>NC_134532.1:28017500-28354500 GCF_050624435.1 Tenrec ecaudatus
GTGCAGGTGAGGGACAGCTTCTGGGAGGGCTTCACCAGTGCTGGACCTGACTCCTGAAGCTGCACCTGGGACAGGATGCCTGTAAATGAAGGTAATTGTTCTCTTTCAGTCATTCGCAGTCACAATCATCCCCATAGACTCAACACTGATATCTGAGACCTTCACCTTGGGGAACTGTCAGCAGGCACAGGAGAGCACATAGCAATAGCATCTTTAGATGCAGCTGTGCTTTCCCAAGAGACCCACAGCCCTGTCAGAAGAGAACTGATAGTCTTCAGTGCTCAAGGGTGGAATTTTAACCTAGTGCCTGGTGATTGATTTGCATGTCAGGGAGCCCTGTCCTTATAAACAGAGAATGATTGTGAACAGACTCCCCTTTCCTTTGGACCCAATTGAAGGGTAACTTTTCATTTGAACTCGTATGCATGTAGGCCTATAATGAAAAATCAACTGGCTTAAGAGGTGTGTGGGAAAGATCAAAGGAAAACCCCGAATTTCTGAGCTCACTGTCTCTCCTTCCAGCCCCTCAAAGCCCCTGCCCTGAAATTGACTTCTATAGGTCCTGTGCCCCAGAGAGTGGACAGGATATAGTGTTCTGAAAGCATCAGGTGGACACCAGAGTATCTTAATCACCCCACACTCTGTAAACACCTTTTCTTCTTTACACCCTGGAAGTTTCTTATCAACCTCCCCAAAGTCTTCAGAGGTTTTCTTTGGGCCATTGTCATCACCAACTCCATCACTCCTACAAATAACACAGGCACCACCTCCCAGCTCCTGATAGCTGAAGTCAATCTTGATATAAATAAAGAGACTCAGGGTCCATAGAGTCAGGGAAGATGTTTCCAACTTGACTTTGGGCTCTATGAAAGAGAACTTTCAACTCTGTGACTTCAAAGTATGGATTTTATTTTAACTCTGAGTTAAAATAAGACCCGTCCAGACAACCAGTCCTCAAAATTTAGTGAGCCCTCATATACACTGTTTTCAATGCCCCTTTCCCAGGGACTCTGGTGCATCTAAAATGTGAACATTGCCAACCCAATTCAGCCTCTCCACTTGTACCCTGGGCACAGACCTCTGATAACTGCTCCGGGATCTAAACCTTGAATTGATTTCCTAGATTCTAAGATGGGCTCATTTTGTAAATTGTTCATGTAATCGACTTGAGAAGCAGTAGCACTCTCTGTAAACATGCAGTTAAAACACCTGATTCCCATTAAGAGTCCTGCCTCATTTCTCGACCTCAAAACAAAATTTATTTCCCCCTAGATTAGGGTTGACCACACTCATTTTTATATATACATGCAGTATGGAAATTCAAGAAAAAGTTTGTGGCCTAGAATTTGCAGTGGGGAAAGAGTCACCATTTTGCAACAAAGAATCATAGATTTCACCAAAATCCAAGGATACAAGCACAGGATACTGACCTTGCTCACTTAGAGATCATTGAGTTAGTTTCATTCTCCAATGCAGTCTGATATGGTATCACTTAATCATGGTCATTTCAGCCAACTCCACACTCACAGCCTCTGTTGCTGAGCAGTTTAAGTTCCACACTGTGACATAGCTGCACATGAGTCCAAGTCACCTTCCTGTCTGAATGTGACCACCATGTTCATTTCATGACCGTGGTTGGTCTGGGACTTATTCTGTGCCATTTGTTGACATTATCCCTCTGTACATAACTTCCCATCAGGTCTACTAAACTTATCCTGAATGAGCTCATGAATACTCACTGAACTATGAAGGACCAACATTTTGGACTCTAAACTCAGATGAACTGGAATTGTTTTCTAGTGTTCCAAGCATGGGATAAGATTTGTCAGTCATTTAATCAAGGTGAACTAAATACCTCAATATTCTGAAATGTGGAAATGATAGAAAATATGACTCCAGGGAAAATTCAATCCAATTTGCTCAAGTTGTGTTCTCTTAATTGGTAAACAAGAAAAAAACATTGTAGCTTAAAAATTGTATCAGTTTATTATTGTTTGCTTTCTTTTTAAATTTCTGACTCTATGACTAAAAGATGGCATGGAGAAGAGGGTCCCATTCCAGATCATATCTAGTGCCCGACTGAAAATCTCACCAGATGGATGAAGTCTCTTCTTCCAAGATGGCTTTGTCTTAAGTCTGACTAGCTTCCCTGGCTTAAACTGGGAATGTATACAGGACTGAGGGCCAGGACCTTGCTCTGGATCTCTCCTTTGGAAGGTACTTCCTCATAACATGGTGCCTGAGTGTCTCCTGAAAATCATTAAAGTGAAAGTTGCATTGGACTTTATTGATTTGCATTTCTATTTAAATTAAACTTAGGAAATAAAGTTATTTAAATTAATATACTCTATAACACCTGAGCTATTATAAATATTTTGGGGGCTATACAATCAACACAACAAGGGAAACCGTGCAGATGAGTTTTACTCAAGAGAAAGCATCTATCCTTACTTCAAACACAGGAGCACACTACTCCAGGAGGCCCAAATGTGTCCTCTGAAACCCATCCCCTCTTCTTTCCTGACTCTTCATCAGCAACTGAGAATGGCAGCAGGACTTAGGAAAGTTAGGTTTTAGACCCATATAGCAGCTGTGATGAGCAATTGTGGCTTGAGGATACCATTGTGTTCTTGCTGGTCTATCCTGAACTGAGTAAATTTTAGGGAAACCGTGGCCGTCCTATATCCTCTCCTTCCAATACCAGTTACTGGGGACAGATTTCCATCAGTACTGACAGGTCCTTCAGCTTTTCCTTGTTCCCTCTGCGTGAAGTGCCTCCATATGTGGCTTTGTGCTCTTTGGAAATTAGACACTTCCTCATATTACAATGAAATGTTTCAAATTCAATGTTTCATACAAGCCCACACTTCTAGGGAAGTCCTCAAGGGAAATGGTAAGATAGAGAGGGAGCCCCAGACACTGACAGGAAGACAGTTTTTAATTCCTCTCTGCTCTGTCTACTGGAACTGAGCCCTGGGGCTGAGGGTCCTGAGCACTCAATGAAGTCCAGCATCTCCCTGTACAGAGGTTTGCATATAGATGCTTAATGATGCCCTTTACTGTATCTTTGTTACAGTGATCCAAGGCTGTATCCTTAACTTTGAGCCTGACCATTTGAATATGGAGAATGTTCTTCTCATTGTCTCTGGGACTGCAATTCAGCTCTGCATCTAATGTATGTTGGATTTAGTACCAACATTAGTACCAGTAACGGAGAGGCATTGCAAGCCCTTCCCTGGCACTGGCCGATGCAATTCATGTTGTAACTGCTGGTGGTGAATTCAGGGACAGGCAATAAGAGTCTGAGAGAGGCCGTCATCTGCCTCAAGTCTCCCCCAAACTCTACCAGCTGCACTTTGCCCTGGACATCTGCAAACGTAAGTAAAGACATCCTGCCCAGGAACCCGGCCACATATCTGTTGTTTATCTCTCTTGTTCATCATCTTTTCATTTTAAAATTGAAACTAGGGGATCTCAGTCCAGCAAACTCCATTGGAACTTGTGTATAATCATAAATGTTGAGTGCTTGGGGAGACCTGGGCAGCCCATGGCTGTGACCTCTCTCCTAGAGTTGAAGGGTTGGCCTAGGCTGGTTTCCATCAGCAGAGTAATGTGCCCTCTTGTGTATCCTTCTATTAGAAAGATAACAGAGGGGAAGTTATCTTCTGTCCTGAGGGAAGTAGTGGGAAATTATAATATTTGGAAAGATATGATTTCCTATTATACACATTTACTGTGAAAACTCATAGAGACTAAGAGGGACATGGGGAACCATAAGAATTTTTACCAGAATATAATGCCTTTCATCCATAAGATATAAATGCCTAAGTGTCAAGCAAATGGCACCAAAACAGGAAGTTAGAGTCACAGGTGGTTAACTACTGCAGCTGGCTGGGGTGAGGGTGGGGGAATCATGGATCTATCTATCTATATCTATATATTTATAGATATAGATATAAATATTAAGAGAGAGAGAGAGATAGAGAAAGAGGCTATAACCTAGAAGCGGGTCAGAAATTTTCCTGGGTCCATGATTGCCCCTGAGGGAGAGACATGGGTGCTTGCAAGACCACACCCCAGAAATAGGTTCAAAATGCCCCCTTAAGAAGAATGACAAGTCAGAAGATTAATCATCTCTCCCTTTAACAAAGCCCCATTTCATAAGAAACAATGTCAAATATAATAACCCCTTGATTTCACCTGAGAGCATTGAACATCATGTGAAGAGTTTTTTGTTTTTCATTTTAGGCAGTAGGGGTAGTGGGGGAGGGAGGGGGAGGAGAGCAGGAACTATAGAGTCCACGGCAAGAAAAGCAAAGACAGAACTTCAACACTGACAGTCACAGAATTAAAACTCTAATACCATTCTCTCTGATGCTCTGGGCTTTACCATTTGAAATCCTTGGATCAAACTCTGAAGCTCGTGACTTTGGGATAGCAGTCACCTGCACCTCCCATTCCAGGGAGTTTCAGCTTTGAAGACTCTTTTTAAGTTGGGGTAACCCTGTGATGCTGGTGAGGGGCTGGAACTATTCGGGCTTTCACATTTCCTGCTAAGTGACAGAATACCCCCATCTGAGGGGGAGCCTCAACTAAAGAGATTATTTATTTTTAGATGTACAACTGAGCAAGTGATAAACAGTACATTAGCATTAACAAGTCATGTCACAACAATGCCTGGGGTATGTAATCATATTAAATGATTACATGTCTGAGAACAGGTGTCAGGCTCTGCCTTTGTGTCTTTGTTGATAGTGATGTCATACAATATCTTTCCTTTTGAGATTGATCACTTTCACTCAGCATGAGGTTCTCTAGGTCTATGTCGTGGTGAGCTTTGTGGCCTCTCCAATGTTTTAGACATGTATGGAGTACACATAAATGAATGTCCTAGAAGGGTTTGATGGCAATAATTTTTGAAACCCTGGCGGCATGGTAAGTAGGGCATTGACCGCCTGAATCCAGATTCTAGGAAGAATGGTTAAAGGGTCAGCCTTCTAAAGATATACAATCCAGACCCGCCCATGCCCTGTGAGTTGGAACTCACTCAGTGACTGTGTTTATGGCCCAGTTGTCTGATTTGAGTCAAAGAGCATGTTCCCCCTATTTTGTGGAGCTGGTTTAATAGCCCCAACCTGAAAATATTTCACAGGAAATGAAAGCTTCCATTTTTCACTAAGCTTTAACCACTAACAGTAATAATTTAAAAACAAGGAACGCAAGCACATTGTCAAAGTCATTCCCTCTCTCGCGCCCAGCTTCCTTCTGCCTGGGTGTCTGACATTTTCAGGATGTGGGTTTTCACTGGGTTTCCCGCATAGTCATAGGTGGCAGAGTGCTCAGACTGCAGGCTGATCACCTGCAGAGACGCTGGGCTGACTGAAATGACCATGGAGAAGACGCTTCCTTCTGTAAAGTCCTCTAGAAGACAGATTGACACAGTGACTGCAGCAGCAGGCTCAAACCTAGCAGACACCGTTATGAAGATGCTGTGTAATTGTTCGGTGCCCTGTAGTCAGTGCAGATTCACTGTGAGCCTGCATACAGTAGAAGTCAATAGTGACCAGGCTTTGCCCTCCTCAACAAGGTTCTATTTGAGCCCATTGCTTCAGTCATGTGTCAGTGCATCTCCTTGAGAGTCTCACTCGATTTCCTTTCTTTTGTTTTCTGAATGATGGTGTAGGACTAAGCGATATTTGCTTCTATTGTACTTGTGATTGTTCTACAACAGCAATGGGAGGGTTAGCTTGTACTGATCTACAGTGACAATGAAAGTGAGAACACTAAAACCTTTGTAAATTGCATGGTAGACTTTTCCATTTTCAAAGATTTTTTTATGAACAAATTTAGTTATTTTTCTCTCTTAATACTATTTGCTCTATATCTTAGAAATATGACAATTACATTTCAATATTGCTTCACCATTGTTCTCCTGGTTGGTTTTATATTTTCCCATATGGTTTTCATAGATTTTGTGTAGTCAGGTAGATTTACAATATGTTATAAAACTTTTACTCACACTCTCACCACCCACCACTGACTCAAACATAAAACTTGGCATGCAGACAATATATGTTTATCTGAGACCAAGGACTCAATAGAAATGAAATGTTTAGAAAATAATGACCTCATATGTACAAATATATTTAATACAAATGATGTGTGAATTGTTATAAGAGCTATAAGAGTCTCAATAAAATGATCTCTTAATAAAAAAGAAATATATGTTTATTAATCATTTGATTTAATCTGTTGTATAACCCAAGTTGTTTTATAATGTCATTACTTAAATTATCCTTACAAAATAGAGTTCTTTGACGGTGCTTTACTGAATGAAGTCTATATGGAATTGTTATCACTGTGCTTCAACTTTCTCCTTTCTTCACATGTCAACCTTCAGAACTTTGTACTTGAGAAGGTGGTGAGCTTTTCAAATGATTGATTATTATGATTACAAACCTCTTGAGTGTTTTTCTTCACCTTACAGATCTCCTTTGGTTAGCTGAAAATTTAGCCAATGAGGTGAGTTCCTTTTCACACCTGAAGGCTGACTAAGAGCTCTAATCTCTGGGGTTCCATGAGTCTATATACAACCAGTGAACCTGTCCTTTCAATGCTTGTATGTGTATTTCCACATATTTTCAAATTCTGTATAGCAAAGCACTCAAAGGTAAAGTTATATCATTGTCTTCGTCGATTGGGTTATGCCAACAGACTAGTGGTATCGAGTCTATAGTCCCGACACTCCAGATTCAAGAACTCATTCAACCAAAGTCTTTGATTATAGATAAGTTGATGTAACAGCATCATCTTTATTGAGGCTTCTCATTTAACCATGCAACCTCAGTATATGAAGGTCTCAAAGATTTCGCTGCATCCATGTCATAAGACTGACTGTACCTTGAAGGTTCTTGCATGTGTGTGTGAGTAAACATGCACACACACATGTATAGATTTGTGAAGTTGTATCCTGCAGAGGAATGCCAGGTCTGACTTTTCAGCACAGGGGAACTAACAAGCTCCAAACCTGTGTCATTTTCAAGGGGCTAGATATAATGATGAGCAGGGAGATAATTGTGATGGAAATAATTCCCAGGATTACTTTTTAAATTTTAAATCACCACTGTACATTTATTTTTTTCTTAAAACCACTCCATAACTAGACACCATGTTTGTGCTGCATGGTAAGAGAAGACCTACCAGGTTTACTCCTTTGGCCTCAAAAAACAATCTTCATACCTTTCATAAACCTAATTATTCCAACATATCCTCTAGCCACTGTTTAGACTGGAATTTTTTTTTATTTGAAGGCACCTAAAGGAGACTGAGATTAGTGTATGATGGAGATAACTTGTCTACAGCCACCCAATGAACTGAGACATATTTAAATACCTCATTTGGGATAGCACCAGACAGGTATGAACTGTAGAAACCCTAGCAACCAGACTTTCTCATGCACTAATTCCTGCTGGACCAGTCACTCATTGGGCTGCTAATTTATACTCACCACTAGCTTCTGGGGAGAACGATAAGTTTGTCATCTCTGGTAAATATTTACAACCTCAGAAGCCTTAGGGAGCAATTCTACCTTGCCCAACAGGGTCACTAAGATTAAGAGTTCACTTGATGAAAGTTGGGCTGAGTTTGAGTAAATATTTATGTGAAAATCAGTAAAGTCTCTGACTTTAGAAAACAGTGGATTTAAAATACTATTGATTGATGAATCTTGATTCAATAGCATCTCCCTTTCATTCCTCTTGTTTCCATTTAATACCTAAAGCAGCCAACACTCAAGGCCATTATCGGACCCCATTCAGGGGCTCCAAGCTGCACAGCTTCAAAGGGTTTGTGAGCAAGAGGGGACATAAATGGCAAGTGAGAGAAAAGTCTCTAGGTCTAAAGTCACACTTTTGCTGCTTAGTTCAATGATTCCAACTTGTGTTTACCCAGGTTGACTAGAGAAACAAATTTATAGACCCTTATATATGTATAAGAAAGATCTTTATATCAAAGAGTAATTGCATATCAAGAAAACATCTCAGCCCAGTCCACATCAAGTTCATAAGTCTGATATTTTCCCATCAGGCCAATATTAGTGCATAAATCTCTCTTCAGACACCTGCATCCACATGCAAGGATGCAGAATGCAGAAAGACCACCTGTTGGTGGGTGAAAAGCCTTGTGGATCCCATGGCAGAGGAAGCATCACAGGGCTGGCACAGGTCTCCACCACATGGCTCACTCAGGTCTAAGTGTGGCTCCACATACTATGTAAACAGGAAGGTGGGGTAGAGAAAGTGTGTGGCCCACTTCTAGGGAGAAGGAGAGGAAGTGTCCAGAATCCTCCTATGAGGCCTACACCCTCAAGGTGGTATCATCAGGCTGTGACTTAAGTGACAGGCTAGATTCCACCCCTACACATATCTATCAAGTTGATACAAGATTATATAATTATCACACAACTAGACCCAGATGTCATTTTTCTCTCTAGAAAATTAAGTAAATAAGAATAGGTTGTTTGAGCCTTTTCCACTTCCTTGAGTTTTGTTTGTGAGAAGCCCATATAGTACATATTCTCTAAAGTAACATCATTGCTGATATGTCTGTGTTAATTTTCCTCAGGAAATCTATAGAATCCTTCCTACAACCAAGGTTGCTCTTGCCAGCTACACATTCTTTATTACTGATGTTTGTATTACATTCACAAGTAATGACTAATGAAACTTGATAGCACATATGTGTTAGGGTGGGTTGACTAGAGAAACAATTCCAGTGACACTCATATATGTATAAGAAAGGACTTTAGATAAAGGACTGAAATTATATCAGGAAAACATCCAAGCCTAGTCCAACTCAATTCCAGCAGTCCAATACTAATCCACAAGCCCCTCCTCAGACTCTTGAAGCAACATGCAAGGATGCAGAATGTAGGAATATCACAGTCCAGTTGGGGCAATGGCCCGTGTATCCAACAGTGCAGGTGCATCTCCAGGGCTCTAGTAGCAATCGGGGTCTGAAAGCAGGAGGTTGAAGGAAGAATGTGGAGTGGGGTGAGTTTCTCAGGGCCCTCCTTATGAGAAGGCCATACCCACAAGGAGGTGCCAGAGGCTGTAACCAGATTGACGGCTAGACTCCACTCCTACACTTTTATATATCTTCAGGTTGACATGAAATTATGTAACGACCACAACATTTGATAACTTCGGGCTGTAGCAGTTCATAGATATTCACCACTTTTCATTTTTGTAATTCATTGTTGGTATTTAAATTTGAATAAAAGTCATTTTACCTATCTTTCTCTTGTATTAATTGAGGTTTGTGGGTACTAAAGTATCAATGACTGCATTATGCTTAAGGATTGATCATGAAATGTTCTTTTAGATGACAAATACAAATTTATTCTATAAAGCTACATAAAATGATTAAATGCATTAAATTCATAACCTAACAAACTCACACAAAACAGAAATACTGAATTAGAATAAATAGTAAATGACTTTCCAAATCATCAAGGATCATGATCACAGAGTTAAGAATTAGCAGTGATACTTCTCAAATTATTCCAAAATGAAAAAGCTTCTTGCATCTTGCAAATACTAAAATGGACAAGCTAGATTGGGCATTACATACCAATGACTTGCTGACTGTGTAGGTAGGTGCTTTCCAGTTTGTTCTGACTCACTGTGACCCTACTTACAGCGGAATGAACCGCCTTGTGGTCCTGCTCCATCCTCCCAAGTTCCTGTGATGGAGCTCATTGTTGCAGGCACTATATCAATCCATATTGTTGAGATCCTGTTCTCTTTTGCTCGCCCTGTACTTTATCAAGCGTGATGCCCTTCTCTAGGTCTGGTCTCTCCTCATAACATGTCCATAATATGTGAGATGAACTCTTTCCTATCTCTAAGGCACATTCGAGATGTACTGCATCCAAAAGAGATTTGTTTTTTTAGTTTAGCAGTCCATGATGTTTCCGATATTGTTCACTAGGAAAAATGCATCTATTTTTCTTTGATCTTCTTTATTAGATGTCCAATTTTCACATGCATATAAAGGGGGTTCAAAATTCCATTGCTTGGATGAAGCTCACCTTAGTCATCAAAGTAACATCCTTGCTTTTCAACACTTGAAAACAGTCTTGTGTTATAGATTTATGCAATGAAATGGGTTATTGGATCTGAGTGCTGCATCTATGAGAATTGACTGTGGGTCCAATCCAGGTGAAGTCTCTGACAACTTCCATCATTTCCTCATCTATTGTCGTGTTTCCTAATGGTCCCAGTTGAGAGCTTCTTAGTTAGTTAGTTTGTTTGTTTGTTTTTACACTGAGTTGTAATCTGTATTTTAGGTTAAAATTCTTGATGTTCATTGGAAAATGCTCCAACATTTCCTCACTTTCAGCAAGCATGATTTTGCTGTCTGCATATTGCAGGTTATTAATGACGGTGCCTCCAATATGGGTGCCACTTTCTTCTTCATGGAATCCAGTTTTGCTGATTATTTGTTAAGTACACAGAGTATGGTGACAGGCTACCACATCGACACACACTTCCTCAATGGCACCTGACAGCAATGAGTATTCCCTGGTTGTGTTTTCACAACTTCCTCTTGATCCATTTGGAGGTTCTGCATGAGCACAGTTAAGTGAACTGGTTCTCCCATTCTTCTCAAGATTATTTGTCGTTCGTTTGCGTGCACATAGTCAAGTGCGTTTGCTAGTCAATAAATCAAAACCAAATATATTTTTGGCATTCTCTGCTTTCAGGACAGATCCATTTAAATTCAACAATAATATTCCATTTTCTATGTTTTCTTCTGAATCCTACCGGAATCTCTGACAATGTACTGCTGCAAATGTTCAATAATCATCAGCCAAATTTTACATGAGTGTGATATTAATGTTATTGTTCTACTGTGTGTTCTGTTGGGTCACCTTTCTCCCCAGTAAATGCAGGTATGGATCTCATGCATTTGGTTGTTTTAATACTTGTCTTCCATATTTCTTGGCATAGATGGCTGAGTTCTTCCAGTGCTTCATCAACTTGCTGAAACATTTCAATTAGTATTCCATGAATTCCCAGAGTTTGTTTTTGACTATTGCTTTCAGTGTAGCTTGGGCGGCTTCCTTCATTAATATTGCTTTTGATCATATGCTAATTCCTGAAATGGTTGAATGTTCACTAGTTCCTTTTGGTACAGAAGCTCTGTGTATACTTTCCACTTTCTTTTGATGATACCTGTATCACTCAATATCTTGCCAATAGAATCTCTCAATACTGAAAATTGAGATTTGATTTTTTTCTTCTGTTCTTTTAGTTTAAGATATGCTAGGCATGTTTTGAGTTAAGCTGATATTTAACTCTAGATCTTTGCATAGTTCTTTATATTTACTTTGTCTTCCTTATTTCCCTTTAAAATATTCTGTTCAGCTCTTTGATGTCATCATTTCCTCCATTTTCGTTATACACTTGACAAACAAGAACTGATTTCAGAGACTTCTCTGACACCCACTTCGATCTTTTCTTTTTGATATATTTTTTGCTTTCTTAAGGAGCCCCAGTGGCATAAGGAGCTCTGGTGGCATCGTGGTTACCAGTTGTGTTGCAATCCACGAGGTTCACCATTTGAAACCACCAGCTGCTCATGGGAGAAAGATCGGGTATTCTAGACCTGAAAACTGTTCCAACCTCAGAACCTCACTGTGGCAGTTCTGCCCTGCTCTATAGGGTCTCTATGAGTCTGTATTGACTCGATGGTAGTGGGTTTTGTTTTGCTTTTGTGTTCTTAAGTATGATGTTCTTGATACCCATCCCCACCCCACAGCTCATCAGGTGAGAAGTATTTAGTGTTCAATTCTTGAAATCTCTTCTCGTGATATCATTGAAATCCAGATGGGAGATCCTTACGGTTGTATTTTGGCTACCAATGATTTTTCTTAATTTTCGTCAGCTCTAAAATGAATTTACCAATGAAAAATTGATAGTCTGTTCCAGTTGCTGATACTGAGCTTTCCCATCAATTCTTACCACAAATTCAGAGCCTGTGATTTCTACATAGTCTATCTAGCTTCATATATATATATATATGTTTTCATGATCCATGCTTTTGTTGTATGTCTAAAATCTTGAATATATAAACATGTACAGCTAGATTTTTTATGATTTACTTCTAGATGTTTTGAATTTCATACACAATCTTTTTGTTTTCTGAATAGTTTTAAAGTCTTAATCAAGTTGTTTAATTTACAATTCTTTGTGATAGTTTGTACTGTGTATTGGGAGGAGCATTTTTCCTCCTATGCAGTTTGCAACAGTAAGAGTCTTCGCTTAGATGTGGTGCCTTCAATTTGGATTTCTACTCTGCAGACCCTGAAAAATGCATTTTTATTTTTAAAATCCACCAACTTGTTATATTAAGTTACAATAAGAATTTTGGTGACATTGGGTTACAAGTTGCTTTAGCATGTCAAATCTACCAGAAACAGATGTCGTGAAAACGTGTTTAATGAAACAAATAAATTGCTGGATATTCTACCTTTGATCCCCTCCATTCCCTCTTTCCCAGGGACACTCATGTCACTAGAGAAGGAGGTCGTATCAAATTAAAAGTACTCATATTGGAATCATAATCTCCATTTTTCAAAACATTGGACTTTTTCCTCAGACTTAAGGGCTCTGAAGAAGATGTAGTACACCCTTCTAACCCTAAAATATTTGGGTCTGTGACTGCTTGATTTTCCAGTAAACCAACCACTTAACCTCACAAGACATCCTTCAAGTAGGAGCTGCAGCTTCACCGTTAAGTGTAAAGATGTTATTCCCAGGCACATACTGTGGGTCCAGTGCCAGGAACTCCCTCTCAGCACACACTGGACTCTCCACTCATGGAGAAGTAAGTCCTCAAAGAGTCACTCGTGATAACAACAGTAGGCACACCCCATGCTGACTTAATCGGTTAAATCCTGACCAGGCACCCTGGGCGTGTGGATATCTAAATATACCCTGGAATGAAAGAGAGGCCCAGATGTGGACAATTCAGCAACTAAGAAGCCATTAGTGGAGGTTTCAGAGTCAGCGTGTTAGCACAGGCTGAATATATTTGAGCTCAACCCCAGGGACTTACGGAGGCGAAAGGTTATGTTCCTCCCTGAGCCTGTCTTACATACCTATTCGCTGAGGGTACCTGTTGTGGAATAGTTACCTATGCCCAGGTCCCAGGTACTTTTACCTTCCAGGAAGTGCAAAATATCCAAGCAAGGATGATTCACTCTCTTTCCACACAGCACACCCTAATCTGAAATCCACATCTGTCCCAATTCCAACACCTTGAATTATCTGCGTCCAGGTCCACCTGGATCCTGAGCAGGAGCTGGGAAATAAAGGAGGGAAGGCAAGGGACTGATTAAAGGGTAATCGCCTGTAATACTTCAGCATCATTATTAAATCGACGTAATTTATACTCCAGGAGTCTTCCTTATTGGAATCTCTATCCTTTGGTGAGTCCAGAAAATCAGGGTTCTCAACCTTCCTAAGGCCACGACTTTTAATACAGTGTCTCGTATTGTGGTGATGCCCAAACATAAAATTCTTTTCTTTTTCGTTTTAATATTTTATTAGGGGCTCATACAACTCTTATCACAATACACACATATACATACATCAATTGTATAAAGCACATCTGTACATTCTTTGCCCTAATCATTTTCAAAGCATTTGCTCTCCACTTAAGCCCTTTGTATCAAGTCCTTTTTTACCCCCTCCCTCTCCACTCTCCCCTCCCTCATGAGCCCTTGATTATTTATAGATAGTTATTTTGTCATATCTTGCCCTATCCGGAGTCTCCCTTCCCCAATTTCTCTGCTGTCTGTCTCCCAGGTAGGAGGTCACATGTAGATCTATGTAATTGGTTCCCCCTTTCCAACCCACTCACCCTCTACTCTCCCAGTATTGCCCCTCACACCCCTGGTCTTGAAGGTATCATCCACCCTGGATTTCCTGTGCCTCCAGCTCCTATATGCACCAGTGTACAACCTCTGCTCTATCCAGTCTGGCAAGGTAGAATTTGGATCATGGTACTTGGGGAGAGGAAGCATCCAGGATCTGGGGGAAAGCTGTATTCTTCATCGGTACTATATAGCACCTTGACTGACTCATCTCCTCCCCTAAACCCCTCTGTGAGGGGATCTCCAGTGGCCGACAAATGGGCTTTGGGTCTCCACTCTGCACTTGCCCCTTCATTCACTATGATATATATATATATATATATATATATATATATATATATATATATATATATATATATGATGCCTTATACCTGGTCCCTTTGACAACTCGTGATCGCATAGGCTGCTGTGCTTCTTCCACGTGGGCTTTATTGCTTCTGAGCTAGATGGACGCTTGTTCACCTTCAAGCCTTTAAGACACCAGACACGATCTCTTTTGATAGCCAGGCACCAGTAGCTTTCTTCACCACATTTGCTTATGCACTTGTTTGTCTTCGGTGATGGTATCATGGAGGTGTGCAGCCAATGATATGATTTTTTGTTCTTTGATACCTGATAACTGATCCCTCATAAAATTATTTTCATTGCTACTTCATGACTATCATTTTCCTACTGTTATGCATCAGGAGAAACATGTTAAAGGGGCGTTCAACCCCTAAAGGGGTTGTGACCCACAGGTTGACAACTGCTGGTCCAGATGAATAAACCCAGGGTGGATTGGGTGAAGTTGCTGTGGGAGGTGTTCTTAGGAAACACTTGGCACCTCTGGGAACGCCTTGCACACACAGACACACATGCACACAGGTGCTCACATGAAAATATTAGCAAACAAGAACCTAAAATGTACGCACAGAGAATTCAAAAGACAAGTGAAGTGAGAGACCATGTATAATATTTAACTTACAATAAGGACCCACCCAAAAAAACTACAGCTTAGCATCGTGATCTGCGTGTTTGTTGCATTTATAAAATGTAATACTTGGTGACACTTTTTTTCCCAGTTAATCTCATTTATCAAACGATGCTTTTTCAACCGTACATAAACTCTTGTCAAACTTCATTTTGCATTGTTCAACCATAACCACCCCTTAAATATTATAAATTCTCACAAAAATATTATAAATTCTCTCTCTCTCTCTCTCTCTCTCTCTCTCTCTCTCTCTCTCTCTCTCTCTCTCTCTCTCTTTCTCCTTTCAGTGTAGACTGCTTAAATTTTTTCATGTTTGCAATTTATGAATACTAAGAGGGCACTACAACTTCACCACAGGGCATAATTACCAATGAAAGCAAATTAATTATTTATAAAGATTGTTTAGCTTAATTTTGTATCCTTAATTATGTGTGTCTTATTTGGAGATAAATAGAATGAATGGGATTAACAATGAATGGTAATTTTTTATCACCATTATTTGCAAAAATCTGCCCCAGCACACAGAGAAGACAGTAAGGCCAACATCAGCTTGAGAAATGATGTCCACTTGCTGGAGAGTACATTGTCAGAGGACCATGCTGGGGATACATGGTGTGGAGTGAGCCTGGTCTGACCCCCACCTCCCTCCACAGTGGGGTGGACCAATAAGGGAACAGAACAGGTCAGCAATGGGAGCGAAGCTGAGCCATAAAGCCCCTGAGGAGCCACAAAAGTAGACTTCAGGCTAGGAGGGGAAGTTCCCCAAACCCCCCAGGACCGTCGGTGAGAGTCATAAAGGTCAGCGGACAGACCTGGGAATGTGTATGTTTTTAGGTTTGGGTTTTTCTTTTTTCTTTTTTTGCTATTTTTTCAACCCGTTTAAATTCAATCTATTCTTTTTCTTTTGTTTCGGCTTTTGTTGTTTTGCCTACCCATATAGGCAATGGTTCTGTAGGGCCTAGGGGAAAGGGGAGTGGGAAGAGGGAGTGGTTATCAAACAATTCCATAGGTAGAGGAACAATTAGGGAATTAAATCAATAATGAGGAGGACTTAGATATTCTGGGGGTGTTGGAGCAATAGCAATTTAGGTGAGAGGCATTACTAAGAGGCAGAAAAGGCGTGAGTGTGATGGTAGGACAGTGGGAATGTAAAACGAAATAGAGAAAAGATCTAGGAAGCAAAGGTATGGATAGAGGTATAAACATAAGGGTGTACATATATAAATATATTAATTCATAAAATAGAGGTATGGACTTATGTACATATAATTGTATGGCCATACATTGAGGAAGTGGATGGACTTTGGGCTTCTGCTCCAGCCCTCCCTCAACACCAGAACACTTTGTTCTAACAACATGGCATTTTAGTGTTTTGTTATTTAAGTTCAAGTTAATTGGGTACAAACATAACAATGGTTGAGAGGCAACAATTAATAACACATTCTATCAGTCCAGTAATCTGATACCAGTGTCAGATAATACTTCAAGAAAACTGTAGACCAATATTGATAATGGAGCTACATGAAAAAGTGTTTTTTTTTAATATTAGGAACTGAGTCAGACAACATTTAATATGTTGTCTGACTCAGTTTCCAAATAACTTGAACTTAAATAACAATACAATAAAATGGTATTTATTCATAACTGCCAGAATCTGCACTTTAAAAGTCTTACAATTAGGCTAGAAGTGTCTCATGGAATTTTATTTATTTTTATTAAATATTTTATTGGGGACCCTTACACCTCTTATCACAATTCATATAGTCCTCCATTGTTTCATGCAGATTTGTACAGGAATTAACAAGACTAACAATAGCATTGACCACACATGCTAATGATCCGCAGAAATGAGGATGGTGACATGTTGTCTCATATACTTTGAATATGTTATCAGGAGAGATCCATCCTGGGAAAATGATATCATGCCTGGTAAAGTAAAAGGGCGATTGAAAAGAGGAAGGCCCTTGTGAGGGACTGGATTATTGGCTGCAGCAATGGGCTCAAACATAAAATCCACCCTGAGATGGAGCAGGACTTGAGAGTGTTTCATCTGATTGTACCTAGGTTCTCTGTGAGCTGGAACCTACTTGAGTGCAACCAACAACAACAACACACTATCCACTTTGTCCATAACTCTCCTGTTTCCAATCTTCCCCATCAGCTAAATCCTGTCCTTGATCTTACTTACATGACTGGTTAGCCTAGCAGGGGGTGAGTTCAGTTCTGGACATGAAAATGACCAAAGGCCATTTCCTTGATGGTCTCTTTTGTGAGTCTGAGTTTGTGTCCCCATTTTCTCCCACTCTTTCCAGGACTTTCTAATGGGATTCCTTTTGGAGCACTTGGTAGAGGTGGCTGTGCACATCTCGTTCTGCTGATCAATCACTAATATTTGGTGAGCCAACCCAATCGGAAGTGGATTGTATAACCAAGGGAACCATTTGGAATCTAGTTGCATACTATTGTGGGTGGCTCTACAATGAATGAACAAACCCTGTTTGTGAAGAGGGTATAAGTTGGGCTGCTAACTTTAAGACTAGCAGATTGGAACCACCTATAACACCACAGGAGAACAAATGAGCGTTCTACTCCAGCAAAGATTTTCATTCTTGGAAAATCGCCAGGGTAGTTCTCCCCTGTACTATAGTATCTATGTGAGTCTGCATTGACTCGATGACAATGAGGTTTTTATGGTGGAGGTTGGGGAAAGGGAAATTAATGATTTATCCACAGAAACGGGAAACCTCACATGAAAGAAAGTGTAGTAGCTACATAGTTTCATTTCAACTTGGGAAATAAGTCTAGGGATAGATGTTAGCCTGTCAATCAGATCACAACCTGATGATGCCTCCTGGTGGGCATGATGTTCTCATGTAGATTCTGGGAATTTCTACTCTTCTTCCCTGGAGCTGGGCTACCCTCTCTTTCTGCTTCACCTTCCTGTTCTTGAGTCACTTGGAGAGCTGGTAGAGCCACACGGACACCCATGCCAGCCCTAAATGCTTCTACCACCATTGGATACACAAGACTTTTCACCCACTGGCCTGTGGTCTTCCTGCATTCGTCATCATTGCATGTGCTGTGTGAGTCTGAAGAGGAAATTATGGACTACTATGAGATATATGGGCTAATATTGGACTTTTAGAGTTAATCTGGACTGGGATGAAATGTTTTCTTGTTATCTAGTAGCCATTGATGTAAATCTCTTTCTTACACATATTTGAATGACCCTGGATTTGTTTCTCTTGTCTACCCAGTATAACACAGCAAGTATTTCCAGAGAAGTCACCCTTTAGTTGCAAAACCTAGGCTAAGTTTCCCCAGATCTAAGGATAAGGTGGCTGCAGCAGAAATGGGAACATAAATCAGTTTAATTTAGAAAATATTGGCTGATAAGTGACATTAGTGGATTCCTGATAAAGTCAGGTGACAGTTTTCTGTACAATCTGGGGAACTATCTGACCATATTGGGAAATGTAACCGAGTGCTACAAATCTCCTTTCTCTGTTTTCAGCCAGGAACTTTGGAATCTGACGTGAACTTTCATAAAGGAATTCCCAAGTATAACAGGCAGGAAAGAAGCACAATCTTTATGGATGCAAGTTAATGGGGCAATAGTTCACTTTGATCTTTCCCAAAAACACTTATGCTGAGAGTCTCGGCAGCCAAGAGTTACCTGCAGGAAGCAAATTTAAATTTCAGATCACTCAACTTGGAAAAGTCTTCCCACTGTCCATAAAGACCTCTTGGACCGATAGAAACTTGAGTGATACATTAATTTAGCAGAGTGCATGGATCATTATAAGCATCATAGAAGAACATAACTCTTATTTTTAACTGTCCCCAAGTTTCCCAGTGAAATCAAACAAGAAGATTGTACAAATTCCAGCTGTAAGGACAGGCAAGTTTAACAACCATTCTCCCATCCACGTTCCTCCATTCCCTTTTCACTGCTCCTGCTGAAGGTCTATTTTTAAATTTTGTTAAACTGACATATAACTTACCTAGACGTGCATGTCAGTATGTACTTCTCTTTTCCCAAAAATCAGTCATACACGACAGTGCTTTAGGTCAAAGAATGCACAATCATTGTAAAGGTTAAGCAAGGACCCTAAGTTCTTGCTTCAAACCCATTAACACCTTGGCAGGATTGGATGGTTGGGTGTTTGGAGTTAGCTAAGAGGATGCACATCCGGGGAATCTGATCACAGGCCTCCATCCCCAATGTACATTGTTCTATTTCACCCATGTCACCCATACACGCTCTCTTCTATGGGGAAAAGTACTGGAGCCTCCGCCATTGTTATCTGAGTCTCAGCAGCAGCTGTGGGTCCTTTGGCGCGGATCGCCTCTCCCTGGCTCCTCCCCGAGCCCCGCCCCAGGCCTGCCAGGCCCCGCCCACCCTCACCAGGCACCTGTGTTGGTGCCTCAGCAGAAATGGGCGGGGCAAGAGCTGCCTTGAGAGGAGGGAAGGCAGAGACCCTACTCCTCCCTGACCCCGCTAGCTCCTCCCCCTCCGGGTCACGCCCAGAAAGGGCCGGAAGTGGCGGTGTCTTAGCCAGAAATGCCGCTCCCAGCAAAGATGCTGCTGTCCCATGCTCTGCTCAAGGTGCCAGTGAAGCGCCCACAGCCTGAGCACCCTGTTGCCGGCGCTCCCAGGTGGGAGGCTCTGGGCTCTGGGACATGTGTGTGGGCGGAGGACATTTTAGTCCAGCTGACTAGGGTGCAAGCGCCCTTTCTCTCCCCCAGGAACCCTGCCAGCGCTTCTCTTGGTGAGAGGTGGGCGGGTGTCCCCAAGGCCGTCCTATTTCCCCGCTTTCGGATTGGTTGGGTTTCATGGTGGGAGTCCCTGTTGGAGAAAGGGGATCCTGGCTGGGGTTTGGGCCTTCCGGGTTCCCTGATTCTCTCTTTACGGGTCTCCTAACCCTTCTCCCTTGTTTCCTTTCACACAGCGATGCCTCCTCCCAAGACTCCTTGGCCTCCTCAGCTCAAAGGTGAGCCCCTGGGTCTTGTTCTGCTGACCTCCCTCTGGACCCGACCAGAGTCTGTGCTAGGGGCAAGATCTCTTGCTGGTCCGTGACAGAAACGTCTTCCCTGGCTTTAAAATATTGGTCGCGGCACTTTCTTCTTACTCCTTGGTTTTATTTCTGTCTATATATTACTAAGGTTTTTAAAATCATTCCCATTTCATTTCTTTTCTATCCTTTATTGTTTCTGTTGGGTTCAGTTTGTGAAGCACAGAAGGAGTGAATGCCTAGAGATGAAATAATATGCCAGGGTTTGTAGGGATGGCTGGGTGGGGTCGCGGTGGGTGGCTGGTGGAGATGGGGAGGGTGAGGGGACTTGGGGAGTAAGAATGAAGAATCGAGGGGACTGTACACTAGAACTGAAGGTGACTAACAAGTCTTTTTAAAGGCGATTTAATCATAGTGGGAAAATAGACAATGTGAAATCGATTGTGGTAATGACTGGAATGTTTAAGATGGCTGAATTGTGGGATTATGTGGGATTATGTGGGATATTTGGATTAAGTACCCCAAAAAGTGTTAAAAAGAAAAGAAAGAGGATCTCCATCATAAAAGCAATCTAACTAAACTATGCACAGAAAAATCAAAAACCAAACTGAAACAAAGGAACCAAAAACAAGGTCGTGCTAAGGTGTTCACCCACTATTTGGGGGATGCAACTGGAAGTGACCCTGAAATGGGCCCTTTGCTTTTGAACGTTGTGAGGCTGAAGGACAATTTATTTGGGGCTGGTGTAGTGGACGTTGGCCCTGGAATCCTCAGCCAAGGCGCCTCTGCCAGCTGTCCAGACAGCAGCAGGCACATGGTCGCCAGGATGTACCAGGCTGTGATGGTGGAGCAGTTTGGAATGTGCCAATTGAGATGCCTGGTAGGCAATGTGCCCAAAGGTGTCTTTGATCAACGAGTGCACAACGCTCATGGCCCTGAACGAGATGCTGGATTCCGAGTGGATCTAGTGGAGCACCTTGTGCACATAACACACAGTAGGTCTCCTTGCCGCTGCACTGGCATTTCTTGCTGTGCTCCCTCTGAACCTTAGCTGCAGCCTCCCTGGGGTCCCTCCCTGGAGAAGACAGGGATTTAGCAGGGTCAGGTGGGTTGTTTGACTGGGATGGTACACCTGGTAAAGGTAATGTAGGTGTCCTAAGGCGAGCTGAGGGAGGACAGAAACCTCTCCTGTAACAGAAATTGTTAAAGCTCACTGGATCTTGATTTTCAGTAGGAATACAGACCATGAAAGCAGGACCTCTAGATCACTCTGACCTTTTGGGTTTTTAGCAGGAAGTGTTGGAAAAGTTACCACAGGGATAACTGGCTTGTGGTGGCCAAGTGTTCATAGTGATGTCACTTTTTAATCATTCACTGTCGGGATGATTTGATCTATTCTTCCTTGTAAGATGGGGGTGGAGGGGTGAGGGGCAGGGGTAGAGGAGAGAGGAGGGAGGACAGAAGAGGAAAGAGGAGAGAGGTAGAGATTGGAGCTGCCTCCACACTCCCTGATGGCCCCTAGCCTTGAACCTCAGGCTGCCACCTGCCGGACAAAGTGGGTAGGCCAGCCACTGAGTGGGGACTTACTTATTTTTCTCAACACTACCTAGGTGGTCAACTAGGAGGTCCTATTAGGAAAACGGGTAGGAGATGCTCACATTGTGCACTTGCGTGTCAGCATGCCAGTTGGATCCCTGGCCCGCTGTCAGCGCTCGCCCACCCTGGGGTCCCCAGGCTCTCCCTCCTGTTCTCAAAAACTTGATTAGTTGAGTTGGATTCCATTTTATTTTCATAGATCTTATCATTGTTTCAAAATGTTTCACATACACAAAAATCTATTTTCAATTTCATTATTTTATTTACGTGATTTTAGTGTGTACATAAGTGCATGTGTGTGTACCATACTCACGTTTTTGTAGTATCCTTTAGGATAACCAGTAAGGAGGTTGACCAGTAGTTTTGTTCAGGCAAAATGTGTGCTACCTGACAAGTGCATATATAAATCTCCTAGTACTGCTTCTGCCCATTTTAGCCCTGCTGGCAGGCTGGCCAGCTCTCTCTGTTCTCTGGAAAACAGCATCACCTCCTCCTCCTCTTGTGTTTTAGGAGGGTATAGGTGTGTTTGAAAGATGGTCAGCATCGTAATATGTGAGGGTTAATGGTTTGGGAGTTGGAGATTAGCAGTTAATCATTAGGGATTTAAGTACCAAGTATTTTTTGTGTGTTGAAATGTTGCCTACAACATTTTTACATTTACTAGCTATAATATCTATGACCTATTTGGCAACTTTTTAAAAATTTAAATCTTTTTATAGGGGCTCATACAACTCTTATCACAATCCATAAATACATCAGTTGAGTAAAACACCCTTATACATTCGTTGCCCTCATCATTCTCAAAATTCTCCTTCCACTTGGGTTCCTGGAATCAGCTCATTTTCCTTTTTATCCCTCCCCTTCCCACCACATTCTCCCCTCCCCCATGAACCCTTAATAGTTTATAAATTATTATTATTATTTTATCTTATTTTTTTAATTAGGGGCTCATACAACTCTTATCACAATCCATTCATATACATACATCAATTGTATAAAGCACATCTGTACATTCTTTGCCCTAATCATTTTCTTTTTTTTTCCTCCTCTTTTGTTTTTTTACATTTTATTAGGGGCTCATATAACTCTTATCACAATCCATACATATACATACATCAATTGTATAAAGCACATCTGCACATTCCCTGCCCCAATCATTCTCAAAGCATTTGCTCTCCACTTAAGCCCTCTGCACTTAAGCCCTAGGCTGTGTGCTTCTTCTCTGTGGGCTTTGTTGCTTCCGAGCTAGCTGGCCGCTTGTTTGCTTTCAATTGGCAACTTTTTGATATGACATCTTCAATTTATGATGAATAAGGAATTTTCATTTCTTCTTTTTGGAAGTCATTTTTTCTTCTTTTTATTAATTCTTTTTTTTCTGATCAATCTAGCTAGTATAATTTTTAATATGAGTGATGAAAATGGACATATATGTTTATCCTGGTTCTGTGATGGGGTGAACTTTTTTCTCTTTCTCTTACATGTGACATTTGCAATGTTTTTTTTCAAGAATGTATATTAGCATATTGGGTTTGACCTATTTCATGTTAGATTTGTAGTTGTTTTTAACATAAAAAGTTTTTTACTTTGTATATTATTCATTCTGTGTCTATTTAGATAATTGACTTTTTTCCCCATCACTATGCATATTTGAGTGTTTATTTTCTTGTGTTAAATCAATTCTGGCATGAAGTAGAATTAATCTTGATACATACTTATTTTAATATATTATCTGAATCAGTTTCCTATTTTAAAAATAACATTTTCATTCAGATCCATTATCAACACTGGTCTACAGTTTTCTTAAAGTGTCATCATCTGACATTGTTCTCAGGTTATTTCTTGTCTCATAGAAAGTGTTACTAAGTGCTCTCTTAAAACTATTGTTATGTTGGAACCCAATAAGTTGAACTTAAGCAACAAAACAGTAAAAAAGTGCTTATTAATCTTATGCGAATACTCTAGCTCCAGAATTTTTAGTTTTCTTCTATCTTACAGTTAGGCTGGAAGTTTCTCATGAAATTTTATTTTGATTCAATTGATTATGGACCTTCTAAGCATCCTGCAATCCAGTGAGTAATTATTGTCAGTCCCTTGCTCTGCTGGATCCTCTGAACTTCCAGCTGAACCCTCAATGTACAGGAGTACATGATTTACAGTTTCCTAGAAAGACAAATAGCTGCTCACCACTTAGTGAGTGTGCTGCCCTTAGGCTAGAGCCCATGTTCCTGAAAGTACTCTGCCATCTGGCATGCTGTGAGGCCCTTAGAGAACTGCCTTCAGCTCACCAAAACAATGGACTAATGAGGGGTAGAAATGCCTCAGTGATTTTGTTGTCACCTTGTTTGTTCCAGTTTTTTTAACTGCAGAAGCCTCTTCCCTTTTTTAATGAGAGAAATGATATCTTTTGTAAACATAATACACTAATGTCTTTGTGTTTATGCTGGGTGTATATTTGTGGTTTCTGAGACTGTTGTCATGTCAGCTGTCATTGAGTCAGTGCCATCTCATCGGGACCCATTGCACAACAGAACAAAACACTGCACTCTCCTGTGCCATCCTCATAATTGAGGATGAACCCATGTTTTTAAAAATTAATTTATTTATTTTAACTCATATTATTAGGGGCTTGTACAGCTTATATTATAATCCATGCATACATTCATTGTGTTAAGCACATTTGTACATATGTTGCTATCATCATTTTCAAAACATTTTCTTTCTCCTTGAGCACTGTATTAGCTCATTTTATTCTTCCCTCATGAAGCCTTGATAATTTATAATTTTTTATTGCTTATTCATGTCTTATACTGTCTGATGTCTCCCTTCACCCACTTTTCTGTTGTCCATCCCCCTGAGAAGGGGTTATATGTAGATCATTGTGTTCATTTTCCCCTTCACCCCTCACCTACCCCTTACTCTCTTGGTATTGCTAGTCTGATTATTGGTCCTGATGGGTTTATCTGCCCTTGATTCCCTGTGTTTCTAGCTCTTTTTGGTACCCGTGTGCATTCTCTGGTCTAGCCAGTTTCGTACAGTAGATTTTGGGTCATGATAGTGGGGTGGGGGGAGCACTAAAGAACTAGAGAAAAGTTGTATGTTTCATAGGTGTTATACTGAACCCTAACTGGCTCATGTCATCATTGTGACCCATTCTGATAGGTTGGTTTATTGTGCCAACCTGGCCAATAGGAACATGGTATTAATGTTGCAGTTTGATTGGAGGGCAAAGAGATAAATGGCTAGGCAAACCCTGCCTCTCTCTCTTGCTCTCTTCTGATCAGATCAGGGTGCGCCTGCTAGTTCTCTGCCACTACTTGTGAGCTACACTAACTGTTGGACTGCCAACCTGTGGATCCTGCCGCTAGAGCTTGAGGTTCCTTTGAGAACTGCTTCATCATGTTGCTGGTGTATGCATCACTTGAGCTTGGGACTGTTGGATCCTATCGTCTTGCTCTTTGTTAATGATCTGCCCTTCTGTTTGCTGCCTGTGTCCAGACTGCCTGCATTGCCGTACATAAAGACTCACCTGTCTGCTTCCTTGAACTTGGACCCAGTGGCTCTCATGAATTGAAGGACTTCCAGTATACTAAATGTTTCACAGAAGTGAGTTGAACTGAGCACTCTGTACAGCTGTGTGAACAAATTAGCTGCTATATTCTTTTGTGCTTTATATGTCTATCCATTATATAAAATATATAATAATATATAATGGTTATATATAATCATTATATATTGTATATGTAATAGATGCATTTATGCAAATATCTATATATATTCACAAGTGTCCTGGTTTTGTTTCTGTATAACACACCCTTCTGTAAGGGGGTGTCCAATTGCCTACAGATGGGCTTTGGGTCTCACTCCACACTAACCCTCTTTCAAATTGATAGGATTTTTTGTTCTGTGTCTCTGATGCCAGATACCTGATCCTATTGACACCTCATGACCACATAGGTTTGTGTGCTTCTTCCATGTGTACTTTGTAGCTTCTCAGCTAGATGGCCTTTAGGACCCCAGATGCTATATCTTTTGATAGCCAGGCAGCATCAACTTTCTGCACCATATTTGCTTCTGCACCATTTTTTCTTAATCGATTGTGTCAGGAAGCTGAGCATCACGGAATGCCAGGTTATTAGAACAAAGTCTTCTTTCATTGAGAGAGTACTGGAGTAGAGGTCCAATGTCTATCTGCTACTTTAATACTTAAAATTTAAATATATGTACATAGATCTATTACCCTTTCGTCATATATGTGTACATATGTAAATGACTGTATTTAGAACTCTATAAATGCCCTTCGTCTCTTAGTTCTTTCCTCTATTTCCTTTTACTTTCCTCTTGTCCCACTATCATGTTTGGCCTTCATCAGTTTTCAGTAATTCCTCTCATTATATTGCCCTTGATCACGCCCTACCAGGCATCCTACACTCTCCTCAACATCAATTTTAGATCACTTGTTGTGCCCTTGACCCCAGGCTAACACCCACTTCCTTTCCCCCACTTCCCTGTTTCCTTTATCCCCCCCAGAACCATCAGCCCCATTGTTGTCCCCTCTGGTGTGTTTATCCTTCCTATCTTATCTAGATAGACATGCAGAGACAATAATAAGCACAGAAACAAGACAGAGCAAAAGAACAACAAAAAAAGGAACAACTACTAGAAAAAAAGAGAAAAGACTAGAAATCACTCCAGGTTTGTTAGTTAATTATTAGGAGTATTTTACTGTTGGTTGAGTCTGATGTCGTAACATGACTTGGCCACTCAAGTCTATTTTTTTGTATTTCCCGGGCACTTCATTGCTTTGCTCCTCTTGCTGCCCTGTTGGATGCCCTTATAGTTTTGCCCCAGTTGGTGGAGTCAGATCGAGCACATTTCCCACAGTGTCCCTCATAGCGCTATGGGTCATTGAGGGATGCCGTGTCTTGTGGTTGGGATGGCCCTATGGTCCTCTCTGTGCATTGGCCAATTTGAGCAGGAATATCTTTCTTGGGGTTTGGTGGGCCATGATGTGAGGGTGAACCATTTGTCGCAGTCACTTTGTTAATCCATTTGGTAGAGGGATTCATGTTTTTCACTGCCCTTCATCTTTACCAAACAAAATACCTTTTCAAGGAATGATCTTTTCTGATATATGTCCAAAGTATATAATATGAACTCTCACCATCCTTGCCTCTAAGTAGCACTCTGACATTACTTCTTCGAAAACAGACTTGTTTGTCCTTTGCCTGTTCATGGTATGTGGGGTATTCTTGACCAGAACTACAATTCTAATGCATTCATTGTTCTTCAGCCTTCCTTTGTCCATCTTTCAAGTGCACATGAATCAACTGACAATAGCATGCTTTGGTCAGGTGAAACCAGTCCTCGAGGTAATATCTTTTCCTTTCAGTACTCTAAAGAGGCATTGTTCAGCAGATTTATCTAATGCAATGATTGATCTCTTGACTGTTATACTTTAAGTATTCAGGGTTTTTGTTTATTTGGACTTTTTTCTGTAAGCCAACCATATTTTTTCTGGAAGGCGTTAAAATTTACTCAAGTTTCAGATTAAGAATTTTGATCAAGGAGGCTGTCGGAGCCAGCTCAAGAGTCAAACAGTCCTGAAAGAGGGGGAATGATTATTAGGGTAAAAAGGAGAGACTAAAAGAATTGGGAGGGCAACAGTGAATACTGAAGCCTCAAGTTTATTTACATACTCCTTTTATCCATGCAGAAACAACCCGGGTTTATTATCTCATTGTTAAGCAAGCACATTTGATACACATAGCAATTCTGTCTTCTGCTAAGCCTGACATCCCTGAGAAAATTAACCTATCTTCCCAGACTTTGCATACTTTCTTGTTCTTTTTTTTGTTCTTGTTCTGAACAGTAAGTTAAAAACGAAAAGTCACAGAAGAAATCAGCAAACACTGACACAGGTCATGAGACTTCTCAGCCATTTCAAAGCTGAGTCTTAATGGCCTTCAACATCTCCCCCTTTTTATTTACTGAAGACGCCTTTACTCAAAACGTCAGATCACTGTGTCTGTTTGAGGTTGTCAAGTCCTGAAATTGCCCTTACCCGTCATCGGTCACAGTCTGCAGGAGACTATTACCTGTCTTAGGTTGGGAGACTCAGACTTGATCTTACCCGTCTGACTAACCAGCCTCTGCCTTATAGCCCCATTTGGTGAGGGGGTGAAGTACGCAGGTGTACTTCATGTAACTTTGTTCCTGAGGCCAATAATTCAACCATTACCTTGTGCAGTATCATAGGGTGTATGCATAAGATAAACAATATACACAGTCCCGCTGTGACTAGAGAAAAAAGCATGTGAGGTAGGCCTCTGAGATTTCCTAATGAAGGGAAAGAATCTTGAAAATGCTGGAGCCAATCCTCAGCAACCTTGTCGACATCAAAATAAAGAGACTTAGCATCTTTTATGGCTAATATTTCTTGATGGAGTTGTAATAAATCTAAAGACTCCTTAGCATTGTGCCCAGTACCTTGAAGATGATTCTACACTTTAATCCAGCTATACTGACTGTTACTGTACTATTTAGGTGTAACACAGATCCATGTATGTACAGCATGGCACTGTAGACCAGACCTGGCTGCCTTAAGCCCCTGCACCTCGTCTCCTAAATACATGACCATGTCATAAAGAGCATTAACTTTTTGTTCTAACTTCCTGTATATATCTTCTTGAGTAATTTTTGGATAATTCATTTCCACAGTGGGCAGTTTCTATGATTTGTGAAAGTACAATCGCAGCAGTAGTAGCAGTAGCAACTAAACTTAATATAGCTAAAATACTTGTTGTAGGCGAGCCTACAAAACACTTAAATCTGGTTAATGCTTTTTCAATCTCTTGTAATACCTGTAACCCTCTTTCTGAACACCAAGGCCCAGGAATATTCACTGGCAGCATAGCAAAAGAAGGTTAATACAAAATGGCGATGACAATACCTTCAGGGGACCAGGTAATACAATTAGACAAATTGCAGTTATTACAAGACCTGTTAAACTTAGAATCATCATGATCTATAGTAATATTCCCTGGCAAAAGTACATAAGGCGATGGTACACAGGCAGTAACATTTCCCTGTGGTCTGGAGGAAGGGCCCATAAGCTTCATGTCCCCCAAAGCAGCCCCTATTTTCCACCACTGAGTTTGTGGAAAACCTGAGTCTGACCAACAAAGTCCTGCAGACAGACCCTTTTCCCATTTGGCAGTATTTTTTGAGTATTTTCCTGGTTGTCAGACCAATCAATGATATATCTCTCTTTTGTGATGTTATACCGATGGGCTTGTCCGTGAGACACAATCTCCACAATACGGTTTTATTATTCTTTTGAATCTCTAGTCTACATGAGGAAAAAGACTGCGGAGTGGGTGAAATAACATTTCCTTCACTTTGTACAGGAAGGCCTGAGTCATTAACCCACATCTTGATTTCCGGACCTTCCCAGACAGCAGGATGTAAGAGTGGTGGATCAGAAACTTAAGCCTAGTACTTCTCTCTGTGCCATGCCCCTAGAAGCACTCTGAGGCAAATTACCTTCTACATGTTTTTCAAACTGCACCAACCATTCAGGCAGCCCCCATGCTCCATCAGCATCCTGGGTAAAAACCCAAACATGCCCTCCTCCCCATAATAATAGCGGGTTGGGGCCATGCCTTCAGGCAAAACAAGCCAATGATATCTCTTCATAGGCTCTTTGAAGTTGGTGGAAGGGACACTAAAGGCAAATCTTTTACAATCATTTGGATCCAAGGGCATGGTATAAAAACAATCCTTTAAATCTAAAGTGATCTTATGTGTATTGGCTGGAATAGCAGAGGGGGAAGGGAGCCCAGCCTGTAGGGCTCCCATAAATTCCATAATATCATTAACCCTCCTTTACTGTTTTTCCTTACAAAGCAGCTGCTATAGCAAGTCCCTGAGTAAAGAAAGGTCCAATGTCCAAGCATAGTCTGATACAATCGGACAGGTTGCCATTTTTTTTCTAAAAGGTCTCAGCGCTCCCTGGCAGGCAGTATTTGCATTTCCAAAAGCCAATTGTTTCCATTATGCAGGGGGAAGTACCGTGATGGAAAGTGTATCTAATAAAGAATGAGTAAAAAGGGCAGGTGGACCATATTGGGCACAAGCAACCTTGAGTTCTTTTAGCTGTTTGAAAGGAATAGGAGTAAGCCCTCTCCAATAGTTTGTGATGTTTTTCCTCAGTTAACATTATTTAGAGAACTTGAACCCCATTCTCTGGGCAAAGAAGATGGAAGATAAGTCATCCCTTTCCTTGACCCATCTCATTTACCTTTAAACTTCTGCATTCACGTTGGCTCTTGGCATCACCCATGTACCTACAACTAGGCATTCTTTGAGTGTAGCATGCATTCTTTTACAAAGGCTTTATCATTGCCATCATAAACACCAGAGCTGCAGAGAGGAGAAAATAAACATCCCTCTGGGCCTGTTTCTTAGTTAAGGATGTCTCTGCATTGAGTAGTTCACCTCTAGGATTTCCTGTTCATGTCCTTCTATTTCTTATTGTCCACTTCAAAAAGAAGTTTCACTGATTAGCATACTCTGCTGTGCATATTACTATGGGCCTATAATGGATTCCCCCTAGCTTAGTAATTTCTTAACACTCAATAAATTATTTTATTCAAGGAGATGTGAGCTCATAAAGTTTGATGAAGAGCTCACATGGGTTGGAGTAAACACACGCAAGAAGGAAACTCACATAATGACATTTGTATTTTAACAGTCATATTAACATACACATGCCTACTATGAACAAATCAGCACATATACTAGAACTAACAAATCTTCATACAGTACCCTCAGGTTAATAAATACACATGCATTTACTAAAGAAAAATAACCCAAAGAGACACTAAAATATACTAGAATTATAATAATAAAATCAATGCACAACAGACTACAAGTTCTGTCACATAGTATAACATCTTAAGGCAAAGAGTAGTTCATGTGTATTAGCACACACAAAAACACAGACAAAGTGCATACAAGAATATACACACACTGAGCTACAAGAATGTGGAGGTGTGTGGCAGAGACATTTTCTCTGCAGGTAGAGGAAATAGGTACCTAATTTAACTAATCCTTCTTAGGCTCCTCTACATTTCTCCCCCGAGGGTCCCTGTTATCTGTGGGCTTGAGTGACCCCTGAGCCCCGCCCTATACCTGTATGGGTGTATGTGTCTGGGTTCCCATAGCCTTTCCCTATGTGTGTGTCTGACTCAGAAATACGTGATTATAACTGCAGCAGTCACAGTGCTAATTGACAGAAAATCAGTCCCTGGGCATGGCGCTAGAGAAGGATATTCTGATCACAATAATATGTGGAGGCATAGCCACCCACAGAACTTGAAGGGAACCTGTTGGTGCCCTGTACAGAATAGGACGTGCATAGCCCATGTACAAGGGGATATAGGGCACGAAGTGAGGTGAGGTGTGTGGAGGCATGTTGAGACTAAGTATAAAATGTGTCTTGTCTCCCTTTTCCCAATCTTGTGTCAATATGCACAACTGCTAAATTCAACATCCTTTGGAGAAAAAAAACTGACTCTCAAATTAGTCTGTGGTGGACAAGGACAGACAGGAGCTGTTAATTAATAAAATGAATGAACTCAGAGAAGAAAGTCTGCAATTGGATGAATGGAGAGAGGTGACTTGATGGAGGATTGGGCTACTGGTGATAAGTACATGTAGTATGTTGTCTGGAAATATATATATATATATATATATATATATATATATATATATATATATATACACACATACACATACAAAGATAATAAAGTGAGATCCTTTGCACAGCAGGGACTGTTGTCCCGAGGAAGAAGGGAATACAGGAGGGGTATTCAAAGCACGGGATAAACTTTTTGATGAAGCCGATGATTTGAACAGAATCATCCTAGATGTAGTAATTACCAATTATATGGGAAATTTGGGGCGATTCAAGGGGAAAACGAAACAGAAGCTAAGTTCAAAATCATCCTATCATCGCAGGGAGATTGGGTGAGTGTTTTAGAAAACGTGAGGAGATGCACCGATTCCCTGAGGGATACTGAGGAGAAGAATCCCCAGACACAACAGGAAGCCAGTAGTGAAGCTTCATTTGGACCTACACCTGGGTCTGAGTCCTGTGCTCTGCAGATCCTGAGGGGTCCCTGCAGCCTAACCTCTTCCACTAGGGTACATTCTTGTCTGGGTTAACTCTGACTTTCCCTCACTGTGTGTGTGTGTTGGCCTGGGTAGACTAGAGAAACAAATCCATAGACACATGCATATTGTGTATAAGAGATATTTTTATATAAAGGGCAATTGTACATTAAGAAAGCATTTTACTCCAGTCAGGTCCAAGCCCATAAGTCCAGTATTAGCCTATATGTCCGATACCAATGTATAAAGTCCTCTTCAGACTCTTGTAATACATAAAATGATCCTGAATGCAAGACGATTTCAGGCCAGTGGGCAGAAACTCTTTGGATCCTTTGGCATTGTAAGCTTTTCAGTGGACACGGGTCTCTACATGGCTTCTCCAGCACCCAGGGCTGCATGGGGTAGGTCCATGTGGCTTCTACTCAGGGATGTCTCACAGGGAGTCTCCCTTGTCAGTAGGGTGTCTCCCAGGGATTAGAGAGAGTGTCTTCCACTTCCAAGATGGAATATGGGATTTCCCAGAATTCTCAGGAGAAGGCCATGCTCACACAGAGGCTTCATTGGCTATGACCCAATTGACAGACCACAACCCTTCCCTGTTTATCCTCTCAAGTCCCAAATTTACACCAGATTATGTAACTACCATACTGTGCATCTTTTGCACAGAAATACAAAGCTGTGTCCTTGAAGTTCTGGTCGACCATTTGAAGTTATAGTATGTCCTTACCATTGTCTTTGGAGATGGTGAATTGGCCCTTTGGAGAGTCCTACCAACACTATTAATGTATGAAACCCACTGCCGCCCCTTCTCCGTGGCTAGGCAGACCCAGTGTATATTATAAAACAGGCAATGAATGCAGAGACTGCAGGACAGAGTCCAGAGAAGCCTCAGGCTGCCTCAAGTCTCCCTCAGATGCCGTAGCTCCACCTCACACTGGACACCTGCAAACACACAGACATCCTGATCATGAAAATCATAACAATTTACTGCCTCTCACTCATGCCCCCTCATACACAATTTCTCTCCATCAAAGCACCTTTTGAAATTCCAAAAAGGAAAATTGAGCTCAATAGAGATTCCATTGTGACTTGATTTGTTCAGTCTTGAATGGGGGTACCTTGGAATTCCAGAGGTGGAGCACCTGTCTAAGAGCTTCAGAGTTGGGACTTGGATGGTTTTCCTCAGCAGGGGAGGGGTCTATTTGTATACCTTCTGCCTATATAGTCATAAGTTATGTTGAATGACTTCTGAGAGAGTCACTCCAAGAGTAGATAAGGATGTTCTAGACATGTTGGAAAGCCCTGCGTGTGGGGTTCATTATGCAGTGTGCTGCTAAACACAAGGTCAGTCATTCTAAATCGCCAATGGCTCTGCAGGGGAAAGAATGCTCTCCACACCCATGAAGGTTTACAGACACAGAAGCCTACAAGGGCAGTCCTATTCTATACAGTTGTTATGAGAAAGGATCGACTTAATGGAAATGTCAACCTACAGTTACAGACACTGCCTTGAAATGTGCACCCCTCCAAATGTGGTGTTTATTATATACTTTTCTTGATGCAGTTAAATATTCCCCGTAGAAATATGTATTTAATCTGAAACAAGCTTCCCTTGTCTAATTCTGTTTTAGATTATTTTTTGGAAAAGAAAATTCACATGCTAAAAGGAAAACCCTCCCAAGTCCCTTCTGGACCTGCCCTTAATTGTCCCCTAGAGCTGGATATGACAGTGGCTCCTGATTCTCGCTCATTCTCTGCAGGTTTGTCCTGACTTGAATCAAACTTGCTGTCTCCTCACAAGGCTTTTTGCACACCAAGAATTTTAAGGTACTGAGTTAAACCTAGAAGTTCTGTAGACGCTGAAGGTCTCTACATCTCCCAGAGAAACCAAGGCTGTTTGTGAATTTTGATAACACATCGGGACGTTTCCAGGGCATCTTCCAAAAACTAGAGGAAGTCTCCCATGCTCAGGGAGTTGATTGTGCTCTCCAAATCTAGGTATTACGCTTTATAATACCAATGCTTTCTCTTTTATGGGGGCTCTTATGGCTCTTATCACAATCCATGCATTCATCCATTGTCAAGCATATTTGTACATATGCTGCCATCATCATTTTCAAAGTGTTTGCTTTGTACTTGAGCTCTTGATATCAGCTCCTCATTTTCCCCTCCCTCTCCCACTCTCCCTCTTTCATGAACCTTGATAAATTATAAATGATTATTTTAATATTTTGCATTGCCCGCTGTCTCACTTCACCCACTTTCTGTTTGTCCCACTGGGAGGGAGTTATATGTCAATCCTTGTGATTGATTTCCCCTTTCTAGTCCCACTTTCTCATTACCTTCTTTGTATCCCTATTCTCATTATTGGCCCTGAGGGGTCCTGGATTCCCTGTGTTGCGAGATCTTATCTGTAGCAGTGTACATGTTCTGGTCTACTCAGATTAGTATGCTAGAATGGAGGTCATGATAGTGGGGGGAGAAGCATTAAAGAACTAGAGGAAAGGTGTTTGTTTCATCGGTGCTGTAGTGCACCCTGACTGACTCTTCTCTTTCTTGTGACCTTTCTGTAAGGGGATGTCCAATTGTCTATAGATGGGCTTTGGGTCTCCACTGCACACTCTTCTTCATTCACAAAGATATGATATTTTTTCTTGTTCTGGGTCTTTGATGCCTGCTGATACATGATCACATGTACACCTCATGATCACACAGGCTGGTCTGCTTCTTCCATGTGGGCTTTTTTGCTTCTCAGCTAGATGTCTGTTTATCTTCAAGCCTTTAAGACCGCAGACACTATATCTTTTGATAGCCATGCACCATCAGCTTTCTTCACCACATTTGCTTCTACACCGAATTTGTCTCCCACCATCGTGTTGGGAATGTGAGCATCACAGAATGCTGGGCTTTAGAACAAAGTATTCTTGCATTTGGGGAGTATTGAGTTGAGGCCCACTTTGCATCTTCAACCTTACTACCTAACATATAAATATAAGTGCACACATCTATTTCCCTACCATTATATATAAATATATTTACATAGGTACATGCCTATATTTAGACCTCTATAAATGCCCTTTGCCTCCTAGTTTGTTTCTCTATTTCTTTTTACTTTCCTCTTGCCTCACTACCATGTTTGGCCTTCATTTGGGTTTCAGTAATTCCTCACTCTTATTTAGCCTTTGATTAATCCCCACTAGGCATCCTATGCCTTTTCTTCATCTATTTTAGTTCATTTCTTCTTAACTTGTCCTTGGGTTGTTTGACCCCCCCCTCCCTTCTTTACTCCCATCTCTCCTTCTCCCATGTCCCCCTCCCCACCCCACCCCAGGAACCACTGGTCCTATTTTTTCCTTCTCTTGATTGTTTATCCCGTCTTTTATCTAGATGGATAAGCAGAGACAGTAATAAGCACAAAAACAAGGCAAATCCAAAGAAAACAACAAAGGAAGACAAAACCAACCAAACAAACAGCAATAACAACAAAAAGTTAGTCAATGACAAAACAAGAAAAGCCTATGAATCATTCCAGGTCTATTTTTAGACTTTCAGGAATGTTTTCCAGTCGAGTCTGAAGGGGTAGTATGCCACACTCTGTTCCCAAAGTCTAATTTTTGTATTCCCCAGGGTTTTTATTGCTTTGCTTCCCTTGCTGTTGCATGCCCTTATTTTTGCCCCAATGTGATGGGGTCAGATCAGACACAAGTCCCACACTGAGTCTCCAGTGTTGTCCCCATAGTGATACGGTTCAGTTAGGGACATCATGTCTTGTGTTGGGACCGGCCCTATGATCCTCTCTGTGCATTGTCTGCTGTGAGCAGCAATATTGTCCTGGGGGATTAGTAGGTCAGAATGTGTTCTTCTCACTCTCCTACCCTCTTTGTTTCTCCTGGGTGCTCTAATCAGACATGCTCCTTTCCCCAAGCTTCAGATTCAGTGCTGTCCTCTGAAGTGCCTTCTGTGGGTGGGGGTCGGGAGAAGGGAAAGGGGAGAGTCCACATAGTTGCGATTGGGGCCAGCCCCACTATATGATTTGTAATGACTATGAGATACTTTGATGCTTTATTAAGAATCTCAAATTGTCGGCCCCAGTCACTGAGCCGCCGCCGAGGACTCAGCAGCCTCCCCCTGGAGCCCCCTCGCTTCCCGACGCTCCGTCCCCCCTGCCCGCCTTCTCCAGCCGCCGCCTTCCGCAGGCCGTTTCCACCGAGGAAAAGGAATCGTATCGTATGTCCGCTATCCAGAACCTCCACTCTTTCGACCCCTTTGCTGATGCAAGTAAGGGTGATGACCTGCTGCCTGCGGGGACAGAGGATTATATCCATATAAGAATTCAACAGCGCAACGGCAGGAAGACCCTGACCACTGTCCAAGGGATCGCTGATGACTACGACAAAAAGAAGCTAGTGAAGGCCTTTAAGAAGAAATTTGCCTGCAATGGTACTGTGATTGAGCATCAAGAATATGGAGAAGTGATTCAGCTCCAGGGTGACCAGCACAAGAACATATGCCAGTTCCTTGTAGAGATTGGACTGGCTAAGGACGACCAGCTGAAGGTTCATGGGTTTTAAGTGCTTGTGGCTCACGGAAGCTTAAGTGAGGATTTCCTTGCAATGAGTAGAAAAATTCCCTCTGTCCCTTGTCACAAGTTTAAAACCTCACAGCTTGTATGATGTAACCATTTGGTGTCCACTTTTAACTTGGACTAGTGTAACTCCTTCATGCTGTAAACTGAAAAGAGCCAAAAAAAAAAAAAGAATCTCAAAATGTCAGTTTCTCCATGTTTCAAAAATACAACTGTCAATTATTTCAGAAATGGTAAAATCAGGTTTGGTTTGGTTTTCTCTTCACAGGAGATACTTGGGCTGGGATTCACATAATACAGTTTCAGCCTACAGTAATTTGGAAAAAAGAATTAGGATGGACAGAAACTGATTGTGTTGAGTGAAGCACATGGAGGTCAGAATTTAACGACATAGTGAGACTACCGGTCCTTCTGAGATTGATTTCAACTTGTCACCGGTGTGATTTCTTTCTCCCCTGTCTTCTCAGGAAGAACATGGGCTTTTAATTTTTAGGATCTGCCCTCTAGGAAAATAAGAGGCATGCGACCTAGTTGCTGAAGTGTCCTTAAAGTGGTTCTCTACATGGGTGAATTGGGAAACTCCAAACGCAAGAGCAAACAAACACTTGGCATCCCCTGCACCTGCTCCAGTGGAAAAGACTGTCTCCCATGTACCCTGAGCTCCCTCTGCTGCCCAATTAGTGTTGTGATGCTTGAGATGTTTGACCATTAAGCCTTCATTGTGTCTCCTGGTATGTTTCCTACATTTTACATGTCAGTGTCCTCAGGTTTCATATTGTTAAAACACATGCAGCTGGTTGAGTTATAGTGGTTGCAATGCATCAATATGTGAAAACTTAGTTGTTGCTAAGACTCATCACAAGGCTTCTGTGCCACCTAACACAGGTTGTGTTTCCCAGAGCCTTTTAGATCTAGAAACTTGATATCTTCAGACCTGGAAGCTAGACATAGCACTTTGAGACATAGCTTTCCCAACTCATGACTGGTCTGTAGCAGGTCTACCTGCACGATCACACCTAGAAATAAGGGGGAAATATAATTTAAAACCATTCTAAGATGAAAAGCACTGCTTTTGACATGAAGGTGCTTACAGGGTAGGACATTCATGTCACCAAGAAGAATCCAGAAGGGTGTCACCTCCACAGACATCTATGATCAATATGGTAAGGATGAAGGCCTAAGAAGCCTGACTTTCATGTGTGACTTGGAGCTCTGTTACCATATTTTACTGTAGGTGATTCACATGTGCTGTGCTTATGGAAGCAGAAAGAGGATGGCTCTGAGTAGGAGCAGTAATGGCCTCTAGAGGGGATTTTCCTGACCCCTGTTATGCAAGGTCAATCTCTACCCTTCATCATTTGCACTGACTGTGGACAAACAAGTCCTTCCTGAAAACCATGTGTAGATTTGTAGAAATGCAGGCAGTTGGCCTGAGGTGTGAGCCATAATGAAGGGAATTCCTGGGGATACTATTGTCCTAGGAATGTTCCACTTTCTCTCTGGGCAGCCCAGTTCTACCCTTAGGACAGGGTAGCCCATGAGATATGCAGGCTGTTGAGTTAAAGTGGAAGGTAAAATGTTGAACATTTTTGAGTGTCCACTTCCATTAAAAACAAAGCAAAACACTTTATTGGCACTTTTCCACTTATCATATAATTCAATACTTCAACCATATCGAGAAGAGTTGTATAATCTTTACCACAGTCAATATAGAACAATTTCTCCCCCTCCATAATCATTATTCTTGTAATATATTTGACATACTTGCAAAATTGTATACAACAAAACTTTCACCAGTTCAACAACTTCTACATGTGTAATTCAGTGCCATTGAGTATTCTTTTCATGTTGTACAACCATTACTATCCCCCTTTATATTGTTCTACCGTCATTAACGTTAATTCACTGCCCCCTAAGCAAAAACTCTTCCCCTTCACACATGCTATCCATAGATCAAGCTTTGCTCGCTTTCCTTCTTTTCTTTCGTTAGTAATGTTCCTGATATAACATTCATATTTCCATACTTAAAATGCTTCTAAAAAAAATTGTAAGCCCATCATCAAAATAAGCTTAATGCTCCCTCCTGTCTCACAGGTCCACTGATTGCTCCCCATTCCCCTCCCCCTTCCTTATAAACCATTGCCTCAGTTATTGTCTCTATGGATCCACTTCTTCTTTACTTCCAAACAGGGAGACAGTAACAAAAACAATTAAAAACAAAGATAAAATGAAACATAAAGAAAAATAATAACATAAAGATAAAAATAAGTAAGGTAGGAAACAAATAGAAAAGGTTCCTACTTCTCTTTTCCTGCCTTCCTCTTCATCTGCCTCCATGGTTGTTGTGGTAGTTGCATAATCTGTTGTCAATTTGAGAGTTAATAGTGAAGGGATGGAGTTTAGTCTGTCAATCCAGGTGCATTTTGATGACATCATTTGGAGGCGCTGAGGAGATAAATAGCTCGTCGGAGGCAGGACACAGGTTCACGCCCTGTGAGACATTCCTGAGAACAAGACACATGGAGCTACACTAGAGCCCTGGAGCTGAAAGAGCCACGTGGAGACCCCTGACAGGATTGAGATGTTTCCACCTCCACTGGATCCAAAAGACTTTCCACCCTCTGGCATGTGGTCTTCCTGCAGTTGGCATGATTGCATATGTTGCGTGAGTATGAAGAGAAATTTATAGTCTAGCATCGGATATGTGGGCTAATAACAGACTTAGGGAGTTGAACTGGACTGGGCTGGTATGCTTTCTTAGTGCACAATTGCTCTTTGATATAAAGTTCTATCTTATATACATTTATGTCTATGAATTTGTTTTTCTAGTCCTCCCAGACCAATACAGTTGTAGGGTTTCACATGTTCACTTTCCAGGCACTCGGTAGAGGTACCCATGGTTTATGACAAGGTGTAGCTAGATCTATTCTCTAGTTGATCATATTCTGTGTACAGGATCTTTACATGGCTCTGCTCAATACTTACCTTCATTGGAAAATCAATGAAGATAAGGGTATTACAGCAAAGTGTGGTGAAAAAAAGCAGATGGTGCCAGGCTATCAATTATCTGGGGTCTTAAAGAATTGTCTTCAAACAAGCAGCCATCTAAGTGAGGTTTCAAGTAATTCCAAAATGAAGAAGCACACCAGCATGTGTGATCCAAAAATAGTGACAATTAAATTCAAATATGATGAAGGAAAAAGATTCAGAGCTCAAATTATGAACATCCAATTTGTTGAAGTGTAGGTGAACAGTGAGAACTCAAAAATAATCTAGCTGAAGGATATCTAGGCATAGCAAACCTCTGGCAGATCCCTTTGAAAAGCTTTACTATCAGAGATGATTGTTACCTTCATCATGGTGGATTGGACCATGGCATAACATGATAATTGGTCAGTTGACCCACCTCTTGATCCAACCAGAATTTGTCCTAAGGTAAAGTATTTCTCACTTGTTCCATGACGAATTTTTTTTGCTGAACTTTAAAATATTGATGGTAGTCTTTCCTTTCTTTAAAACTCTTTATTTTAATTTTTATCTTAATATTATTATTTTCTTCTTGCTGTTTTATTTATTTATTTGTTGTTTTTTTTGGGGTTTCCAAATTTGTAAAGCACAGACAGTGCAGATCCATAGAGACAATAACTGATACAATGGTCTGTTGGGCCCTTGGGGAGCAGAGGAGTAGGAAGGGTGAGGACATTTTGGGAGCAAACAATGACTGTGGGAGGGGGAGGCATTATAATAATTCATTATGATATATATGCATATATATATTTAAAAACACTTAAAATATTTAGCTATGAGAGTGTATGATATGTGAATATTATATACATCTATTTTTTAAAAAGAAAGATTAACCAGTAGTTGCCATGGGTGAAGGAGATAGGGTTGTTGATTAGGGGATGTTCATTTTATATTAGTGGTGGCGGGATAATTTTGAAAAGGATATCAATAATGGTTGTAAACATGAAGAGTATAATCAAAGACACTCAATTGTACATATATTAGTGGTTGAATTGGAGAATGTTTTGCTGTGTACATTTTGCCAAAATAAAAATGATATGAACAGCAAAGAAAATTTTAATCGATATTGATAATGATTGTATGCCCCCCACTTTTTAAAAAAAGAAACATCTTTATTAATACAGTATTTGATTGTCTTCTCTCTGTCAAACCATGAGCCAGTTATTTTCCCCAGGCTGCCTGGGGAGGTACAGGGAAAGGAACATATTGGGTAGACAGATGTGGGACAGAGAAATGTGGGGGTTGGTGACAGCTCCTTCACATTGTCAAAAGGCACAAGGAAGGGCACCATCAGGCAGAAAAGCCTGAGGGCCTTCGAGAAGGCAAAGCTCAGGACCGCGTAGAAGAGTGGCTGCTTCAGAGAAGGGTTCCTGACATAACCCAGGATGAGGCTCCCAAAGCCAGTCCCAATGCCGGTTCCAGAGATACCACTCCAACTGTTCCAGTACTGGTCCCAATGAGCTTGGCTGCTGTGTCAATGTCCCTTAAGATAATGCTGGTTGGGAATCTGTGACTAGGAATCAGTGAGGAGGGAATGTGGGGCTGCCAAGCTGCTGAAGCGCCCCTCTGTCAGTGTCTGTGCTGTTTCTGAGCCACAGACAAGGGTCACCTCATCAGCTGGGAGGCGCTCCTGACCAGGGGAGGGGTAGAGAAGAATTTGGCGCTGGCGAAAATTTTTAGGGGATGAGGAGTAGTGGCAGGCTAGCTGCTCCTACTGCAGAGAAGTCTGATGTGTATGCCTCTTCTTGATACGATTGAATTGTATCATATGTGCTTGAAATTCCAATAAGTGTTTTTAGAAAAGAAACTGACCATCATCATCTGTTACATACACAGAACCTCAGTGTAGGGCTTTGGGTAACAGGCTCATGGCCCAGTGCCTGTCTTTGTGAAGAACATTCTATTAGCACACAGCTATGTCCTTCTCTACTGCCTGCTGCTGTATTCACAATCAGTAAGGTTGAATAATTGTCTCCAAGACTATATGACCAATAGAATCACAAATCATGGTTTTCAGAGGTCTTTTTCAAAAAAATAAATTTGCTGACCCCTGAACTAGGGGAAGAGTCTGGAAGAAAAGCAGCAAGGCGCCATGATATACACTATTCTAAACTATGATGATTGTTCGACAGAATATAACATTTTTTTTAAATCACTGATAAATAGGTTAGAACTACCAACCCTAGTAGGACAGTGGTGACTTGCTTAGCTGTTAAATGAAAATTCAAACATTCAGACCCACCAACTGCTCTGTGGGAGAAATTGTGGTAGAATAATCTCATAAGGAAATACAGGCTTGGAAATCTTATAGGAGCAGTTCTAGTCTGCCCTCTAGGATTACTATGAGTTGGAACTGATCAATGTCAACAGAATTTTAGATTGGGTGAAAAGCAACTTTTTACACTATATTGTACTTGAATCAATGACACCAAGTTTCAAACCACCAACTTTACAGCCATTAGTTGAGTCCTTAACAGTTAACACTACCCAGGCACTCCACTGAGTCTGCCTGAAAGATATCTTGACTGGCAGTTACATGATCTCTTGTCAACTTGCGAGGGGTGGAGTCTAGCCTGTCAATCAGGTCGCACCTTAATGACCTCATTTGGAGGTGCGAAGGAGATAAATAGCTCACTTAAGGCTAGATACACTCTCCCTGTGAGGCATTGCTGTTGACAAGCCACATGGAGTTATGCTAATGGCAGCCAGAACCTTGGAGCTGGAGGAGCCACGTGGAGATCCACTCCAGCACTAAGATGCTTCTAATGCCACTGGATCCACAAGACTTTCCACCCACTAGCCTGTGATCTTCTTGCACTCAGCGTTGTATCATGTGTTGCATGAGTCTGAAGAGGAATTTACAGAATGGTATCAGACATATGGGCTAATATTGGACTTACAGGGTTGATCTGGACTGGACTGGTATGTTTCCTCACTCTACCAGTGCTTTTTATGTAAAGCTTTTTCCTATACACGTAGGAGTGTCTATGAATTTGTTTTTCCAGTCCACCAGGACTAACACACTGACCTTCTCAAAATACATGCTGATCACCCCTGGAAAATTTCTACTCCCTATGGAACAAGCTCATTTTTGTTAGCTGTTTTTCTCTCTATCAGAATGTTTTCTTACAATACAACTGTGAATTCACAGATATTAAGTCTAGGCACTGAATCATAAAAAAAACCATAAATTCCTAGCGGGAAACTGAGATGAAGAACCCCTGATTCACAATAGAAACCCTGACTAGAAATTCCCTCTCCAGATGCTCATGAGCCAGAATCTTTCATTCATTTCATGCACTTACAGAGCCCTGCAACACTGCTCCCTCCCTGCATAGGATGTTTGTACCTGTACTCACTTTGACTTCTCTCCGTGTGTCTTCCCCACCATTATATATGGACGTGTGATTGACTTTTAGACTGTCCTTTCACTGATACGCGGTGTGTTCTTGGTAATTTCTCTGGAGATGGTAAACCAGCTTTCATGGAATCTGTATACCATGGGATATCAACAGTACTAATGAGACCCACTGCAGGCTGGAACATGGCTGATACAGGTCATGGAAGAGCTACTAAAAGTGAATCCAGAGTTTGCACAGTAGAATCTCAAAGATGTCTTATGCTCCCTCAAGTCTCCTTCAGACTCAACCAGTTGCACATAACAGTTGACATTTGCAAACACTGTATATACCAGGCATGAAAACCATCACACATGTCAAATGCCTGCCACTCATCCCCACTTACACACACTTGCTCTCAATAAAATTACTTATTAAAATAGCTGCCTGAAAAACCCAGCTTAGTACAGACTACAGACTCCATGATGATTCTGTGTTCATACAAATTGCAAAATGGGGGCACTTGGAGATTATAGCACTGAGGATCTTCTCCAAGAACTATATTGTTGGGATTGGGGTGCTTTTTATCAGCAGAAGGAGGGCCTCTATTTGAAAATGCTGCTCCTGGAGACAATGAACCAGGTGCACAGATAAAGTAGTCGCAAAAACCTCACATTTCAATCCCTGAGCGTTTTACCTCTGAGAGTTGCCGCCAAGAAGAGGAAGAAACTGACATATTGGCAGTGAGGCCTATTATCCCAGGTATATTAATCAGAGTGCGTAAGACATAAATTTGAATAAATAGATCATGAGACTATACGCAATGGACTATGTGGAGATTTGCATCCGAGTGGTAACTTTGTAATAAAGTTTAAAAGGAGTGAATCTGGGATGAGAACGTTGGCTTGTCCCTCAGAGAACACATTCCCGTCCATGGTTTTCCCATTCTCCAAGACCAAGGTCCTGTTCTTTCAGGACACAGAAAGTAATGAAGAAGATGGTTGAGGAAGTAGACATGAGAAGATTGAGGATGACTTTAAGAATAGAGGCAGTGACCCTCTACTCTCAGGGACTTACATCTTTCTAAAACACTCAGAGCAAAACCAAGAATACTTAAATTGTCAGATACACATTTTCTTTTCTGCAATAGATTACGGAAAATTATTAGATATTTAAAAGTTTGAAGGCCAGGTGATACTAGCAATCTCAGTGAATTCAGCCAAAAGTGGCTCCCATTCAATGTGTGCTGTAAATAGGAATGGATTTTGTGAGTCACTAAGAAGGAAGAGATTTTCTTTTTTTCTTATTTTTTTTAACATTTTATTAGGGACTCATACAACTCTTATCACAATCCATACATATACATCAATTGTATAAAGCACATCTGTACATTCTTTGCCCTAATAATTTTCAAAGCATTTGCTCTCCACTTAAGTCCTTTTCATCAAGTCCTTTTTCCCCTCCCTCCCTGGTCCCCTCTCCCTCATGAGCCCTTGATAATTTAAAAATTATTAATTTGTCATATCTTGCCCTATCCGGAGTCTCCCTTCACCCACTTTTCTGTTGTCCATCCCCCAGGAAGGAGGTCACATGTAGATCCTTGTAATTGGTTCCCCTTTTCCAACCCACTCACCTTCTACCCTCCCAGTATCACCCCTCACACCCCTGGCCCTGAAGGTACGATCCACCCTGGATTCCCTATGCCTCCAGCTCCTGTCTGCACCAGTGTACAACCTCTGCTCTATCCAGACTTGCAAGGTAGAATTCGGATCATGGTAGTGGGTGGGGGGAGGGAGAGGAAGCATTTAGGAACTGAAGGAAAGCTGTATTCTTCATCGGTACTACATTGCACCCTGACTGACTGATCTCCTCTAGACCCCTCTGTGAGGGGATCTCCATTGGCCGACAAATGGGCTTTGGGTCTCCACTCTGTACTTCCCCCTTCATTCACTGTGGTGATTTTTTTTTATGATGCCTTATACCTGATCCCTTCGACACCTCATGATCGCACAGGCTGGTGTGCTTCTTCCATGTGGGCTTTGTTGCTTCTGAGCTAGATGGCCGCTTGTTCATCTTCAAGCATTTAAGACCACAGACACTATCTCTTTTGCTAGCCAGGCACCATCAGCTTTCTTCGCCACATTTGCTTATGCGCCTGTTTTTGAAGGAAGATATTTTCATTTACAACTACACTCCTACATCTACTCCAGAGTCATTGTAGTGTGGAAAGAGTACTTGCAACACTAAAACAGTTACCTTTGACACAGGAAGACATGTATTATCCAGTCATCATTAATAAAGTTATTCACACCTAACCTTGCATTTTAGACAGGATCTTATCCCAAACTATCTGAAATTCCTCACCTAAGGTTGTTTATCAATGGATACTTGTAATGTCTATGGGTATTGCTACATTTATAATTGAATTATTAATTTTTATTGTGGTATTGCAGAATTCTCTAGTTCTCTTATTGAATGTTTCGATTCAAAAATTTTTCTTATTCTAAGTAAGACTGGCCATTTATTTTGTCTTTTATCGTGTGTATTTACTCTAATATGTGTTATAATATGTGTATACCCTCAGACTAGGCCCCTAAGTTTGTACCTATTGATGATTTTTATACCTCTGGATTTATGTTCAGGTTTTTAAAAAATACTTTTACTGGGACTCTTACATCGCTTATAACAATCCATACATAAATTACGTCAAGCATATTTGTACATATGTCTCCATCATCCTTTCAAAACATTTTTCTTTCTATTTGAACTCTTAGTATCAGCTCCTCATTTTATTCCTCCCTGCCCCATCCTCCCACTCTCAGAACTCTTGATAAGTGATTGTTATTATTTTCATATCTTACACTATCCACAGCTTTCTTTCTTTTTGTTGTTTTAAACATTTTATTAGGGGCTCATACAACTCTTATCATAGTCCATACATATACATACATCAATTGTATAAAGCACATCCATACATTCCTCGCCCCAATCATTCTCAAAGCATTTGCTCTCCACTTAAGCCCTTTGCATCAGGTCCTCTTTTTTTTCCCCTCCCTCCCTACTCCCGCCTCCCTCAGGAGCCCCTGATAATTTATAGATTATTATTTTGTGATATCTTGCCGTATCTGGCGTCTCCCTTCACCTCCTTTTCTGTTGCCTGTCCACCAGGGAGGAGGTCACATGTAGATCCTTGTAATCGGTTCCCCCTTTCCAACCCACTCACCCTCTACTCTCCCAGTATCACCCCTCACACCCCTGGTCCTTAAGGTATCATTCTCCCTGGATTCCCTGTGCCTCCAGCTCCTATATGCACCCGTGTACAACCTCTGCTCTATCCAGACTTGCAAGGTAGAATTGGGATCATGGTAGTTGGGGGGAGGAAGCATTTAAGAACTGGGGGAAAGCTGTATTCTTCATTCTGTATTCTTCATTGGTGCTATATCGCACCCTGACTGACCCAGCTCCCCTAGACCCCTCTGTGAGGGGGTCTCCAGTGGCCGACGTAAGGGCTTTGGGTCTCCACTCTGCACTTTTCCCTTCATTCACTATGGTAAGATTTTTTCTTTTTATGATGCCTTATACCTGGTCCCTTTGGCACCTCGTGATCGCACTGGCTGGTGTGCTTCTTCCATGTGGGCTTTGTTGCTTCTGAGCTACATGGCCGCTTGTTTATCTTCAAGCCTTTAAAACCCCAGACACTATCTCTTTTGATAGCCTGGCACCATAAGCTTTCTTCGCCACATTTGCTTATGCACCCATTTGTCTTCAGCGATCCTGTCATGGAGGTGTGCAGCCAATGATATTATGATTTTTTGTTCTTTGATGCCTGATAACTGATCCCTTTGGAATCACTCGCTCACACAGGCTGGTGTGTTCTTCCACGTGGGCTTTGTTGCTTCTGAGCTAGATGGCCGCTTGTTTATCTTCAAGCCTTTAAGACCCCAGTCACTATATCTTTTGATAGCCGGGCACCATCAGCTTTCTTCACCACATTTACTTGTTCGCCCACTTTGGCTTCAGCAGTTGTGTCAGGAGAGTGAGCATCATAGAGTACCAATTTAATAAACGAAAGTATTCATACATTGAGGGAGTGCTTGAGTAGAGGCCCAAGGTCCTTCTGCCACCTTAATATTAAACCTATAAATGTAGACAATTAGATCTATTTCCCCATCCTCATATATATGTTTGCATGTACATGTCTTTGTCTAGACCTCCATAAATGCCCCTTGACTCCCAGCTCCTTCCTCAATCTCCCTTGACTTTCCTCCTCCCCACCACCATGCTCCGTCCCCACCTGGGCTACAGCTATACCTCTTCTCTACGCAACCTTACCCTTGATCGTTCCCCATCAGGCCTGCCACTCCCCCCTCACTACCATTTTGGGTCCCATGTTGTTCCCTTGTCCCTGTGTTTATTAACACCACTTCCTTACCCTCATGCCCCTCCCCCACCTGGAACTGTCTGTCCCCCCGGAACTGTCTGTCCTATTGTTTTTCCTCCAGATAGTTCATCCAGCCTGTCCTATTCAGACAGACCTGTGGAGACACTAACATGCACGAAAACAAGACAGAGGAAAAGAAAGCAACAGTATACAACCAGACAATAAAACAACAAAAACAAACCACTGACAAAGAACAAAACAAAACACTTCACAAAAGAAAGGCTTGTAGTTCGTTCAAGGATCGTTTGCTGGCCCTTAGGAGCGTTTTCCAGTCCAGTCTGTTGGGGCACCACACCCTGGCCCCAAAGTCCACTTTCAGGATTCCCTGGAAACCTTGCCACTCCATTCCCTTGCTGTTCCACTGCACTCCCCCAGTGCTTTGCCTCGGTGTGGTGTGATCAGGTTAGGTGCAATTTCCACACTGTGTCTCCGGTGCTGTCCCCTGTATCGCCCTTAGTAACTGAGAGGCATCATGTCTCATAGTAGTGCCAGCCATGTTGTTCTCTCTGTGGACTGGCTGCTCTACTCAGGAACATCATCTTCACGACCTGCCCCTCCATCTCCTTCTGCCCCTTCATCTGCTCCCGTGTGCTCTGATCAGATATGTCCATCTCCCGGAGCTGCAGAATCAATGTCATCCTTTGAAACAAATTCTTTTCGGGGGAGGGGCAGGAATCCACTTAATTTTTGGTGGTGGGGCCAGCCTCCCAGACCTCTCCACTGGTTCCCTACTCCACGCCAGGATATTGCATTCACACCTTGCGGCACTGGGTTGAAGTCTGGTCCCACTTTCCCTGTGGAGATATAAACAATACCCTCCTCTTGGGTGGATTAGCGCCCCATGCCCCCACTTCCCTTTTCTTCCTTATATTCATCCTTTTATTTTCCTTTCCCCACCTCCTCCACTGTTGTCTACCATGTGCATCCCTAGTTTTGATCTGGTCTCTGCCATACTACACATTCTTCACCCCAGAAATGTTTGTATACAGTAGCTTTTTCCCCTATTGCCACTTTTGCATTAAAAATATTTTTTTTAATGCTTACCTCAGCAGGCTCATGTTGTACTTGTCCTTTTGTGCCTGACTTACTTCGCTTAGCATGATTTTCTCCAGTTCTTCTCATGCCGCTATGTGCCTCTTACATTCATCACTGCTTTTTAGTGATGCGTAGTACTCCATTGTATGTATGTACCACAGTTTTTTAATCCAATCGTCAGTTGATGGAAATTTGGGTTGCTTCCAACTCCTTGCAATTGTGAACTGTGCTGCAATGAACATTGGAGCACAGATGTCTGGTCTTGGTTTGTTTCTTGCCTCTTCTGGGTATATGCCCAGTAGGGGGATTCCTGGGTCATATGGTAACTCTATTTCCATCTGTTTTAGGTATCGCCAGATTGATTTCCATAGTGGCTGTACGTACTTACAGGCCCACCAGCAGTGGATGAGAGTTCCTGTCTCCCCACAGCCCCTCCAACACTTGTTGCTTTCTGATTTTTTGAATTGGGCTACCTTTGAGGGTGTCAGGTGGTACCTCATTGTTGTGTTAATTTGCATTTGTCTTATGGCTAAAGATCGGGAACATTTTCTCATATGTTTGTTGGCCATTCGGATTTCTGTCCCTGTAAAATTTCTGTTCAAGTCCTTTGCCCACCTTTCAAGTGGGCTATTGTTTTGTTTTTTTTTTGGAAACTAGCAGAGTATTGTAGATTTTAGTAGTAAGACCTTTGTCTGATGTGTCATTGCTAAAGATGTTTTCCCAGTCTGTGGACTCTCTTATTACTCTCTTGGTGAATTCTTTAGATGTATACAAGTGTTTTATCTTCAGTATATCCCATTTGTCAATTTGTGCCTCCTCTGTGTTTTTGTCCTTCCCTATTTCTGATAGCCTGTGTATTCCCTGCACCAAATTTCTCTAGTTGGTCCCAATTCCCTCATTGATGGCCCTAATAGTTTGGGGTTTAACTTCAAGGTCTGTGATCCACCTGAGTTTATTCTTGTGCATGGAGTGAGATAAGGGTCTTGCTTTATTTTTCTGCATGTGGATATCCATTTTTTCCAGCACCACTTGGTAAACAGGGCATCAGCTTCCCATTTGATATATTTGGGGCCCTTATCAAAGATCAGCTGTGTGTATGCTGATGCTTTTATTTCTGGGTTTTCAGTTCTTTTCCATTGGTCTGAGTATCTGTCATTGTACCAATACCATGCAGTTTTGAGAACTATGGCTGCATAGGATGTGCCAAAGTCAGGTAAAGAAAGCCCTCCCATGGTGTCCTTCTTCTTGAGGAGTTCTCTGCTAATTCTGGGCTTCTTCCCTCTCCATATGAAGTTGGTAATGAGTTTTTCCATTTCTTTGAAGAAAGATGATGGTAATTGTATTGGGATGGCATTAAACTTATATAGTGCTTTTGGCAGAACTGACATCTTAACTATATTAAGTCTCCCAATCCAAGAGCATGGAATATTCTTCCATTTGTTGAGGTCGCTCTTGGTTTCTTGTAATAGTGTTCTATAGTTTTCCCTATATAGATCTTTTGTTTTTTCAGTCAGGTGTATCCGTAGTTATTTCAATTTGTGTTTGGCTATTGTGAAGGGTACCACCTTTTTGATCTCTTCTTCTGTGTTCTTATCTGATATGTATAACAGTCCGATGGACTTCTGTTTGTTGATCTTGTATCCTGCCACTCTGCCAAACTCCTCTATTGCTTCCAGTCCTCCCCTTGTGGAACTTTTGGGATTTTCCATACATAGAATCATATCATCTGCAAATAACGATAGTGTCACCTCTTCCTTCCCCAGACAAATACCTTTGATGTCACTTCTTTGCCTTATGCTGTTAGCTAAAACCTCCAGCACGATATTAAATAGGAGTGGGGAGAAGGGGCATCCTTGTCTGGTCCCCTTTTTCAGTGGGATTGTGTTAGTCTTTTCTCCATTGACTACCACTTTGGCTGTTGGTTTTTCATATATAGCTTCTATTGTCTTGAGGAACTTTCCTTCCATCCCAATCTTCGCTAGTGTCTTAAACAGGAATTGGTGTTGTATGTTGTCGAATGCTTTTTCTGCGTCTATTGATAGTATCATGTGATTCTTATATTTTTTCATGTCAATGTGACGAATAATACTTAATGGTCTTTCGTATGTTGAACCAGCCCTGCATCTCTGGTATGAATCCCACTTGGTCATGGTGAATTATTTGTTTTATATATTTTGTATTCTGTTGGCTAGTATTTTGTTAAGCAGTTTTGCATCAATGTTCATTAGGGATATTGGTCTGTAGTTCTCGATTCTTGTGGGATCCTTGCCCGGTTTGGGTATCAGAGTTATACTAGCTTCATAGAAGGAGTTTGGCAGTTTGCCATCTTTTTCTATGTTCTGGAAAAGTTTGTGTAGGATTGGTATTAGTTCTTCCCTGAATGTTTGGTAGAATTCTCCAGTGTAGCCATCTGGTCCAGGGGATTTTTTTGTTGGTAATCCCTTGATAACCTGTTCTATTTCTTCTATTGCTATGGGTCTGTTGAGATTCTTGATGTCCGCCTAGGATAGTCTAGGGAGGGATTGTTTTTCCAGGAATTTGTTCATGTCTTCTAAATTGTTGAATTTATTGGAGTACAATCCTTCATAGCACTGTGTAACTATCCTTTTGATTTCATTAGGGTCTGTTGTAATGACCCCTCTTTCATCCCTTATTCTTGCTTTTGAGATTTGTTCCCTCCTTTCTTTGTTTAGGTTTGCCAATGGTCTACCGATCCTGTTTATCCTTTCAAAGAACCAACTTTTAGCGATATTAATTTTTCCATAGTTTTTTTTATTTTCCCTCTCCTGAATCTCAGCCCTGATTTTTATAATTTCTTTTCTTTTGCTATTAGTAGGGTTGTCCTGCTGACTCTGCTCTAGTTTTTGTAAATTTTGTATCAGTGTCTCCGTCATGATTCTCTCTTCCTTTCTTAGGTGTCCTTGTATTGCTATGAACCTTCCTCTGATGACAGCCTTTGCTGTGTCCCATAAGTTTTGGTACGTCGTGTGCTCATTTTCGTTGGTTTCTAGAAATTTCCTGATTTCATCTCTGATCTGCACCAGTATGCACTCCTTTTGCAATAGAGAGTTATTCATTCTCCAATTATTTGCTCTTATTTTCTTTGTCTTCTTTTTGTTGATTTCCAGTCTTATGGCACAGTGGTCAGAGAGAGAGGTCTGTATTATTTCAATGTGCTTAAATTTATGTAGATTTGCCTTATGCCCCAGCATGTGGTCTATCTTCGAATATGTGCCATGGGGACTTGAAAAGAATGTGAAATTTTTTTTATTTGGATGAAAAGATCTGTAAATATCTATTAGGTCAAATTGTCTAATTGTGGAGATTAGCTCCCTAGTCTCCTTGTTGAGTTTCTTTCCCTGTGATCTATCTTTCTCAGTGAGTGGTGTGTTGAAATCACCCACTATAATTGTTGAGTCTGTGATTTCTTAATCTTTTGGAGTGTTTGGTTGACGTATTGAGCTGGTCTCTCATTCGGGGAATATATGTTTACAATGCTTAGTGGTTCATTGTCTCTCATTCCCTTGAGCATTATATAGTGTCCCTCCTTATCTCTTTTTATGGTTTGCACTTTGAGGTCAATTTTATCTGAGTTAAGGATTGCAACCCCTGCTTTTTTTGTGTTGCTGTTTGCTTGGTAGGTCCTTCTCCAGCCTTTGATTCTCAGCCTATTTTTGTCTGTAGCCTTGAGATGTGTCTCCTGTAGGCAGCAAATTGATGGGTTGTGTTTTCTAAGCCATTCTGCTAGTCTCAGCCTTTTAATGCCTGAGTTAAGGCCATTGATTTTCAGGGTTATTATCTCCATGTTCGGATTCTGTGATGCCATTTTGTACCTTTTGTGTTGGGAGTTTTCCTTTATCATTAGTATGTGCTTTGTGTGTGTTTCATTGACTTCTTTCCATCCTTAAGCCATTGCTATCTTGGGGCCTGTTTTCTCTTTGTTGTGCTCTGGGTGAGGTTGTTCTATGCGTTGGTCTCTTATTTGTGCTTGTTGAGTGTTGTTCTTCTGCACATTCTGAGTCGGCGAGGATCTTTTGTAAGGCTGGGTTTGTTGTAATGTATTTTTTGAGTTTCTCCTTTTCTGGGAAGACTTTTACTTCTCCATCGATTTTGATCTATAATTTGGCTGGGTAGAGTATTCTTGGATTTGCTTTGTTTTCCTTCAACTTTTGGAATATGTTACTCCACTCTCTCCTTTTTTTCATAGTTTCTGCTGATAGGTCTGAACATATCCTTATGTGGTGACCTTTATATGTGATTGGTTTTTTACCCTAGCTGCTCTTATGATTTTCTCCTTTTCCTCAAAGTTGGATAGTTTAACTATTATGTGCCTTGGTGATTTCTTCTTGGGATCCCATCGTGCTGGTGTTCTTTCAGCCTTCTGGATGGTTGCTTGGTTTTCATTCATTAAGCTGGGGAAGTTTTCCTGCAAGAATTCTCTCACTACTGTTGCAGATGACTTCTTTGTTGTGTCTTCCAGCGGTAGGCCAATAATTCTAATGTTATTCTGCTTCATAGCATCAGACATAGCTCTTAGGTTTTTTTCGGCTTCTCTGATGCTCTTATTAGATTTTTGTTCACGTTTATTAAAGTCTGCTTGACTGTCCTCCACGACACTGATGCGGTTCTCTGATTCCTCCAGTCGATTCTCAAGGAACATGATTTTGCTATTGTTTTTCATTATTTCCTCCTTAAGCTCCTGTATTTCCCTTTGGTGTATGGCTTTTATCTCCTCTATCATTACATCCTTTTTCTGTATTGTTTCCCTCATGTCCTGTATGGCTCCAAGCAGCATTCTGAGAGTTTCTTTGTATGGCTTCTCAATGTCTGCTTCTTCTATGTATGTTTCTATGTTCAGCACATCTTCTGCCTTTGTCTTTTGTTTCTCCTGTGTTTTCGTTGAGGTAGTTGGGGCTGATGGCTGTTTACATTGAATTGTTTTTGAGGGACCAGGTGCCATTTTCTAGTCTCTCTTTGGAAGACTTATAGGAATGCTTCTTCGAACTGCCTACAGCTGATTTTGCTATGGGATTAACCTACCACTTTATCTTCCTGTGGCTTCCCTATCAGGGGAGTGCCCCAGATGGCAGGTAGGCTGTCTGCCCCAGTGTTGCAGAGGCTGGGCTGAAGTTCCTGCTATTGGTTTGAATATTGATAAGTGTTGTCTGAGCTGCCTTATGTCCCCAGGTACACAGTCAGGAACTCCCTTGTGAGGAGTCAGCGGATTATCCCCTGGACAGCAAGCAGGCCTTTCCCTAGCCTTGGGCTATCTGTGCAGGGTGGAGCTCACCTAGCTGGGTTTGGCCCAGGTGCAAATGCCCTAGGGCAATGGGAGTGGACCGTAAATTTGCAATGGAGTGTGAGAGAGCAATTCAGGAACAAGAGGGGGATAAAAATTAAACAGTGAGATGGGACTGTGCAGGGGTGCTGGGAAGCGAGGGAAGGAAAAGCAACTATGCAGCTGAGTCCCACTCCCTGCCTGTGGACCTGCAAGGGCCCACTCACTGCCCCAAGCCCCAGAGGCAGTCCATAGCTGAGCCCCAAGAAGAGTCACAAGAAAGCTGCTGAGCAGCCCCCAGAGAAGCGGGGGAAAGAGAGCAGAGATGTTAACCGATGCCGCAGTGTAGCTGAAGCTTGATTCCTGCCTATGGAGCTGTGGGGGTTTGGGTTCAGTCCCTGCTCAGCACACGCAGCGTGGCAAGCTGTGGCTGTGCCCCGAAAAAGCCCCTGCGCAGCCCTCCAAGGCTGTGAGGGAATATAGAGCAGAGAAGCAAACAGAAGCAACAATGCAGCTGAACACCAATCCCTGCTGGTGGAGCCTCAAGGGCCCTGTCCCTGCCCTGAGGCAGGCAGGGGGAAACTGTGGCTGCACCGAGGCCAAGCCCTGCTGCAGGCTCCAAATGGTCCTGGCTTGGGCAGACACAGAGGCAAGGCTAGGGTCGAGCCCCAGCCGGCTTCCACTGAGGTAAGCTAAAAGCCCCCAACCCCTCAAAACCCCGTGGATCTGAGCCCACTTATCTTTATGATAGGCCTCCTGCGATCCAGTGGTGTTGAATTTCCCTCTGAGCAACTCTCCTGAGCTGGATTCTGCAGTCCCTCTCGTATGTGTTACTCCGTCCCCTTCTTCCCGGAAGTCTCCTCACAGCTTTCTTTAATCCATGTTTTTCTTGTTCATCATCCTGGGTGGGGGGTGTTGTACCTCCATCTTTGCGATATGTTTCTCATTTCTCCCCCAGCCCTTCCGCCACCATCATGGTAGAGTTACTCCCATTATAGTACCTGAGGGGTTTATCTGTCCTGAATTCCATTTGTCGAGAGCTCTTAGAGATCACTAGTATAGATCTCTGTGTCTAGCTGGTACATACTGTGGTCTAGCCGGATTTGTAACGTAGAACCGGGGTCAGGATAATGTGTGTGTGCATGTAAAGCATCAAAGAACTAGAGGAATGAATTGGGAGGGAAAGGACATTTATAGAGTTATAAATACAGGTGCATATATATATATATAAATATAATTATATATAATGATATGGACATAGATCTATGTACATATATTTATATTTTTAAGGTAGCAGATAGGTATTGGTTCTCTACTGAAGTATCCTCTCAATGAAATAGTACTTTGTTATAAAAACATGGCTTTCTATGGTGCTCAACTTCCTGACATGATCGCTGAAGACAAAATAAGTGCAAAAACAGTGTGATGAATAAAGCAGAGGATGCCCGGCTGTTGAAAGATAGAGCATCTGGAGTTTTAAAGGCTTAAAGATAAACAAGTGGCCATCTATCTCGGAAGCAGCAAAGCCCACATGGAAGAAGAACACCAGCCTGTGTGATCATGAATTGTCGACAGGATCAGGTATCAGGGATATTTAGACCAAAACCAACATTAATGAGAATGAGGGAGGTTGGAGTGGAGACTCAAAGCCCATCGTAGACAAGTGGACATCTCCTCACAGAAGGGTCACAATGAAGAAATGAACCATGCAGCGTACAGTATAGCACCGGTGAAACATACAATATTCTTCTGGTTCTTTAATGTTTTCTCCCACCCACTATGTGTAAATTGTTTTTGTTTGTTTGTTTGTTTTATCAATCTTGAGTTTGTTGTTGTTCGTGGGATGAGGTATGCATCCTGTGTGATTCTTCTGCAGATGGAGATCAAATTTGTAATCACCATTTGTTGAATCGAGAAATTCTTTCCCATTCAATATTTTTTTGGCTCTTTGTTGAAGGTTTTTGTATGTTTTCCAAAGTACCATGCAGTTTTGACTGCTGTGGCTGTTTTTGAGGCTGGGTAGTTGGAGGTCTCTTACTTCATTCTTCATTTTTTGCAGTTTATTGCTTATCCTGCATATCTTCCCTGTTCATATGAAGTTGATAATTACTTTTAACATTTCTGTATAGCCTAAAGTTGCCACTTGGTCATTATTTTGTTGTAATTAGAGATTGTTTTCAGTGACATTTATATTTATATGATACTGATTCTTCTTATCCATGAACATGAGCTATTCTTCTACTTGTGTAGGTCTCTTGTTCTTAGGTGCCGTGAAATAGGTTTCTGACTTATAGCAACCCCATGCACAACACAAGGGAACACTATCTAGTCCTGCGCTACCCTCATAATTGTTCTATTGTTTGAGCCCATGCATGCAGCTACTGTGTCTCCATTGTGTTGAAGGTATTCCACCTTTCACTGATGTTGTGCTTCAGCAACTGTTCTCTGCTGACAACATTTCCTGTATGTGTGAGATAAAGTCTTGTCATCCTTCACTCTAAGGAACATTCTGACTGCACTGTTCTATAGTTTTGTTTGTACATATATTTATTTCTCTGAATTGTTTTAATCCTGGGTATTTCATCTTTTGTGTGGCTATTGTAAATGATCATTTTCTTTGTTGCTTTTTTCCAGCAATCTCTTCATTGTTTTACAGTAATATTATTTATTATTTTTGTGTTAATCTTATATTTTGACATATTGTCACACAAACTGTCTCATCTTTGTTTATTTCTACATTGAATATTATGTCTGTGAATAATGAGAAATTTACTTTTTGTTTGCCTAATTGTATTGTTATGTAATATTTCTCAATAATATTTCCAGCACAAAGGTGAATAAGAGTGGTGATAGGGGACATATTTGTCTGACTCTTGTTTGCAAGGAGAATGCTATTAGTTTTTCCACAATTGAACTCAATGTTTGACGTAAACCAATGGCACATAACAACGATGAAAATGTCCACGACCAAATGTATATATTAATATGATATATATATTGGCATATATATATGAACATAAATTTCTACAAGGTTACAGAAAACTTTATTAAATAAAAATGTTGTTTCTAGTTTTATCCTTATTCAAGGCCAATACATATGTGAACTCAGGGTCTCTGTCTTTTAATGTACTGTCACAAAACAGATTTTAAGGATTAAAGAGCAATGTGGTCAAATCCAGGACTAAGGTGAACCTGATCCAAGCAACCAGTACTGCATGGAAAATCTCATATGCGTGGGAAATCTGTACAATGATTAAAGTAGACTGATACAGAGTTTATCCTTATGATTAGGTGTTGGGGGAATATTGAGGATATTATTGACTACCAGGATAGTGATAAATTTCTGTGTTGGAAGAAGTACCATAAGAATAATCCTTAGAAATTTGAATGTTGACAGTCAGATCAGAAACTGCTCAAGATTATGGAGGGGCCAGTCCCTGGAGAATGATATTTTTCTTTCTTATTAGAGGATAAACGAGATGGATTGAAATGTAACAATGTGATAAGACATGCCAAGTATGATGAAGATTTAGGATCAGGCAGTGTTTTATTCTGATGTACAGAGAAACACTATAATTAGGAGCAAATTCAATGACACATAACTACTTGGTTTGGATTGAAGAAATGTGATTTCCTAACCAGTTAAATGTTACCTAAAAAAATTAGTGCTAGAAAAAGTATGACAAATGAAGCTTTAAATAATGAACTGAATCACTGTCCTATGATAACTCTCTTTATCTGAGAATAATCAGGATTTACAAAAGACAAGCACTAATGTTCATGTCTAAGGTTGTTGCTGAGTGTGAACAGTGAAGAGTGAGATAAAAAGGAAAGCTTGGACTTCCTCTGCAGCTGCTCCCTGCAGGCTTCCTTTACTACATGCAAGCTGAGCACCAGCTGCAGGTCCACCCCATTCCTGCTGTGGAGGTTTGTGTCTGGGCTCCCTGTGACTTCCACACACTGTGTCCCTTGTACAGTAATACATGGCTGTGTCCTCTGCTTTCCGGTCTGTCATTTTTAGAGTGATTGTGTTTGTTGGGTTGTCCCTGGAAATTGTAACTGTTCTTCAACCTGATGGAGAGTACCACTGAGTACTCCCACTTGGATTACTCCCTCCTGCCACCCACTCCAGCCCCTTCCCTGGAGCTTGCCAAACTCAGTGCATGTGATAATCAGTGAAGGTAAGTCCATAGGCTTTACAGGATAAGCTCAGAGAAGTCCCAGGCTGTGTCACATCTGCTCCAGACTCCACAAGCTGGATGTCACACAGGACACCTGAACAACGAGAACAGAGGCTAAGCTCAATCCAAACCACAGCACTTAGACCAGGCCTGATATAGGAGGGAAATTACCTTTGACAGTGATCAGAAGGGAAACACATATCAAAGCTGTCGACATGATGTGGATGAGTACAGACCAGGGATGCTCTGAAAGGACCTGCACACAGAGCATCAAGTGCCTTTCGTGATCAGAGGAGGAGGGACTGCATTTGCAAATTTTTTGTTCCAGTGGACATTTATGAGCCTCCACCCATGGATTCCTGAGACCTGATGCTCAGAGTTACTCTGCTTGTTGCTCTATGGACCACATGAGAGCTGAAGGGCAGTGGCTGCCCCTCCCCAAACCTATGTATAGAGGGCAGGAAGCATAAGAAAGGAGGACAAATGTCAACAGAACACTCAAATAGGAAAAGGGGAGATAATCAGCGAAGGCAAATTCCCATGACTTTGAAGGACAAACTCAGAGAACTCCCAGGCTGTGCCTATCTCTATTGCTGACTAGTGAACAAAAGAGAGAATGTACCACTGCCTAAGTACTTCTATGGTATCAGCGCATATCACCAGTTAAATCCAGTAAGTGGCTGAATAGAGGAAGTGAACAGCCAACTGTAGTCTATGCCTCAGCGCTGTAAGCTACTGTATAAATGTTTTGTGTTAATGAAAGGAAATCCACTGTGTATGAAACCATGTCTGTACTAGCTGGTCCATATATCATATTACCAGTGTGCGATTTCTCCTATAATATTACATGAAAAGCTGACCTTCAGGGACCTCTTTATGATCCTTCCTGTACATTGCAAAAAGTGGTTGAAAATGTTCCCGATATTAAAAACGAACTTTTACTCAATCCTGCTGTCACCTGGCAACAATTTACCTAAAATGGTATAAACACTGGTGGCATCTTGCTGATGATGTGTCTGAGGTCATCACAAAAGGTGACATTATTTTTTGTGGATTCCATGGCCATACTCTGTAACATTGAACTTGATCATATTCTCAACACCACCAGCACACACACCTCAGTTACAACAAAAGCATGATTTAGTTACTGTTTCTATCCTTGTGTACATTCCCTTTTCTGTTCACAAGTCAACAAATGGAGCATCAAAGGAGATACTCCTGGGGGTTTCTGGGTGCTGATTATTAATATGATTCCTATCTGGACGGTGTTCTAGTTGGTACCAAATAGATTGTGGGGAGACCACTCAACTTCCAGTTTGTGTAATACTATTACAAAATGAAGTCCTAACTGACCTCTCCTGGAATCAGGATTGGGAGAGATTGTGTAGAGTGGTCAATCAGGGATGAAAACTCTGTATTCAGTTGTGCAGATCACACAGGTGTGCATATGTTGTGGCCTACACAGGAGCTTCTGTGGCTTGCCTATGTCAATTACCAGTGAGATCATTAAAAAAAATAAAACTGGAACAGAGAGTTATCCAGCAGATGATTGCAGCCATAGAACTTTCATTCTCACTGTAAAGTCAATGGTGAAACACTAAGACCCTTTCTTTATTGAAGTCACGGGAGAACACATGGGATAAAATATTTCTGTTGCTAGCTGATGTTTCAGTTCTGATGCAGCGATCCTATGTAAAACAGAGTGAAACACCACCCAGTCCTCAACCATCCTCACAATTGTTCTTAGATTTGAGCCCAACATTGCAACTGTGTGCCTATGTATCTTGTTTAAAGTCTTCCTGCTTGAGCAAGAAAAGTCCTGTAGCAAAATATGCAAACACTAATGTATACATATTATCGTACACACAATAACATATATGCTAAATGTCAACACATGCACAGAAACTCACATATTTATATTTGTATTTTAACAGTTGCAGTAACATACATATGCATACTTTGAACAAATTAGCACATGCACGCACACTAGCATTAACAACCCTTCATACAGTACCCACTCAGAATAATAAATTCATATGCATTTACATAAAAAGATAAAAAAACACACCATAAAATATACTAGAATCAAAGCACTAAAAACAATGCGGACAAGACTGCAAGTTCTATCACATAGCATTACATATTAAAGAGTAGCACATATAATTAGCACAACCAAACACAGAGACATATGCAGATCATATGCAGAGAGGTAGTTAAAGAATATGGAGGTCGGTGGCTGTGTTAGTCGGGGTACATTAGAGAAACAAATCCACAGAGACTCATATGTATAAGGAGAGTTTTATATAAAGTGTAAGTGCACATCAAGAAGACATCCCAACCCAATGATGCCCAAGCCCACAAGACCAACATTAGTCCATATATCTGACACCAATCCACAAAGTCCTCATGATGCCAACTGAATCAGTGAGCATGTAAGCATCTCAGAGCTGGCAGGGGTCTGCATGTGGCTGCTGCAGCACTCCTCGGGGATGTCTTGCAGGAAGTGAGCCTTGCCAGTTGAAGCAGGGAACTGGCTAAGGCACTGCACGCTGGTCCAACCATCAGAAAGCAAGAGACTCAAGAACTGGAAAGGCGAAGTTCTCTGAGCCTTTTATCTCTCCGCCTTTCAATTAAGCTCACATGTGTTTATCAGCCAGGTTGGCACAATAATTGTTAACTCTCCCAGTGGCAGAGAAATTTTCTCTGCAGAAAATGTAATAGGTTTTGTTTATAAAAACAAAAACAAATTCCTCTTATGCTCCTATTCATTTTCTCCCCTGTGGGTCCCTGTTGTCTTTGGATCTTGGGTGATCCCTCAAGCCCAGCCCTCTCCCTCCACTGGGGTTTGTGTCTAGGCTCCGACTGCCTTTCCTTCTGTGTGTGTCTGACTCAGAAATATCTGATCATAACTATACCAGTCATAGAGCTAGCAGAGGGAATTTCAGTCCCTGGCATGTCTCTAGAGAAGGATATTCTGATCTGGAGTGATGTTTGGAGGTCCTGCCATCCACTGAACATGTAGGTAACCATTGGATGCCCTGAACTGAATAGGACTTGTATAGTCCGTGGGAAAGGGACACAGGACTGGAAGGGAGGTGAGTTCTGTGGATGCAAATTGAGATTCAGAATAAAAGGTGTCTGCCTTTCCCTTCCCACACCTGTATTAATATTTACAACTACTAAATGAAACAAAAATAAGACAAATTTGAATTCAGAGAAATGATTGACTCTTAAATGAGTCTGGTGAACAGGGACAAACAGGTGTTGTGAATTATTATAATGAATGAACTCAGAGAGGAAAACTCGTGATTGCATGAATGGAGACAGGGTGACTTGACTTTGGACAGGTCTACTGGTCATAAGCTCTTTTAGTGTTCTTTGTCTGAAAGTATATAACAATAATAATAAAGTTAGATCTGGCGCAGCAGAGGGACAGTTGTCCCAGGTAAGGAAGTATTACAGGAGCAGAATTGAATGCAAGGCATAATGTGATTGAGGAAGCAGATGAGATGAAGAGAATTCAACCTAAACATAGGAATTATCAAGGAATATGGGAAGTTTAGGGGATTTAAGGTGAAAAAAAAAAACCAGAAACTAAGTTCAAAATCATCATATCATTACAGGGAGGTTGGCTCATAGTGCTGACAGAAGTGAGGAGATCCACAATTTCCCTTAGGGTCAAGAATTTTCCTGAGAGGGACACGAATTCCCAGACACAACAGGAAGCCAGTGGTGATGCTCCACCCCTGGGTCTTGTGCTGTGTGGGTGCTGAGAGCTCCCTGCAGTCCAGCCCCTCCCGCTAGGGGACATTCGTGCCTGGGTTAACCTCTAGTTCCCCTCACTGTGCGTTTTTTGCAGAGTCAGACATGGCTGTGTCCTCGAATTTCAGGTTGTCCATTTGATATCGTATGTTCTTGCTGTTGTCTCTGGAGATGGTGGATTGGCCCTTCATTCTGTCTGGGATGTCCTACCAATACTATAAAGATACGAAACCCATGGCAGCCCCTTCTGTGGAGGTAGACATACCCAGTGCATATGACAGCTACAGATAGACATACCCAGTGCATATGACAGCTACAGATAGTGAATACGCCTCTCACTGAACACCTGCAAACAGACATCCTGGTTACCAAAACTGTAACACATATTCACTGGCTCTCACTCATGCCCACTTACCACACACTTGCTATCCATCAAATCATCTTTTAAAACTCCAAAAAGTAACGGTCAGCTGAATGGAGATTCCATGGTGACTTAATGTGTTAAGTCCTGAATGGGGACAACTGGAAATTCCAGTGCTGGGGCACCTCTGGAAGACTTTCAGAGTTGGGGCTGGGTGGTTCTCATCAGCAAGCGGGGTGGGGGGCCTCTATTTGCATACCCTCTGCATATATATCCATAAGTGAAGTTGAATGACGTTTAAGAGGGTCATTTCAAGAGTATATAAGTATATTCTAGATATCTTGCAGATCCTGTGTGTGTGTGGTTCATTACACCGAGGCTGCTAAGCTCAAGGTCACTAGTCATTTTTTTTCAATCATTTTATTGGGGGAATCGTGCAATCCTTATCACAATCCATACATACATCCATTGTGTCATGCACATTTGTACATTTGTTGCCATCATCATTCTCAAAGCATTTGTTTTCTACTAGAGCCCTTAATATCAGCTCCTCATTCCACCCCCTCCTTTCCCCCTCCCTCTCCCTCATGAACTCTTCATAATTCAAAAATTATTTTGTCATATCTTACACTGTTCAACTTCTCCCTTCATCCACTTTTCTTTTGTCCATCCCCCAGGGAGGAGGTTATATGTAGATCCTTGTACTCAGTTACCCCTTTCTGCCCTACCTTCCCTCCAACATCTAGGTGTCAACACTCTCACTACTGGTCCTGAAGGTGCCATCTGTCTTGGTTTCCCTGTGTTTCCAGTTCCTATTTGTACCAATGTACATCCTCTGGTCTAGTCAGATTTGTAAGGTAGAATTGGGATCATAATAGTAGGGGGAGGAAACATTTAAGAACTAGAGGAAAGTTGTATGTTTCATTGTTTCTCCACTGCACTCTGACTGACTCATCTCCTCCCCACAATGCTTCAGTAAGGGGGTGTCCAATTGCCTAGAGATGGGCTTTGGGTCTCCATTCTTCACTCCCCCTCATTTATAATGATAAGATTTTTTTTGTTGTTCTTTGATGCCTGATACCTGATCCCTTCGAGACCTCGTGGTGACACAGGCTGCTGTGCTTCTTCCATGTCAGCTTTGTTGGTTCTGAGATGGATGGCCGTTTGTTTACCTTCAAGTCTTTAAGACCCTAGATGCTATATCTTCTGATAGCGTGGCACCATCAACTTTCTTCACCACATTTGCTTATGCACACAATTGTCTTAATTGATCGTGTCGGGAAGGTGACCATCATGAAATGCCAGTTTTATATACCAAAGTGTTTTTGCATTGAGAGTGCACTTCTACAAAAGACAGATTTTAAGGATTAAAGACCAACGTAGTCAAATCCAGGACTAAGGTGAATCTGATGCAAGCAATATTAAAGCTACAAAATGCTATGAAATAGCTATTCCTGAATATCTATGGAAGCAGAAAATCACATCTGCGCTCACTCCTACACCTGCTCTAGGATCCTGGGCTTGTGCTGTTTATGCATGGTTTCCCCCTTCTGGTCTGAACACCCCCTGCATCTCAGTTCCTCCACCTGTTCTTCAGGGAGGTTTGTGTGAGGGCCCACACTGATGTTCCCTCACTGTGTCTCTTGCACAGAAATACACACCCATGTCCTCTTTGGTCACAGAGCTCAATTGCATGGAGAACTGGTTCTCCGATGTGTCTGGGTTGATGACTAGATGATCATTTAGAGATGGTGCATAATCTCTGTTTTACTTCGTTCTGTAGTAAGTCCTTCCCAGCCACTCAAGACCTCTTGCAGGGTGCTGCCTGATCGAATCTTAAGTAGCACTGATGCTGGAAACAGAGTCCCCGTGTTGGGACAGGTGAGAATGAGGGTCTGTGAAGTCCTCGCCATTTGAGGACCAGACTCCTGCAGCTGCACCTGGGACAGGCCACCTGAAGACATAGGAAATAAATATTAACACACCATCTCTCAGTTAATCTGCTGTGAAGGATTCCATATCCCCTTGACACTGTCCCGATGGGAGACCCAGCACCATGAGAATAAAGAGGAAGGAAGCCGACATTTCTGGAGAAAACTCACCCTGATTCAGCAGTTGCATGTGTTCCCTGAGGGCGAGGCAGCATTTAAACAGGAAATCACGTGAGGGATTTGCCTATGAGTGTCAATGGCTGGATAAGGGCTGGAGACTGTGAACAGCTCATGGGAACATAAGTCCTATCACTCCAAAAGCTATTTTCTCCAAGACTCGCACCTGTGCATGTGGGACCAAGACAGTTAGCAGAGTGGACGTATTTGGACGCCTACACATAGGCTCAGCTTAGTGTCTTCCCAGATGGAAGTGTTTGCTGTCTTAAGATGGTCAGGGTCCAGGTTTATCTGTATTGTTTGATGTGAACATATCCAATTTTCTTTTTATTTCACTTTTAAAAAATAAATCATTTTATTGTTTTTTTACACTTTATTAGGGGCTCATACAACTCTTATCACAATCCATACATATACATACTATAATTTTATAGAGCACATCCGTACATTCTTTGCCCTAATCATTTTCAAAGCATTTGCTCTCCACTTAAGCCCTTTGCATCAGGTCCTCTTTTTTCCCCTCCCTCCCTGCTCCCCCCTCCCTCACGACCCCTTGATACTTCATAGATTGTTATTTTGTCATATCTTGCCCTGTCCGGAGTCTCCCTTCCCCCCCTTCTCTGCCGTCCATCTCCCAGGGTGGAGGTCACATGTGGATCCTTGTAATCAGTTGCCCCTTTCCAACCCACTCACCCTCCACTTTCCCAACATCGCCCTTCACACCCCTGGTCCTGAAAGTATTGTCCAACCTGGATTCCCTGTGCCTCCAGCTCCCATATGCACCAGTGTACAACCTCTGCCGTATCCAGTCCTGCAAGGTAGAATTCAGATCATGGTAGTTGGGGGGAGGAAGTATCCAGGATGTGGGGAAGCTGTGTTCTTCATCGGTACTACATCCCACCCTGACTGACCCATCTCCTCTCCTAAACCCCTCTATGAGAGGATTTCCAGTGGCTGCCAAATGGGCCTTGGGTCTCCACTCTGCACTTCCCCCTTCATTCAAAATGGCATATATATATATATATATATATATATATATATATATATATATATATATATATATATACACACACACACACACACATACATATATATACACATATATACACATATATATATACATACACACATTCTTTTTTTTGCATGATGCCTTATACCTGGTCCTTTTGGCACCTCGTGATCGCACAGGCTGGTGTGCTTCTTCCATGTGGGCTTTATTGCTTCTGAGCTAGATGACCACTTGTTCACCTTCAAGCCGTTAAGGTGCCAGAAACTTTCTCTTTCAATAGCCGGGCACCATCAGCTTTCTTTGCCACATTTACTTATGCACCCGTTTGTCTTCGGCGATCGTATCATGGAGGTGTGCAGCCAATGATATGATTTTTTGTTCTTTGATATCCGATAACTGATCCCTTCGGGACCACCCGATCACACAGGCTGGTGTGTTCTTCCATGTGGGCTTTGTTGCTTCTGAGCTAGATGGCCGCTTGTTCACCTTCAAGCCATTAAGACCCCAGACACTATCTCTTTTGATAGCCGGGCACCATCAGCTTTCTTCACCACATTTACTTGTTCACCCGCTTTGGCTTCAGCAGTTGTGTCGGGAGGGTGAGCATCGTAGAGTGCCAATTTTATTAAAGAAAGTATTCATGCATTGCCTGAGTGCTTGAGTAGAAGCCCAAAGTCCTTCCGCCACCTTAATACTAAACCTACAAATATAGACACAGAGATCTATTTCCCCATCCTCATATATATATTTGCATGTACATGTCTTTGTCTAGACCTCCATAAATGCTCCTTGACTCCTAGATCTTTCCTCCATCTCCCTTGACTTTCCTCCTGCCCTACCACCATGCTCCGTCCCCACCTGGGCTACAGCTATCCCTCTTCTCTACGCAAACTTACCCTTGCTCTTTCCCCACCAGGCCTGCCACTCCCCCCTGATTACCATTTTTGGGTACCGTATTGTTCCCTTGTCCCTGTGTTTGTTAACACCACTTCCTTACCCCCCTACGTCCCCCTACCCCAAGTCCCCCTGAAACTGTCAGTCCCATTGTTTTTCCTCCATATAGTTCATCCAGCTGGTCTTATTCAGGCAGACCTGTGGAGGCACTAAAACATGCACGAAACCAAGAGAGGAAAACAAAGCAAAAGTGTACAACCAGACAACTAAACAACAAAAACAAACCACTGACAGAGAACAAAACAAAACACTTCACGAAAGAAAAGCTTGTAGTTAGTTCAAGGATCATTTGTTGGCCCTTAGGAGTGTTTTTCAGTCTTGTCTGTTGGGGCACCACGCCCTAGCCCCAAATTCCACTTTCAGGATTCCCTGGGGGCCTTGCCACTCCATTCCATTGCTGTTCCGCTACACTCCCCCAGTGCTTTGCCTTGGTGTGGTGGGATCAGGTCAGGTGCGATTCTCACACTGTGTCTCCGGTGCTGTCCCCTGTATAGCCCTTAGTCATTGATTGGCATCATGTCTCATAGTGGGGCCAGCCCTGTTGTTCTCTCTGTGGACTGGCTGCTCTATTCAGGAACATCATCCTCAAGGCCTGGTGGGCCAGGCTGTGTTCCACTCTCTTCTCCTGCCCCTTCATCTGCTCCCATGTGCTCTGATCAGATATGTCCACCTGCCCAAGCTGCAGAATCAATGTCATCCTTTGAAACAAATTCTTTTGGGGGGAGGGGCAGGAATCCACTTAATTTTTGATGCTGGGGCCAGCTTCCCAGACCTCTCCACTGGTTCCCTACTCCACGCCAGAATGTTGAATTCACACCTTGCGGCACTGGGTTGAAGTCTGGTCCCACTTTCCCTGTGGAGATACAAACAATACCCTCTCCTTGAGTGGGTTAGTGTCCCATGCCCCCGCTCCCCTTTTCTTACTTATATTCATCCTTTTATTTTCCTTTCCCCTCCTCCTCCCCCATTGTCTACCATGCGCATCCCTGGTTTTGATCTGGTCTCTGCCATACTAGACATTCTTCACCCCAGAAATGTTTGTATACAGTAGCTTTTTCCCCTATGCCACTTTTGCATTTTTTGTAATACTTACCTCAGCGGGCTCATGTTGTACTTGTCCTTTTATGTCTGACTTATTTCGCTTAACATGATTTCCTCCAGTTCTTCACATGCCCGTATGTGCCTCATACATTCCTCACTGCTTTTTAGTGATGCGTAGTACTCCATTGTATGTATATACCACAGTTTTTTAATCCAATCGTCACGTGATGGAAATTTGGGTTGCTTCCAGCTCCTTGCAATTGTGAACTGTGCCTCAATGAACATTGGAGCACAGATGTCTGGCCTTGGTTTGTTTCTTGCCTCTACTGGGTATAAGCCCAGTAGGGGGATTGCTGGGTCATATGGTAGTTCTATTTCCATCTGCCCTATGTACCACCAGATTGATTTCCATAGTGGCTGTACATACTTACAGGCCCACCAGCAGTGGATGAGAGTTCCTGTCTCTCCACAGCCCCTCCAACACTTGTTGCTTTCTGATTTTTTTTTTTAGTTGGGCTACTTTGAGGGTGTCAGGTGGTACCTCATTGTTGTTTTAATTTGCATTTCTCTTATGGCTAAAGATCGGGAACATTTTCTCATATGTTTGTTGGTCATTCAGATTTCTTCCCCTGTGAAATTTCTGTTCAAGTCCTTTGCCCACCTTTCAAGTGGGCTATTGGTTTTTTTCTTTTTGGAAGCTAGCAGAATATGGTAGAATTTAGTAATAAGGCCTTTGTCTGATGTGTCATTGCTAAAGATGTTTTCCCAGTCTGTGGACTCTCTTATTTCTCTCTTGGTGAATTCTTTGGATGTACACAAGTGTTTTATCTTCAGTATATCCCATTTGTCAATTTGTGCCTCCTCTGTGTTTTTGTCCTTCCCTATTTCTGATAGCCTGTGTATTCCCTGTGCCAAAGTTCTCAAGTTGGTCCCAATTCCCTCATTGATGGCCCTAATAGTTTGGGGTTTAACTTCAAGGTCTGTGATCCACCATGAGTTTATTCTTGTGCATGAGTGAGATAAGGGTCTTGCTTCATTTTTCTGCATGTTGATACCTATTTTTTCCAGCACCACTTGTTAAAGAGGGCATCTGTTTCCCATTTGATATTTTTTGGGCCCTTATCAAAGATCAGTTGTCTGTATGCTGATGCTTTTATTTCTGGGTTTTCAGTTCTTTTCCATTGGTCTGAGTATCTGTCATTGTACCAATACCATGCAGTTTTGAGAACTGTGACTGCATAGGAGAACATATCCAATTTTCATTCACATTTCTTCTTTCATTGTGAGATCTGAGAGCTATGCACACACCAGGAATCCTCTCCACTGAGGACAAATCATTGAATCAAGCAAGCAAATCAACAAGCCAGCAAATAATATTTGCTCCCAAACCAAACTCACTGTCATCGAGTCTTTTCTGAATCTCAGAGACCCTGTATGGTTAATAGAACTGTTCTGTAGGATTTTTGGTAGAGTGTCACATTTTATAAATAGTCTCTGGGTCAGATAACCTCCTATTCCTGACAAGGACTAATTAGTTATTTTAAATCCATGAACTTTCATTCAATAACCAGACACTTAACTCAAAGTGTCACTCAGGTATGCATACCTCTTTCCTAGGGGTCTATATTACATGGGACTGTGCTGTCATGTTGAGGATTAAGAAGGCCATGAATTTAACCATTGGTTAGGACTTTCAATCACATTATATGCATGTGAATGCTAGACTGTGTTGAAGGAGGACTGGAGTAGTGCTTCATGGACCTTGATGATAGTGTGGGTGAAGAATATTGAAGATACCATGGAGTGTCATAAAAATAAACTGATCTGTCTTAAATGGAAGCACAGCCAGAGAATTTCTTAGGAGTAAGAGTGGTGGTACTTTCACCTCACACACTGTGGTCATGCTATGAGGAGAGAGCAGTACCTGGAAAAAGACTCCATGCTCAGTAAAGTTGATGGTCAGTGAAAAAGAGGAAGCTCCTCGGTGGCATGGATTGATACAACAGGGGTAGCCATGAGATCAAGCATAACCAGGGTGATGATGGTGCAACATCAGCCCATGCTCTGTTCTGTTGGACACAGGGTTGGTATAAATTGTAACAAACCCAAAGGTAACTCAATAAACAAAAATATGTCAAATCACACAACGGAACTCCTCACAGGCTCTTGTAGAATAACAGTTCTCAGAGTCTGAGAGGCAGGGGCAGATAAATATGTAATGTCACGTTGAATAAATACACAGCAAGAGGAAGTGGGTCCCAAGTTACCAATCCAGGTAAGCCAGGGGGCTGTACAAAAATGAAATGGGACCCTAATAAAATGTAAAAAAAGAAAAGAGGAGAAAAAAAATGATCAGGGCAAAGAATGTACAGATGTGCTTTATACAATTGATGTATGTATGTGTATGGACTGTGATAAGAGTTTTATGAGCCCCTAATAAATTGTTAAAAAAAAAGAAAAAAATGAAATGGGGAAGCTTTACTTGGAATAAGCAAGGAGTGAGCCAGAAGAATCCCAAAGGCAAGCTGCTTAAGGGAAAAACAGTGAGGAAGGTGGTTTATAGTTGTAGGTATGTACACAACGAAGGAAATGTAGGGGATAGTGGGTATGTACCAATTTCACAGCAACATTCCTGAGTATGCATCAGGGTGGGGTTGTGACTTTTAAAAAGAGATGGATTTTTCATAATTTCTCCTTCTAAGTGTCTTCTGATTTGATGTGGAGATGTCTTTCTGTTCCATGTTGACCTGAACATGGGACTCTCTTTTCTCTGCATGTTTGCCAAGTATATTTAGATATAACTGATATTAGGTTGGTGGAATGGTATACTTTTCCAGAAAGAAATGTGTCAACAGAGTATCAGGAAGGAAAATACAGAATAATTATCGGCACTATATGACATATATATATATATATATATATATATATATATATATATATATATATATTTCATCATCGTGTGTCAATATGCCATATCCCAGGGGAGGTCCCATGGGCAAGTGTGAAATTTACAGTGTTACACAAGGTTAAGCAGGTTGGGCAGTGGTTTCACACAGAATGTCCAATGACTTCATTGTTCTTATTTTGGAATCTGATTCTTCTTGACAAATTTATTGGTAGTAAATACATACTTGTCAACAAAGATTAGCTACTAGATTAATAAAAATAAAATTTCCTTAAGATGGCAACTCTATTTCCATATATTGTTGCTTTTATATTCCTCTTGCTCTGTCCCTTCCTCCATCCTTCCCTCACGCCCTTGTTTCTTTCCTTCCTTTCTGGATGTAGCAGTAATTGATAAACAGCCTTGAGAAAAATGTGCGTACTATCTCATCTTCCCTCATTCCTGTCAAATAGCAAAAGGGTTTCTGTTAAAAATTAAAGAGTTTATTTTGGTAACCAAACAATCCAAGGATTGGCAGTAGTACCTCTCAGGATTCACAATGAAGAGCAGAGAGATAAATGGCTCCATGAGCCTCGCCTTTCGAGTTCTTGGGTATCTTGCTCTCTGATGGTTGGACCAGGGTGCAGCTGCCTTAGCCAGTTCCCTGCTTCAGCTGTCAAGGTTCACTGCTTGAAAGACATCCCTGAGGAGAAGCCCCATGTACTTACCCTGATGCACCCCTGGGTGCTGAAGCAGCTATGTGGAGACCCCTGCCAGTACTGTGATGCTTACACTCTTCTCTGATTCGGATTTCCTCCTGCAGTTCAGCGTCATTGCGTGTGTTTTGTGAGATGGAGGAGGACTTTGTAGGTAGGTGTTCGACATATGGGCTAATGTTGGACTTGTGGGCTTGGACAGCACTGGGTTGGGAAGCTTTCTTAATGTACACTTACTTGCCTTTCATATAAAACTCTCATACGTATGGATTTCTGTGAATTTGTTTCTCTAATTTACCCAGACTTACACAGTATGTTTCCTATATGTCTATGAGGTCAGTAAATTGTGTTATCAAGATTTATTATCCAATTGATCTTTTGAGTTGTTGTGTAAAACTCAGAGGGGCATATTTAGCTCTAATACTGTAAAATTATGTATTTCTCTCTTCAAGTCTATAAGAGTTTGATTAATATATTTTGAGGGTCTGCCATTGAGTGCATATATATATATATATTTTTTGTCTTGCTCTTTTGTTCCTTTTGTCATATAATGCCCTCATTTGTTTTCCGTGAAGGATTCTGCCTTGAAGTCTATTTTATTATTAATTTTTATTACTAGTACTCCTTTTTAAAATTGTTACTTGTTAATATTGCTTTTTTATTCCCATTTTCTTGATATATTTTCTTCTGTCTTTCATTTTTAGATTATATTTGTCTTTATGTCTCAAATGTGTTTCTTGTAAGCATAGAATTATGGGTCAAGTTTCCTTATCCATTGTGCTTGTCTCTGCCACTTTAGAGGTGCATTGAATCCATTTACCTTCCATGTCATTATTGATGTGTCTGCATTTATTGCTGTCATTATGCCTTGCGTTATCTTTCTTGTTTTATCCACCATTTGTGGAATTATTGATATTTTCCCTGAATTTTTCTGCTCTCAGTTCATTTTACATGTTTTCTCTTAATTTTTGTTATTATTTGTAATTCTTTATACTCTGCACTTGTTGTTCTTTTGGATGAACTTTTTTTCATTCTTTCCATTGTCCTTGAAAATCTTAATAATTATTTGCTTCCAAACAATAATATTGGCATAGAAAACGTTTTTGAGGTCATTCTAAGGGATGTTTATTGAATAAATACACATTTGTGAGTATTCGTTAGAATGAAAAGCTTCAAGATACATTAGAGTGTGTGGAGAAAATTTCCAGTCAACATGAGAATACATTTTTGCATTAACTATTATAATTTTGACTACAGATGCCACTAGTTAGTATCCTGGAGTGTAAACTGAGATCTCATTAATACTTCCTACTCTGAAGTCTGCCTTTGGATAGATGTTGAAAGACAGACAAAGCCCCTTCCAATGAAGAGAAGGCAGGTTCCAATGCAGGAAGTTTCTCAAGAGTCACTGTGCACGGTGTCCCTAGAGAGATGCTGACAAGGTGGGGAAACCACAGCTTCTGACCACAGCTGCTCAGAGGAAAGCATCACTGACTTCATTCCCTGGCATCTGCTGAAAACAGGGCCTAAAGAACATTCTGAGAAAGTAGTTTTCAATTTCCTCCTCTTGTGACACATTTACTATCTTTTGGGATCAAACTTGTCCATCCAATGAGTTCTCCCTTCATTTTGAATCCAATGAATGATCTTACTAAATACTCCGCCCACCAGACAAGTCATTCCAGTTCACCTGTTCTGGTGTCAGGGGTCTCTCTATGCCTGGAACACTGTTTCTGCATCCAGGGAGACAATGTGTAGCAAGCATCACTAAGGACATGTCACAAAGTTATCCCCAGAAATCACCACAACTATTTTCTGAGACATAGAAATCATTAGTCATTCACTGCCAAGAGTGCTCAGAGAGCAATTCAGAAAGAATCGCTGAACCTGGGCAGTAGGAGGTCACTGAGCTCAGTACATTTAAATCATGCATTGAATGCGTGAATCCAGATTCATGCTGCATTTCATTGTCAACAGGTTTTGAGTAGTGCATAGGGTGAGAATTGCCATGATAACCTGTTTTCAAGAAGGAAAATGGGTTCAACAGGATGACAATGAACTATTATAGTCACTTTACTATTTTTACTACAACCAGAGAATACTAGTTCCTCCTTTCAAGCTGGCAGTGAGGAGAAAATTTAGAGTAAGACAAAGAAAAACTGTCCGTGGAGATGCTGACAGCTGAGAGAGGAGCCCCTCATTCCAACAGGAATTCCTCCCTGTCATTCATTTATGCCTGCCTAGGGTTGAGCGCCTGTGCTCAGCGGGTCCTGCTGACCAGTGTCTTCCCTGCAGGGGAGGTTTGTGTCTGGGCTCACACTGACTTCCCCTCGCTGTGACTCTTGCACAGTAATACATGCTTGTGTCTTCAGCAGTCACGGAGCTCAGCTGCAGGTAGAACGGATTCTTCGATGTGTCTCTGGTGATGGAGAGTCGGCTTTGGTATGACGGGTTAAAATATGCATTACCATTAAAGCATATGTGTCCCAACCACTGCAGCCCCTTCCGTGAGGTCTGGCGGATCCAGCTCCAGCAGTAACCACTACTTGTGATGGAGAAACCAGAGACAGAGCAGGTGAGGGACAGTTTCTGGGAGGGCTTCACCAGTTCTCGACCAGGCTCCTGAAGTTGCACCTGGGACAGGACACCTGCAAACAAAAAAGGATGTTTTTTGTCATTCACTTCAAGTCACAGCCATCCCTATAGATACAAGTCAGATATCTGAAGCTCCCTCCTTGGGGAACTGTCACCAGGCACAGGAGAACACATATCAATAGCATCTTTAGACCACAGCTCTACTTTTCCAAAAGACCTACTGCCCTGTCTAAAGACAACTGATAGTTTTCCCAGCCCAAGGGTGAAATTTACCGTAGTGCCTGAAGAATGATTTGCATGTGACGGAGTCTAGTCCTTATAATCAGAAAGTGATAGAGAACAAACAACCCTCTACCTTCTGAGCCCATTCTAGGGGAACTCTTTGTTCAAACTCATATGCCTGTTAGTCTGTAATGAGAGAGCACTTGACCTAAGTGGTGTGTATTAAAGATCAAAGGAAAACCAATTATTTATGAGCTCCATGTTCCCTCCCTCCAGCCCCTCAACATCTCTGCCCTGCCTTGGCCTCCTGTATGTCCTGTGCCCCAGAGAGTGGACAGAATATCATTTGTTGAAAGCATCAGATGGACACCAGGGTATTGTCATCACACACAGTCTCCATACATCTTTTCTTTCCACTCCAACACTTCCTTATCAATCTCCTCAGTCTTCAAGGGTTTTCTTTGGGCCCCTGCCATCGCCAACTCCAGCACTCCTACAAACAACGCGTCTCAGGTTTTGATAACTAAGGCCAATCCTAATGTAAGTAAAGAGATTCAAGTGTCAGAAGGTCACAGCGAGGAGGTTTCCAACTGGAGAATGTTGGCCCCAGAATAGAATAGAATAGTTTCAACTCTATAACTTCTAATTGATGCAAGACTGTGAGATGAGAGTCCCTTGGTTTGCCAGAGGAGATGCAAAATTCGGGCAAAACCAGTCAGGAGATCAAGTAGAAAGATACAGCAGAGCAGTGAGTGGAAAATCAAAGCTAACGGGGGCAGAATAAAAATGACAATGTTGCAGGTTTGGAACAAAAAGACATCTGCTTGAGACCCAGCAGGCACCCTGAATTAAAATACTTTCTATCCAGGCAACTAATCCTCAAAATTTAGGGGATGACCATAGACACTATTTAAAATGTCCCTTTCCCAAAATGTGAGCATTTCCAACCAAAGTCAACCTCTACATTTGTTCCCTGGACACAGCCCCCTGATAACTGTTCGGGTATGTGATCTTTGAGGTTATTCCCTAGACTCAGGAAAATAGCTCATCTTACTGACTATGGAATCAGTGGGACTGTCTCTAAACATGCAGTTTACCAAGCCATTCCCCATTCAGATTCCTTCCTCATTCCTCTCCATCATAACAAATATTATTTTTCCCAGATTAGGATTGGCCACACTCATTTTTCTGGCCATTTATAATATTTTTAGATATCTGTATAAATATATATATCAATGGTGTGACGATCTGAGTCCAAGCTTGTGGTCACCTGGAACTCTCTGGCCCAGAATTTGCAGATGGGAATCAGCCATTGCTTTGCAAAAATGAATCATAAATTTCACCAAAATCCAGGAATTCAAGCACAGGACATTGTCATTGATCATTTGGAGATCATTGAGTTAGTTTACTTTTCAAATGCAGACTGATATGGCATCACTTTGTCGTCATTTCTGCAAACTCCCATCTCACAGAATCTGTACTTCTTCTTGGCTCACCAGTTTTAAGTTCCATCCTGTGATGTAGCTGCACATTAGTCCAAGTCACCTTCCTGTCTGACTGTGACTGCCATGGTCATCTCAGTTCATTTCATGACAGTGGTTAGTATGGGAGTGCTTCAGTGTCACCTGATGACTCTCTGCACATAACTGTATATATCTGTCTGCACATAACTTTCCTGTCGGCTCTACTAGACATATCCCGAATGAGCTCATGAGTACTCCCTGAACTATCCAGGAATATTTTGGACTCTGAACTCACATGTACTGGGCTTGTTTTCCAGTGCACCAAACATGGGGTTGGATTTGGTCAGTCATTTACTCAGATGCACTAAGTACCTCAATATTCTGGAATGTCAAAATGATCTAAAATATGATCAAAGGAATATACAATCAAATTTAAACTGGCTGTGTTCAGTTAATTGGTAAATAATAAAGCTTTGAAGCTAAAAATTCTAATTTTGTTTCTGTTTTTCTGACTGTGTCTAAGAGATGGCATGGAGGAGAAGATCCCCCATTCCAGATCTTATCTAGTGCCCAATTGAAAAGCTCAACAGATGAATGGAGCCTTTTCTTCCAAGATGACTTTGTCTTAAGTCTGGCCAGCTGGCCTGGTTGTAAGCTAGGAATGCATACAGGGCTGAGGACCAGGACCTTGTTCTAGCACCTGGATCTCTCCTTTGGCCTAACCTTCCTCCCAACATGGTGCTTGCGTGTCTCCTGAAAGTCATGAGTTAAATAAAATGAAAGTTACATTAAAATTTATTGATTTTCACTTCTTTTTAAATTAAAGTTATGAAATGAAATTATTTAAATTAACATGGTCTCTAAGAGTTGACACATTATAAATACTTTGGGTAATTATATACACTCAGCCCCACAAGGGAAAGTGTTGAGTTTTACTCAGGAATAAGCACCTCTCCTTGCTTCAAGCACAGGAGCACACTATTCCAAGGGCCCCAAATGTGTCCTCTGAAACCAATCACTTCTTCTGCCCTCATTCCCAGTCAGTGGCTTAGGATGGTAGCAGGATTTAGGCCACCAGTTTTTTAGACCCACCTGCCAGCTCTGATGAGCAATTATGGCTTGAGGATACCATTATGCTCTTTCTGGTCTACCCTGGACTGAGCAAAATTTAGGGAAACCATCCTATATCCTCTCCTCCTAATATCAGTTACTGGGGACAGGGTTGCATCAGAGCTGACAGGTCCTTCAGCTTTGCCTCGTTCCCTCTGCATGATGTGCCTCCATGTGTGGCTTTTAGTGTTTGATACAAACCCACACATCTAGAGAGATCCTCAAGGGAAATGGTGAGCTAGAGAGGAAGCCCCGCACACAGACAGGAAGCCAGCTTTTAATTCCTCTCTGGTCTGCTGAACTGAGCCCTGGGCCTGAGGGTTCTCAGCAATCATTGTAGTTCAGTATCCCACTGTAGGGAGATTTATGTATAAACGTTTAATGATTCCCTTTACTGTGTCTCTGTTTTGGTGATACAGGTTATGTCCTTACCTTTGAGCCTGACTATTTGAATATGGAGAATGTTCTTGTCCTCTCTGGGGACTGCCAGTCAGCCACCCACTGAGCTTATGTAGGATGTAGTACCAACATTAGTACTAGTAATTGAGACCCACTGCAGGCCCTTCCCTGGAGCTGGCTGATGCAATCCATGTCATAACTGCTGCTGGTAAATGCAGAGACAGGACAAGAGAGACAGGAGAGTGTCAGACATTGTTTAGTCGGCCTTGGGTCTCCCCCAGACTCTACCAGCTGCCCTTTACCCTGGACATCTGGAAACACAAAGACATCCTATTTCTAGGAAACTATCACACATATCCACTCTTTGTCTAGTTCATCATCTTTTCTTCTTTTTTTATAATTGCCACCAGGTAACCTTAGGTCAGCAAACTCCACTGGGACTTGTGCACATCATACCTGCTCAGTGAATGGGGAGACCTGGGCAGCCCATGGCTGTGCACTCTCGTTCCTCGAGTTTAAGGGTTAGGCTAGGCTGCTCTTCATCAGCAGACTAATGCGCTGTTTGGGAGATGCGTTCATTATAAAGATAGCTGAGGGGAAGGTGTGAGTGTCCTGGGGCATATAGCTGCTAATTATAGTGTTTGGAAAAATATGACAGCCGATTGTACGAGTTTACTCCACTGATTAATCCACAAAGACACCAAGAGGAACAGAGGGAACAATATTTCCCCCATAACACAGCTCCTGTCATCCATAAGATAATTGCCTAAGTGTATAAGCGATTGACACCAAAACAGGATGTTATGGTCACGTGGAAAACTGCTGTAATTTGGTGGATAAATGTGTGTGTGTGTGTGTGTGTGGGGTCGGGGTGGAGGGTGGACGAGGATGAGGGAAAAAAAGAAAAAGAAGTTCTATCCTGGAAAGGGTCAGAAATTTCTCCTGGGCACATAATTTCCCTGAGGGAGAGACATGGATACTTTTAAGGTCCCAACCCAGACTTTGGTTCACGGTGCTCCCTTAGAAATGATGCAAACTCAGAAGATTAGATTAATCACCACTCCCTTTAGCAAAGCCCCATCACAAAACTAACAATCATTAAATATAATAACCCTGAATGCACCTGATAGTGCTGGAAAGGCAAGTGGGGTTTGGGGGATTTTTTATTGTTTGTTTCTGGAGAGTGCGAAGCTACGCTAAAGAAGCAACGAAAGAACTTCAACTCTGATACCCATGAATTGAACCTCTAATAACATTCCCTCCTCGGAATTTGGCTTTACCATTTGAAATCCTTGGGTCATACTCTGAAGCCCGAGGCTTTGGGTTAGCAGTCATCTGCACCTCCCATACCAGGATATTCCAGCTTTAAGTCCAATGGAATATTTCCATTCCTTTAATAACAGCAAAGTAAGTTATACTATTAAATTGAGCTGAGCTAACCCTAGACTGCTGCTGCATTGTAAGAGTTATTTGGTCTTTCCCTTTTCCTGCTAAATGCCAAAATTTCCCCATCCAAGGTGGAGCTTCCATTGAAGCACTATATTCATTTTATATTTTTGAGATAGAAATGTCATAGAGTGATAAACATTAGAGTCATGTGACAACATTGCCTGGGGCATCATATGAAATGATTACCTAATCTGAGAACAGGTCTCAGACTCTGTTGTTTATGCTGATAGTGGTCTCATGCAATATTTGTCCTTTTGAGATGAACTGCTTTAATTCAGCATAGCATCTCAGGGGTGTTGTTTATGATGAGTTGGGCTGCTAATTACAAAGTCAGCAGTTTGAACCACCAGTGGTTCATTGGGAAGAAGATGAGGCTTTCCACTTCCACTGAGATGTGCAACCTAACACACCTACAGGGCCAGTGCTACTCTGTCCCCTTGTGTCTTTGAGAGGAAATGACTCAATGGCAGTGATGATTTTTGGATGTGCTTTTGGAAGGACACTGCATTCTGGGTAAAATAAGGCATGTATAATTTTACTATACTAAATGGAGAGAACACATCACTTTATTGCATTTTTTAATAAATAGACAAAATGTTGGTAGAGACACTGTTACCATCTCAACTTTATAGGTGTGAAACTACAAATGAAATTCTTAAAATTTCAGCTGTGTATCCCCCAGAGACTCACCTCATCCTCTTTGTCCATGTTCTTTGAGCTTTTAGGGGAAAAAAACTAAGATTTTGAGGTAAGCTACTTCAGTGCTATAGGGTGAAATTTGTAAGATTTTCATATGAAACTATCAGAGGACAACTCTTCTTACCTAAAAGAATAGATGAGCACAATGTCCCAATGGGGAATAAATCCTCAATTCTTCTATCCACCCATATTCCCATCATTGCATGTTTCCATTTTCTTAAAAATTCATAATATGTTCCATGTTCTATTTCCTTAGTTTAAAAAAAGTCTTTGAAGATTAACAATTTGTAACAAAATTTACTCATCATGAGCTTCTGAGTTAACTTTTATGTCTTTAATTTAACTGACCCAACAGATAGATTATACAGCCCCCGTTAGCCTTAATTATTGGTACTTTTACCCACACTTGTGCCTCTGGTCTTGGGTCACAAGCCAGGTTTGTGATAAGACAGACTTTAAACTACTTTGTCGTTATGCTTCTTGCTTCTGCTGTCATATGTTTATTTCTCATTAAATAAAACTTTTAAATACCAGTCTTACACTTACTTAAAAATGACTTCATTGTTCATGCTTAGATCTTTGGATATTTTTAGTTGTATGTCTGTGTGTGGCGGGTGGGGGACATGATCTGATACACGGATTCATTTTTCTTCACGTGGAAATCTAATTCTTTATATTATTATTAGGGGCTCATACAACTCCCACCGCAATCCATACATATACATACATCAATTGTATAAAGCACATCTGTACATTCATTGCCTTCATCCTTTTCGATGCATTTGCTCTCCACCTAAGCCCCCTGCATCAGGTCCTCGCTTTTCCCCTCCCTCCCCACTCCCCCCTTCCTCATGAGCCCTTGATAATCTACAAATTATTATTTTGTCATATTCTTGCCCTATCTGGCATCTCCCTTCACCCCCTTTTCTGTTGTCTGTCCCCCAGGGAGGAGTTCACATGTAGATCCTTGTAATTGGTTCCCCCTTTCCAACCCACTCACCCTCTACTCTCCTAGTATCACCCCTCACACCCTTGGTCCTGAAGGTATCATCCACCCTGTGCCTCCAGCTCCTATATGCACCAGTGTACAACCTCTGCTCTATCCAGACTTGCAAGGTAGAATTTGGATCATGGTAGTGGGGGGTCGGGGGAAGGAGTAAGCATTTAGGAAATGGAGGAAAGCTGTATTCTTCATCGGTGCTACGTTGCACCCTGACTGACTCATCTTCTCACCTAGACCCCTCTGTGAGGGGTTCTCCAGTGGCTGACAAACGGGCCTTGGATTTCCACTCTGCACCACCCTCTTCATTCACTATGGTAAGGTGTTTTTTGTTTGTTTTTTATGATACCTTATACCTGATCCCTTTGACATCCCATGGTCACATAGGCTGGTGTCCTTCTTCCATGTGGGCTTTGTTTCTTCCGATCCAGATGGCACCTGTCCACCCCCAAGCCTCCAAGAGCCCAGACACCATCCCCCCTGATAGTCGGGCACCATCAGCCCTCCTCACCACACCTGCTTATGCACCCATTTGTCCTCGGCGATCATATCATGGAGGTGTGCAGCCAATGATACGATTTTCTGTTCTGTGATGCCTGATAACTGATCCCTTAGGAACCACGTGATCACACAGGCTGGTGTGTTCTTTCATGTGGGCTCCACTGCTCCTGAACCGGATGGCCGCCTGTCCATCCCCAAGCCTTCAAGACCCCAGACGCCAAACCCCCTCCACAGCCGGGCCCCATCAGCCCTCCTCACCACACCTACTTGTTCACGTGCTTTGGCTTCAGCAGTTGTGTCGGGAGGGCGAGCATCACAGAACGCCAATCCAATAAAAGAAAACATTCATGCATTGAGGGAGTTCTTGAGTAGAGGCTCAAGGTCCCTCCGCCACCCCAATACTAAACCTATAAAAATAGACACATAGATCTATTTCACCATCCTCATATATATATTTGCATGTACACATCTTTGTCCAGACCTCTATAAATGCCCTTTGCCTCCCAGCTCCCTTCTCCACCTCCCTTGACTTTCCTCCTGCCACACTACCATGCTCCATCCCCACCAGGGCCACCGCTACACCTCTTCTTCATGTTACCTCACCCTTGATCACTCCCTAACAGGCCTGCCACTCCCCCCTCACCATCAATTTGGATCTCATGTTGTTCCCCCATCCCTGGAGCAGTCAACACCACCTCCCCGCCCCGTACCTTCCCCCAATCCCAAGTCCCTCCAGAAAGGCTGGTCCCGCCGTCCCCCCTCCAGACAGACTTATCTTTATGATGCACCTCCTGCGATCCTGCAGCGTTGAATTTCCCGCTAAGCAACTCTCCTCGGCTGGATTTTGCGGAGTCCTCCTGGTATGTGTCACTCCGTCGCCATCTTCCCGGAAGTCTAATTCTTACAGAATCATTTATTTAATGGTTATTTCACATAAGAGGATTTAATACTCTTATATTAAATAAGTTTACCTCAGTTGTATAAGCATATAATTTTTACTTTAAAATTTACTCCATTGGTCTATATGGAGTTCCTCTGTGAAGGATTACACTCTATTCTGCTCACCAAATGACAGGTGATTCACACTCACCCAGAGGTGCCTGAGAGTAAAGTCTAGTGATTCACTTCCCAAAGATGCCTGGAAAGTAAGAGAAGGGACTGCATTTGTCTAAATGGTGAGATTCTGTTTTGCAGGAAACTGTGGAGGACAGTGGAATCCCCAATTACATTCATTGGTATATAGTATTTATTAGGTATTTATTGCACATTGTTTTCCTGATTGACAGCCATACAGCTAAACTGAATAAGGAATGGTATATGTATTGAATGTTAAACATTAAATAATTTAACACTTTGTGAATGTAAAAAAAACTATATTATTATTTTAGGTAATTACTTGACTAAACAGCATTAATCTAAACTTTCTGCACCTCACTGCATCAGAGATGCTGTTGGGTGCTTTTGTGTCAGCTTTAATCATCATGGTTCTGTGTACATCAGAAAAAATACATACACTGCCACATCTTGGACCGTCCCCACTTGTTCCTAGAGAACAATTTTGTAGCCACTCTCTGTGTATCTAATTAACTATTTTCATCTATTTTGCTGACACTCTGTCAAACAGGATGTCCTTCTCTAGGAACTGGATTCCCTGATCACAGGTTCAAAATATGTGAGAAGTCCCATTATTCTCAATTCTGTACAGCATTCTGAGATATTAGTCTGCAAATTCTCCCTCTTGTGACAAATTTGCTATTTTTTTATCAAAGTTTCCTTCCATTGAATGTTTGCTTTTTTATGACTCCAAAGAGTAACTCCAACCACAAAGGTCATTCCAGTTCCCCTGTTCCCTATGTTAGAGATCTCTCTCTGCCTGAAACACTTGTGTCTGCATAAACTGAGACCATGAGTAGCAAGCATCACTAATGAGATGTCACAAGTTCAGCCCCAGATGTCACCACATTAATTATCTCAGACATAGAAAATCAATTAGTCACTACTCACATTGCAGAGGGAGCAAAGCAGTCAGACATCTGACCCTTCAGCAAGTTCTGATTAATAGATAGAATGATAATAACCATGACAATCTATATGCTAAGAAGGAAAATTGATCATATGGAATGCCAATGAAGGGTCAGGGTCACTTTTAATATTTGGACTGCAAACAGAGAATGCTAGTTTCTCCTATCAAGGTTGCAGTGAGGAGAAATTTAGAGAAAAACTGTCCAGGGGATTCTGAGAGCTAAGAGAGGAAGCCTTAATTCTAACACGTAATCCTCCCTGTCATTCACCTGTGCCTGTCTATGGCTTTGTGTCTGTGCTCAGTGGGTGTTGTGCGCCCCCTGCTGCCCGTGTCTCCCCTTCAGTGGAGGTTTGTGTCTGAGCTTACATTGACATCCCCTCACTGTGCTCCTTGCACAGTAATTCATGGCTGTGTCCTGAGTTTTGATGGAGTTCAGCTGCAGGAAGAACTGATTCCTAATAGTGTGTCTGGTGATGGAGAGTTGGCTTTGGAAGGATGGGTTATAACTTGTACTACCCTCATAGCATATTACTCACATCCGCTGCAGTCCCTTTTCTGAGGTCTGGCAGATCCAGTTCCAGCAGGAAATACTGGTGATGGAGAAAACTGAGACAGTGCAGGTGAGGGACTGCTTTTGGGAGGGCTTCACCAGTCCTGGTCTCGACTGCTGAGGTTGCACTCCTGTAAATAAAGATAATTGGTCTCTGTCAATTACTTGCAGTTACAACCATCCCTATAGACCCAGGTCAGATATCTGAATCTCCCACCTTAGGGAACTGTCACCTGGCACAGGAGAACAGAGCAATATCATCTTTATACCACAGCTCTGCTTTGCCAAGAGACCTAGAGTTCTGCTGAAGAGAACTGACAACCTTCAGTGCCCAAGAGTGAAATTTTGACCTAGTGCCTGAAGAATGATTTGCATGTGTGAGTTTTAAAAGTTTGGCATTGAATAAGGAAGACCCCCAAAAATCTATCCATTTTAATTGTGGTCCTGAAGAAGAAAGTTGAAAGTACTGGGGACTGCTCAAAGGACAAACTGTCTAACTTGGAGTGAAGTGAAGGGGTACGGAAAGAAGAAGACCTTCAAGGAACTGGACTGACAGTGTCTACAACAATGGGTTGAAGCATGGGGACAATTGTAAAGAAAGCGCAGGACCGAGTTGTGTTTTGTTCTGTTGTGTACAGTTCACTATGGGGTTGTAACCAGCTGGATGGCAGGTAACAACAACAAATGGGTGATGGCTGTGGTTGAGTCATTTGAATGACAGAAAGCATGCTGGCTGGGAAGTAGGTTGACCATAACGCAGAGCCGTGTGTAAGCAGAATGGTCACAAATGTGATACAGTGTCTGTAAACATTTGTTTAGGATCTGATCCTGTGATTGCAGAAAGGTAATGAGTCAAGAGGTAGTACAGTGGAGAGGTCTGACTAGAAGATCTTCCAGGCCAGTTAGTAGCAGAGAATCTGATGGCAGGGATTCTGGCACCTGAGCTACCCAATGTAGATAGCAGGTAAGGGCTGAGAAATCTGCTATCCACTGCCTGTGAGCTAGGTCACATAACAGTAGAGAGGTTGCTAGTGCAGAGACCAAATGCAGAAATGCTGTACTGACCTGGAGTTAGACCAGTGAGCAGCAGAGAGACCCCACTGGTAGAAAACTGTCCAATGCTCTGATCAAGAATTGTATCAACAGGGAATATTTCTGTTCCAAGGTTTATCTGCTTCGAAAGCTCCCCTGGTTAGCAAACTACATACAATTTGTATCTTGTTACTTTCAAATTATTATTTTTCTTTTAAAAAATACCTTTTTTGGGGGCTCTTACATCTCTTATCACAATCCATATGTTCCTCAAATGTGTCAAGCACATTTACACAAATGCCACCATCATCATTTTCAAAGGATTCTCTTACCACTTGAGCCCCTGATTTCAAATTAATTTTCATCCCAATGTATAACCCGTTTCCAGCCTCCAATTAACTACATACCTGTGAGTGTGGTGTGAGTCTGTACAGCTAGTGGATGGGGTTGTCAAACCCAGCTGAGCAGGGAGTGAAGTACAGGGAACTGTTGAGTTTAGAAATAGTGAAGGAGTTGGAGAACAGTAGTGGTATATCTGACCTCCAGCTTATAGTAATCACCTTTATGTTGATTGCAAATCTATTCCATTGTGAATTACTCAAATAATTAAACTACATCATAAATGCATATGTCCCCACAGGTTATTACAAATTCCTTAAATGTTTTTGAGTTTTTATTCCTAAATAAATTAGCAATAACTTGATGGCACTACTTTACGATTTAAAAATACAAACCTTAAAATTTACAACCCAGTTTTTTATTTATATTGATCCCATTTCATGTGTTACCTAGACATGTGTTACCACCCTACCAAATTGAACATCAGAGATAATGACCAAGACTTCCTGTTTTATAGCTTTGACTATATAATGAGAAATGTAAAGTATAATGAGAATTGTGTATGTGCGTGCATATATATACATATATGTTGAAAAAAATATATGAAAATCCGTGAAATCAACATTTAAATGATCCCAGACAATAAAATTTCAAAACTAGTTGATATTACACAGTAGAAAGATTGTATATATATTTGAAAGTGAGTGACTAACCTCATGAACCCGTGTGGAGTGATGGATTGCTTTTATATGGCCTTTCTGTTCACTGCTTTGTCCTTACCAATAAAAGAATGGGTAAGGCTATGCAAATAGGGTGGGGGGACACCACACACACACACACACACACACACACACACACCACACACACACACACACACACACACACACACACACCCCACCCCCCCACCCCTTTTTTACGGAAAGTAACACATGCTTCCATTTTGTACGGATAGGATCTAAGCATGGCGGCCTCCAGCAAGTCTGTGAAGGGCGGGGCCGGAAGTGCGTGTATTTGGGCCTTTTGCGACCGCCGCCGTAGTCACGCGCTGCGTTCCCATCGCGCCGGGAGCTGTGGCGGGAGTTTGAGGAGGGTCCTTCGCACCGGCGGGGCGGTGGAGCCTTTGGGAAGTAAGTGTAAGTTGTCGGGACGACGGTGAGAGGAGAACAAGTGCGTTTCTGTCTCTGAAACAGGGCGAGCGACGCGCGGACGTGTGGCGTCAGGACCCGGGCTCCTGAGGGCGAGGCGGAGCAGAGAAGCTCGGTGGGCAGCAGGCGGGAGCTATGTTTTCTGGGGTCCGACGGGGAGAGCGCCCACGCACAATCGCTAGGCTGTTCTGCCCGTCAGGGCCAGAGGGCTTTGCGCCTCTCCCTGAACGACAGAATTCACTGGGTGGACAACCGTTTATAATTGTATTAGAGCTTCTTAAATTCTGAGCGCTCCAATTTGCAAAAAGTGGTGGCCTCCTTGGTTACAGATTGGGCTGCTGACTGCAAGGTCAGCAGTTCAGAAATACAAGCCACACCTGGACAGAAAAGCAGGGTTTCTACTCTTGTCTTGGGAACCCACCCGGGGCAGGTCCAACTGCTCCTAAAGGGTCGCTATAATCGGAATCCACTCGATGGCAGTCAGTGGGGTTTTAGGTTTGGGTTGCTGATGACAGTGATAACTCAGTGTCCATTTGCTGTGTTCCCACTTTGATTAAGCTGCAATTAATTTCTCTCTGATCATTAACCAAGTGTATAGATCATGTCCCCCTCCGGGGGAATGCATTAGAAAGTAGATTGCCTGCACTCCTCTGCAGCCAGCCCTCTCTGGCCTGCCTCGGTGTATGCCTGATGGAGGTCACCTTACTGAGCACAGAACAAGGGACATTGTCGAGTCTTGCCTTGACTGGCTTTGTATGAAGGTCCTGGACCAGTCTTGTAAGTTCTTCTATTGAATAAGGTACATGTCCTAGTCATGGTCCCTTTCCTGCTTCTGAAGTCCCACCTGTACCTGTGATGTATTGATCTGCCACCAGTCATGATCTGTGACATGCTTTTTGTTCTATGCCCTGTTATCCAGGGTCCAGGCTGTGAATCCTCAGGTGTTATTTTGACCTCGTGCTAGTGGTCTCCCTTATCCATCCGGTGTGTGTGTGTGTTTGTGTGTGTTTTGTTTTCTCTTACAGTTCAGTAAATCTCCTTAAATTATATTTGGCATAGGGGTAACTTTTGTACCCTAACACACAATTTGGATCCTAAATGACTCAAGATACAGTTCAATTTTGGGACAGCATCTTGACAGCCATACCTGCAGCTAAAGTGCGGCCCTGCAGCCCCTTGGCTTCTGTCCTGAATGGGCAAGTGTTACAAAGGTCTTTTAGTTCTGCAGAGAAGTGCCCACTCTGTCCCTTAGCCTCACAGACCTCTGTGTAGGTTGGCAGATCTGGTTCCCCAGATAAATACTCAGATGTATACTACTTCATGTATTAACCTCCTGCCCAGAGGCACTCAGCTCTCTTGTTCCGTGCCTTGGGAATTGCACTGCTCTGTCTCAGTCTCTTGGTTCTGCTGCCAACATGTCTGTGTTGCTGCTTCTCCCCATCACTTCCTCTTTTGTGTCACAGCTCTCTGTCTTCTACATTGAAGAGTTTCAATGCAAGAATCTGAGATCCAAAAGCTGCTACTCCTGGCTCTCTGGCTCTCTCATTTTTTTTTGATGGTAGTGAGATCCCAATTTCTGTCTGAGAAATGCCTCAGTTAAACCTAACAGACGTCCAATGTGACTCATTACCAGGTTGGGTTTTCAGGCAGTTTATTTGCATAGCCCCAAGTCTCAAGGGTAGCAATCTATTGTTTGGCAATTTTCACAATTCTCTTAAACCAAAAAAACCAAACTCATTGCCATCAAGTTAACACTGACTCATGGCGAGCCTGTATGACAGGGTACAACTGCCCCATGTGGGTTTCCAAGACTGTCACTCTTTAGTGGACTAGAAAGCCATGTCACTCGTGAAAGAAGAAATCCCCAACTTACTTTCTAGGAGAAATTGGTGGTTTCCAACTGCTGACCTTGCTGTTAGAAGCCCAACAGTAACCACTATGCCACCAGATCTCCTTTTCCTCATTCACATTGTCAGATGACACACCCACCTAAATATTTGGAAGGAGTTAAGGGGCCATCGCAAGGAAGACGTAGAGGCAACTCATTGCATTGGGTTACTGCAAATAATGCTACAATAAAATGTTACTTGTCTTGGAGTTCAAAAGTGCACTCATTATGGGGGGACATATACTTCTACATATATATACACATATATATGAATTTCAAAGTGTAATAGGTGATATATGTGTTTAATATGGAGCTGTGGTTTTTGACAAGTGTAAAGTGTTGGACTGCTAACCCATTAGCTGCCTGTAGTGGCTCTATAGTCTCGGAAACACTATAGAACCGTTCTTCTGTGTCCTATCGTTGCTTATATGTGTAACTCTACTTGATGGTGAGTTTTAAAGTGTTTCTAAAGTGATTGTACAATTTACAGCTCTAGAAAAACAGCTTTCAGTTTTAAATAGTTCTTTATATAGCCCATTTCAGTCATCATAAAGGTTCATTGATTTGTCATTCTCCTTGAGAGTCACACAGTAAGGAATTGATATTTCATGTGCTTTGAGGTAGCGGTCCAGGTTTATTGTTTCTTATTTTTGACATGTGTATTTGATTACGCAATCTCTTTATTATAAAGTCATCTTTTATACATAGGTCTGAAAATTATGAGTTTTAGCTTTTATTGCTCATGGTATTAAGATGTTTTCTGTCACTCAATTAGGAGACCATTAACAGTATTGGGGACTGTGTTAAGAAGACGGACAGGAACACTTACAGCATTTGGACCTAAACTACTCACATTGTATCCTCCCATCAGCCTGCAGATTTTCACCAACCAGCAGCTTTTAGGAAGAAGGAAGAAGTGCCTGGTTTGGGTATTATTATTTCTGGGATGTCCTCATGAGAGGCTGAAATTTGTGAGCATCATTGGAGCTGATACAGATAAGACAAACATAGAACATCCCAGTTCCTGGCGTATTACAAGGACCAAAGAAAATGACCAAGACTCAGGTAATTCTGATGCATTTTTTCCTTTTCTGTATTACCTACTAGAAGTGTAGACGCCTGTGTAGTACTGATTCAGTTCACTGGAAAGTGGAAATTTGAAGTAGTAGAAGTTAGAGATGAACTTTGACTCTGACTTCAACATTGGGATGGAGAAGATTAGGAATATGTTGATCACAGGAATAACACTAAACTACTGACATTGAACATAATACATCACTAAGGATTCTTTGGATGATATTAGCTTTCAACTGATATTTCATTATTTTATGGCCAACCCATGAGAATCATTCAAATTTAACACTATGCTAAGTTTTTAAGGAGAAATAAGATCACTTCTTTAGGAGAGTCCATTATTCCATGGGTTTTTTTGTCTGAGTGAGTTTCCGTAATGTTTCTTTCTGAAGGTGGTGTTGAATAATATCCCAAACTGCAGCATTCTCATTAATGCCTCTGAAATGGGCCTTGTAGGAATACTAATTTTAAAATGGTTGATGGCTTCTCACTTCCTCTAATTAGAGATGTAGGAGAGCGAACCAACCATCAGCATCAACCCTGATTCATGTGAGGCAGAACTTAAACGTAAATCTACCCTCCAATGGTTTTCCAGTTCTGACAGCAGTTATCTTTACATAGTTCTCTCCTTCGCAGATCATTATTTTTTGCAGTGGCCACATAGAAATTACATGCCAGAATCACAGGCACAAGTTTTATTAAGTAGCAAAATGTAACTTGCTAACAGAATCAATAAGATAGACATTGGGATTCATGTTAAGGAAACATGTAGGCAGATTTGCTCTTCTTCAGAGCAGGCCTGTTCTCTGTGTCCCTCTCAGACATTGTGCCTTCTGAATATAGGCTAATTTCTTGGTTCCATCTTTATCAGTTCATCTAGATCAGCTCGTTATTGAGATTGTCCTCTTGATCTTGTCGGCCTGTTCCTCGATCTTGGCTGGAAAGCTCTTTGTGGCTCTGTCACTGTGTCCCATGTGCCCTGGTCATTATCTTCATTGGTATAGATCTTGATCCATGAATATTACAGTTCATTTTGCAGGACCAGCAGTAGACCTTCCCTGTGAGGTAGAGCTTCAGGATGCTCCATGATTTACCCTGCTGTATCTCACAAAACTAAATAGCCATCAAGTAAATAAATCCCTCTTCAAGATGTGGAAGCTGGTGAGTCCCAAATCCATAGGTCAGGTATCACTCTGGAGCAGTGGTTCTCAACCTTCCTAATGCCGCAACCTTTTAATACAGTTTCTCACGTTGTGACCCCAAATCATAAAATTATTTTTGTTATTACTTCATAAGTATAATTTTGCTACAGTTATGAATCATACTGTAAGCAGGATGTGTTTTCATTGTTACAAATTGACCGTAATTAAAGCATAGTGATTAATCACAAAACAATATGTAATTATATGTTGTGAAATATTTCTTTCTAATGACAAAAAATGAAATTTTGTTTTGAAGCATGTGTAGCATGGGTAATAGTCTTCACACCCGGTACTCATATGTGGGCGTATCTGCATGTGAGTGGACTTGCCTGAATAACGATAGAGGAGTGGTATCTTGGTTCCTAAGACCATTGGAAATATGTGTGTTCCAATGGTCTTTGGCGACCCCTGTGAAAGTGTCATTCGACCCCCAAAGGGGTTAAGAGCCATAGATTGAGAACCGCTGTTCTGGAAACTTCTCATTGATGTGTTTGCGAAGGCTGATGAACCAGATCACCAGGACAACAGTACACTGCCTCACAAGGTGAAGTTGTTGAATCTGGTCCGATAATAGGTTGCAGGGGCTGAGGAACCCAAATGGGAAGGTCACACAGCAAGCTGTTGACTCATGGAGTGGAGGAAGCTCTCAAGTAAGTTCACACAGGCGGCTCGCAGTTGTCATTCAAAGAAATGGCTCATGAATTTCTGGAAGCTGCAAATCCCTAATCCATGGGTTCCTTCTGAACTGTGTGGCTGCAGGGGCAAACAAACCCAAATCAACAGCTCAGATGACAGGCTAATGCCTCACTGTCTCCTCTCAAACCCTGCCTGCAGGCAGTTCTCTCTCTCCCTCTTAATAAGATGGCTTCTTGGGCCAACCTAGCACCTTCCCTGCCTAGGCAAGATTAGGAAGGCTCCAGAGATCCACCCAACAGAACTAGGAGGGGCCCCTTGGGGAGCATGTGGTGAAAGATGGCAAGTTCAAGAGGACCTTGTAATTAAAGTTAAGGTAATTCGGTCCAAAGGTGGCTGAGGAGAATTGGTCCTAAGGTTGTCAAGAGGAGCTTGTCCTAAGGTGGCCTTTAAGAGCTTAGAAAGTTGTTCTGCACTCAGGAAGGGAGATTATGTCTATGAACATTCTGATCTTGGTTCTGAGTTATGGCTTCTTTTTCCTGATCCCGAGTTGTACCTTGTTCATTAATAGACCACTTTTATCTATTGAGTGTTGTGTGACCACAGCAACAGATTATCAAACCCGTAAGTGAGACAGAGTGGTGTGGAAGGACTGACTTTTTTTAGTGTTGACAAAAAATGTTGGAGAGGTGAGGTATGTTTGACCTCCGCCATCTGCCCTATTCCTGATACTTATTGCCACTGAAGGTACCGAGCCTCTTATAATGGTGATGCCGGTAGAAACCCTAATTCCATTTAATAACAAGCAGGTGTTTATCTACTTTGTGTGATTATAAAGCTGAACTATTGCTAGAACATTCAGATAATGTCACTGGAGCTCAAAATTCTAATTTTATGAGTGGGTGCATTATTTTCGGACACTGGGGTCCCCAACACTCCAAAAGTGATCCTCAGGAGTGACATTGCAATTGTGGGAAATATTAAAAGACAGAGAGCAGACAGCCGGACACAGGGGCTCTCTTCCCATGTCAGGCCTGAGAGAGTGAATATATTTTCCAGTGGGTATATATAATGGAGCTTACAGACCTTTCCATAAGGCGTTCGTGTCATGCAGTTAGCATGTACATAGTTAATGGGTCATATCTTAAGCAGGTAAGATTATAAACAAGCAAGATGCTGAGTTACCATCTTGACCTAGTGTTAGTTGACTTCAAACCGGCCCTGTGCCCTCTCCAGGGATTTCCTGCATTTATGTTGGGCTGGCTCTAGAGCCTGATTGTTCAGACCTACAGATAACTTTCAGGCATAATTAAGTAGCCAGGCACAGAAATGATTCATTTACTATGGGAGCTTCTTTAAATCTGCTCCTTAATGTACAGCTAGCTATTGTTGGGGGCACATTATTTGACCTGGAGAATGTATATTTGAAAACATTTATTTCTCAGAACACTGGAGATCTTTCTAAAAATAGGCCTAGTTTTCTGGGCCGATGGTCGTGAATGTAGAAATAAGGTAAGTATATTGTCTACCATGTCCTCAGTTAATGACACATTATGGAATGAGCTACCACAATAGTTTTTATTACTGTTTTGCTTTCTTTACTGTAAGATATATTTTTAAAATCTTCAAATGTAAAATACTCCATTAAATAAACTCCCCTTACTACAGGAACCACTGACATTCAACGATGTGGCTGTGAAGTTCACCCGGGAGGAATGGCAGCTCCTGAACCCTGCTCAGAAAACCCTATATAAGGATGTGATGTTGGAGAACTATCACAACCTGGTTTCCATTGGTGAGAAGAAGTCTCAAGTCATTGACCTCGTCACTGGCTTTTCCTGTCTTATGTGTTAAAAACTTTGCGGTGTTTGTGGTATTCTCAAAGAGGTAGATTCTCATTGCATTGTCTCATCCTAGGTTAGTGGGTTAGGTCTTCTACCCTTGAGAGAACACTATTTACTTTGTTCCTTTGAACGTTATTTTCCTAGAAATACAAAAGTGCATGCTTTGCAAACTTTACGTTAATGTTGGTGTGTAGGATTCTGTAATTTCTCATAACAGGTTATCTACTTGTCACCCCAGAAGCTTTCTCTCAATTGGAACAAGAGAACTGTGTTTGGTATTAGAAGCAAACTATAGTGGAATTTTCTCAGATGCGTTGTCAAAATACCTTAAGGGGAATTGGTGGGGTAGTTGATTGAACAGGGAGAAGGCCTCCTATCTATGATAGGGGTCCGAAAGTGCTACTTTGAATGTGAGAGTTCACTTGTCCAAGATGTTGAGAGAAGTACACCTGTAGCTCTAATGAGATTAGATTTCCATTTTCTTGTTTTATACTATTGTATGTTTGCTTCCATAATTTTCTTTAACATTCTGAAATTTTCCCTTCTTTTATGTTTCCACTTTACTATGAAAATCTTTCTTGCATACCTCTCCAAACAGAGAACTCTGAATTTGTAACTGTCCTCTGAATACAGCACATTCCTCCCCTACTGAGTCAGAATGGATTGCCATTTGCAGTATGCAGCACCGTCTTGAATCTTGAGCTCCCACCATAAACGGGTCTCCTTTCTGCTTCCTTAGCTTCCCCCCTTGGAGTTTCTTTAAAGGTTTTGGTGTCCATTTTCTCATTTGTTGCCCTGTTCCTTTAAACTTTTCTTCATGTAGATGATATCAGTTCTTTTTTTGTTTTCTTAGAGAGATGGTCAAATTGCCTTCTCTGCTGGAATTCTTTAACAGACATGTTTCTCCATATTTTATTCCTCTTGTTAAAACACATTTATGACTTCTGTTATTTTTAGGTATTTAAAATCGTCTTCCTAGCAAGAAAATTGTTATCAGCTTAGAACATACTTTAGCACCGTACCTTCAATATTTTTGTACCTGTAAGATTTTTATTTTAAGTTGTCTATACCTCTAGTAATTTTCTAAGTGGAAAGGGCATTTTTAACATCGTGTATTCTTGCTTTTTTCATTACGCACATGTCTGCTGTAGATCCCTTAGTATACAGTTTGCCTTCCTTAGGCCCACTACTTCTTAACAGGTCCAATACACGACAGATGACCGTTGCTGCTTGTAAAGAACATTTTTGCAAGATATTCCAATAGATTTTATTAGTTATTCAAACAATGCATAGTATATTCAATATTGCTCTCTTTTCTGTCTTTTGAGTAGCCTTTTGATTTCCATATAGAAGTTGGCTTTCATGTCATCCCACATCCCATCTGGTTTCTGTCATTAGTCTTCAGTCAGTCTTTTATTCCCCAAGTTTATTCTTTACGTAGTCTCTAAACTTTGTGCTCTAGCTACTTTGGATAGCTTCTACTTGGATTTGAGCAATTTATGATCTGTTCCATAGTTAACCCATGGGCGTGTTTTGACTAATAAAGCGTCTCCACCATTTTTTTCTTTAGATGTGGTTGATTTGATTTTCATTTGTTCCATTCCGAAAGATCCATATGTGTAGTTTCCATTTCTGGTGTTTAATAAGGAATTTGCTATGAATTCATCGGTAGTCTCAAAATTTTATCAGTAAACTTGCGCGTCATCTCTATTACTAAGATCACATTTTCCAACTACTGATACTTTCCCCAAATTTTACATTCATCAGTGTACATGATTGTATGGTTGATCAATGTCAGGCTGAAAAATTCATGTAAATTGTGCAGTATATTTTTAAAAATATTTTATTGGGAGCTCTTATAGATATCATAACTTCCAGTAGTTCAATTACATGGAGCAGTATTGTACAATTGCTACCACAGTACATTTTCTTCTTAAATTCCTTGATGTCAGCTCTCCTTTAACCCCTCTCCCCTCAATTTCTTTATTGTGGAAAACAGAACCTGGATGAAAGTGTGATCAGCCTTATCTCTACACTCCTGACCATAGGGCTTGGGAGACCAGTACTAGTGTTGGAAGAAAACTTCCACAAGCTCCAAAGCTTGAACTGCTAATGCACAATCTTCAGATAGAGTTTTCCCCAGAACTGTCCTCCAGTAAGATGTTAGTGTACAGCTGCTACAGGCGCCTGACTTCTTGCTACTCAGCTGAAAGATGCCTAGCTTTAAAAGCAATCAGGTTCCCTTTGTTGCTGTCACTCAAGGAATCAACTATCCCTTTGTCTCTTTAATGCCCCCTGGATTGGTCCTAAGGGACAGTTGTGTAATTGAAGGGCAGATATAAATAGGCTTTGTATTCTTTCACCAGTTTATGTAAACTCAGGGCATGCAGCTCCCATCGCCACTCACCGCCCCCCCACTCCACCCCCGCCTACACACACACAGGCAGACACCTACCTACCTAACAAGGTAGGCGGGATCTTTACCCTGGGGATCCCTGAAATAATTGGATGAGCAACTTAAGACCAGTGCTGAGGGTAGCTGGAGTAGAGTAACTGTCTCCTGAGCAGGGAGAACAATACCAACAACATGTCTGCTTTCGTAGTTAAAGCTGCTGGCAGATAGTAATTAGTCATATGCTTGTATGAAGTATCATTAAGGTAGCACTATAATGAGAGGGTATTGTGGGGATGATTTTTAATTGAGAGAATGTGACTGGGACTCTTCTCCAACTTACAAATCTGAATGCTTCTGCGTTTGCTTTAATTGGTGCACAAAACTAAATAACACTTGTACTAAATGGTCTTGCTTGCAGGCATATGAATATTAGCCTACCACTGACAAAATTATACATCAGGGAAGATATTGCAGTGTTCTTTTGGATAATGAATGTGATGCCAATCTTCTTGAATTTGTCAATCTCAGCCTTATAAACCACTTGATTATCTAGTTAAGAAGAGCTAGTACCAGTCTATTAAAGTTGAATAATACATACACTATCAATTTTTTACCATTCCGTTTTGTCTTGACAACTTGCAAATTTTTCATTATAATATTGCATGTATGCCATTTTCCAATTATTAGAGGATATTTGCAGCTGTTTTTTCTCATTTTCAGTTATGCCATGTCAAGCACTGAAGGTCCCCAAAGCTCTTCCTCCATCCACATCATTACTGTTGACTGTACTTTGAGGATTCAGTATTTCCTCAGTGTTATTTCATTGCCATCAAACCTGAGGGGTCCATGTTTGATCACCAGGTCTTCCTCGCCGTCCCTATTTCTGGAGATTCCACTAAGACCTGTGCACCATGGATGGCCCTGCTTGTCTTTGAAACACTGGGTGGCAGTGCTTCTGGCATCACAGCAACCTGCACGCCACCACAGGACAGCACTGTAAGATGAGTGCTGTGAGCTAGAATACAGGCTCCATAAACATAAAGAATGTGTTTCTGTTCCATAATCCTTTTCATATATACCTGTAAAAATGGTTTTCTCCCAAGTAGAATATTCAGCATGTTTCACATTCCCAATTTTGTCTAGTACTTAATTGTTTTTCAGTTAGATTGATGCAATGAAAAATCTAACCTCTACCAACTGGAATTAGCAAGTCTTATCAGTCCTGTGGTCTATTGGTCTCATGTCTTCCTTCTGTTATGTTTGTTGTATGTATTCATGTTCCTCTTTAAGCAAATATCAAATCTGTGTCCATTTATCACTTTCATATCCAACCTGATTTCTATAATAACTATTTTTATCATTTGGATTGTTTACATGTTTGTATTTCGTTCAATGGGCAATAAACATTAAGCATAGTGTTTTATTTATATTCATATAAGAGGGTTGTCACTAAAGATCTACTTTGTATCAATGCGTATTTTAAGGGCTGTATTGTAAACCAATATGTTGAAAATAGTCAATGTTCTGTTCTGTTCTTTTATAGGAATCCAGGAAGATGATGATCATTTGCTTGAGCACTTACAATGTGAAAGATGCATGGACAGAATAGAACAATGCTATAAATTTAATACCTATTCTCAGCATAAAAATAATTTTCCTCCAAAGGAAGCTTACAAGATGTTTGAATTACATGAAAAAATTGTAAAATCAGATTTAATCATTCTAGAATTAAATCAGAACAGAAGCAACAAAATACAGAAGTCAGTTGTGCTCAGTGAAGATGAGAAAACTTTTCTCCACATTGAACAAGAGCAATTTTGTACTGAAAGAAAATTCCCTGAGTGTGAACCACCCAGGCTCATGAAGTCACAATGCATTCAGCATCAGGAGTCTGATGAACTTGAGAAACCACACGCAGGCGATAAATGTGGGACAACCTCCATCGAGGACTCTGAATGCAGTCAGCGTGGGCAAAAACTCAAGAAAGTGTTCACACTCAATGAGCATTATCAAAAAAGTCACAAAGGACAAAAGCTATATAAATGTTTGCAATGTGGGAAAACTTTCCACAGTGTGTCATACCTCAAGGGACATCAGGAATCTCATGTGGCAGGCATGTCCTATGTATGCAGTGAATATGGGAAAGGCTTCACCAAGAAGAGTGATCTCACTGCTCATCAGCAAACTTATACTGGAGAGAAACCCCATGTATGTTGTGAATGTGGCAAAGGCTTTAACCAGAAGAGTTCTCTCACTTTTCATCGGCGAACTCATACTGGAGAGAAACCCCACATATGTGGTGAATGTGGAAAAGCTTTTATCAGGAAGTGTATGCTTACTGTTCATCAGCAAACTCATACTGGAGAGAAATCCCATGTATGTGGTCAATGTGGAAAAGCCTTTCTCAGGAAGGATGGTCTCACGGGTCATCAGCGAATTCATACTGGACAGAAACCCCATGTATGTGATGAATGTGGCAAAGGCTTTATCCAGAAGGCTTCTCTCACTGTTCATCAGCGAAATCATACTGGAGTGAAACCCCATGTATGTGGTGAATGTGGAAAAGCCTTTATCAGGAAGACTTTTCTCACTGTTCATCAGCGAACTCATACTGGAGAGAAACCCCATGTATGTGGTGAATGTGGAAAAGCTTTTATCAGAAAGGGTAAACTTACTGAGCATCAGCGAGCTCATACTGGAGAGAAATCCTTTGTATGTGGTCAATGTGGAAAAACCTTTCTCAGGAAGGATGGTCTCACTCTTCATCAGCGAACTCATACTGGAGAGAAACCCCATGTATGTGGTGAATGTGGAAAAGGCTTTATCCAGAAGACTGCTCTCACTGTTCATCAGCGAACTCATACTGGAGAGAAACCCCATGTATGTGGTGAATGTGGAAAAGCCTTTACCTTGAAGTGTACTCTCACTATTCATCAGCGAACTCATACTGGAGAGAAACCCCATGTATGTGGTGAATGTGGAAAAGCTTTTATCAGAAAGAGTAAACTTACTGAGCATCAGCGAGCTCATACTGGAGAGAAACCCCATGTATGTGGTGAATGTGGAAAAGGCTTTAACCGGAAGAGTTCTCTCACTTTTCATCGGCGAACTCATACTGGAGAGAAACCCCACATATGTGGTGAATGTGGAAAAGCTTTTATCAGGAAGTGTATGCTTACTGTTCATCAGCAAACTCATACTGGAGAGAAATCCCATGTATGTGGTCAATGTGGAAAAGCCTTTCTCAGGAAGGATGGTCTCACGGGTCATCAGCGAATTCATACTGGACAGAAACCCCATGTATGTGGTGAATGTGGAAAAGCCTTTATCAGGAAGACTTTTCTCACTGTTCATCAGCGAACTCATACTGGAGAGAAACCCCATGTATGTGGTGAATGTGGAAAAGCTTTTATCAGAAAGGGTAAACTTACTGAGCATCAGCGAGCTCATACTGGAGAGAAATCCTTTGTATGTGGTCAATGTGGAAAAGCCTTTCTCAGGAAGGATGGTCTCACAGGTCATCAGCGAATTCATACTGGACAGAAACCCCATGTATGTGGTGAATGTGGCAAAGACTTTATCCAGAAGGCTTCTCTCACTGTTCATCAGCGAAATCATACTGGAGTGAAACCCCATGTATGTGGTGAATGTGGAAAAGCCTTTATCAGGAAGACTTTTCTCACTGTTCATCAGCGAACTCATACTGGAGAGAAACCCCATGTATGTGGTGAATGTGGAAAAGCTTTTATCAGAAAGGGTAAACTTACTGAGCATCAGCGAGCTCATACTGGAGAGAAATCCTTTGTATGTGGTCAATGTGGAAAAACCTTTCTCAGGAAGGATGGTCTCACTCTTCATCAGCGAACTCATACTGGAGAGAAACCCCATGTATGTGGTGAATGTGGAAAAGGCTTTATCCAGAAGACTGCTCTCACTGTTCATCAGCGAACTCATACTGGAGAGAAACCCCATGTATGTGGTGAATGTGGAAAAGCCTTTACCTTGAAGTGTACTCTCACTATTCATCAGCGAACTCATACTGGAGAGAAACCCCATGTATGTGGTGAATGTGGAAAAGCTTTTATCAGAAAGAGTAAACTTACTGAGCATCAGCGAGCTCATACTGGAGAGAAACCCCATGTATGTGGTGAATGTGGAAAAGGCTTTATCCAGAAGCCTTCTCTCACTGTTCATCAGCGAACTCATACTGGACAGAAACCACATAAATGTAGTGAATGTGGCAAAAGCTTCATTCGTAAAGGAAATCTCAAAACTCATCTACAAATTCACAGGAGAAAAACCCTATGTATGTGGTGAGTGTGGCAAAGGGTTTATCCAGAAGACTTCTATCACTGTTCATTGGTGAACTCATACTGGTGAGAAATCCCATGTATGTAGTCAATATGGAAAAGCCTTTCTCAGAAGAATGCACACACTGTTTATCGGCGAACTCATACTGGAGAGAAACCCCATATAAGTAGTGAATGTGGCAAAAACTTCATTCATGAAGGAAATTTGAAAACTCATCTATAAATTCACAGGAGAAAAACCCTATGTAGGTGGTGATTGTGGTAAAGCTTTCAGCCAGACGCAATGCCTTACAGCACATCAGAGATTTCACAAGGAAAGAAGCCCTTTGCTTGAATTAAATGGAACATCAAATGGAACATCTTATATGTGGACGTCAGATCTCATTAAACATGAGAAATTTTCTACAAGAAAACCTTTCATTGGTGTTACTGTAATAAAGTTTTAAAAACAAAGGAAGAGGTGCTGGAGTTTGTCCTGAGCCAAGTGTGTGAACGGACAGTTGTGGCTTACCACATGGGTACCCATGTTATGTGTTGCTGTCCCTCTAATGACATGGCCCACCATTTTGGGGGCAGATGACTTTCCAGACTTCCACAGAATGTATGCTCTTCCAGCTTTCAGTGCCTGAAAGAGAGCTGAACCTGGTGTTTTTGGATAACAGATGTACCAACCAGTAGAGTGCCCACCTAGTTGCCAGTTGTGCCTGCCGCACTTGCATGTTCTTTGTTACCTTCCCCTCCTGCCGGAGACAGCACAGAATTACCATAAAATAAAAATAAAGAAAAGAGAGGATGTGTGGGAACAATTCATCCTGAGGATGAATGGACCACAGTGAGCTTCAACCTCCACAACCCTGAGATAAGAACTAGATGGTGCCTAGCTTCCACTGCTAATTACTCTAAAGGGATCACAAAAGAGGGTCCTGATTTGAGTGGGAGAAGAAAGTGGAACAAACCAAAGTCATAAAATAGATCAGGCTTACTGATCTGATGTAGACTTGGAATCCCCAGATTATGTCCTCTGGTGACTCTTCACTCTTGGATCTGTACTCACTCCTCTGACTCAGATTTCAGCCCAACAATTTACAGGCTCAGAGGGGAAGAATTACATCTGAGAGGTATACACTCCTTAGAACAATCAACGATACTAAATCAAAAGGACAGCATTTGCTTATGGATAAGAACTTTTGAAAACAAGAAGGAATAGGAAAGAAGGATGAATAATATAAAAACACAAGGAGGGCTGAAGTGGGAAGAAGGTTGGTATGTCTCGGGAATTGCAATCAATGTATGAATGTGGCAACCACATACATGGGGTTTCTCTTCAATTTACTCTGTAAAGTTTTGAATCATAAAAAAGTTTTTTTAAAAAATTGAAGAGCTCATGTCTCATCAATGCTTTCTTGTAGGGTAGTTACCAGGTAGCTGTAATGAGTGTGTAACAAACTTTTACCTGTGTTTCTAAGTTTTCTTGACGTAAATCTACAAAATGTAAAAGCCTTAAATTCAGTCAAGATGGGAAACTCTCCACTGGTAGTCATATGACATCACATACCAGTGATGTCACGCAGAAGGAAATTTCTGGCAATATAGTGACTTCGCAAATACCTCCTTGGTTTCTCTCTGTCAGTAAACTACATTAGGATTTTAACCTCTAAGTCCACTGCACTTGGAAAAAGTAGCAGAAAGGGCACAAGCTCAAGGAAGTGTAATCTATAGACATAGCTATTTATATAGATTTTGATATTGAGATATATACCACAGTAAAATACTGGTAAAAAAAAATCTGGCTCAAAGACAATAAAGATATTCCACAGGGTTTAGGCTGCTTTCTTTACTGAGGAAAGGGGAAGTATTTAAATCAGGCTATTCGGAAGGCTTGCTCTACCTGAACTTTGCACATACATTACGGTTACTGTAGTCAGAACAGAGTGGTACTGGCTTAATGACAGATATTCAGACCAATGTAAAAAAGCCGAAGACCAGAAATAAAAACATCAGCATACAGGCAACTTATCTTTGATAAGGGCCCCAAAAATATTAAATGGGAAGCAGATGCCATCTTCAATAAATGGTGCCAGAAAAAATGGATATCTACCTGCAGAAAAATGAAGCAAGACCCTTACCTCACTTTGTACTTTTTCTTTTGAATTCATGTTTTTTGAGAATTTGTTAATAATTATTTGTTTCCTAACACTAGTATTGGCATAGACAATATTTTTTAGGGTGTTCTAAGAGGAAATTATCGCACAATGTGCACTAGTGAGTATTCATTAGAATGAAAAATTTCAAGATATATCTGAGGGTGTGGACAAAATTTGAGACTCAACATGATCATTTTTTTACTGCATTAAATATTTCTAACTTTGACAACAAATGGCAGTAGGTAGTATCTGGATTGTAAACTGAGGTCTGAGCAATACATAGTGCTCTGAAATCTGCCTGGTGAAAGATAGACAAAACCCATTCCAATGAAAAGAAGGCATGGTCAGATGCATGAAGGTTCCCTAGACTCTATGCACAGTGGTCCCTGGAGAAGTGCTGACAAGGTAGGGAAACCACAATTTCTGATAGTAAAGCCTCACTGCCTTCATTCCCTTTTCTCTGCTGAAACCGAGTTTGTCTGTGCTCACAATGACCTCCCATCACTGTGTATCTTGCACAGTAATACATGGCTGTGCTCTCAGGATTCACAGAGCTCAGTTTTTAAATAAACATGGCTCTGGGCAGTGTCCCTGGTGATGCTGACTCAGTACTGGAGAGCTGGATTATACTTCGTGCCCCCCATTCTCCCATATTATCCCAATCCACTCCAGACCCTTTCCTGGAGTCTGGTGGACTCAGGTCACATGATAGCTGGTTAAAGAGAATCTAGAGACAACACAAGTGAGAGACAGGGTCTGTGAGGGCATCACTAGTCCAGGGCCTGACTCTTGTAGCTGCACCTGGGCCTGTACAGCTGGGGATAGAGAGAAACACAGTGAGTCATGTGCTCGGATGCTGCACTCCCAGACTTCATGTCTGACTCCCTGAACCACTCACCTCCCTGAGATGCCAGAAAGAGGAAAACCCACACATGCTTCTTGTTCATGTGGATAAGATCCGTGACACCCAGAAAATGCTCTCCTGGTGAGAAGGAATATGAATTTAAGTCCATGCGTGCTGTGGTTTCATTTGGGTTCTAGTCAGGCATTTGCGTGTGGGAGGTGAACGGTATGTAAAGGTAGAAAGGGCTGAATGGGGCCCCTGCCTCTGGCACTCACACTAGAAAAGCGATGCTGGTGGAGTCCTTGGGAGAACACAGCCCTCTCTGAGGTCTTCACTCTACCAGTCATGCGGACAGCTGTGCAGATTTTAAGTTGAATGTAGCTTTACATCCATTACCATCAGAAGTACACAGATGATCTGGTGAAATTAAAGACAGTCTCTATCCTTACCAAGCAATGGAATCAAGACTAAGCCTACCTGAATCTTGTCATTCCTTTGCCCATGTAGGGAAACAAGTATATGTCATCCCTAAAACTCCTTTCCCCTATAACGTTCCAGAATATTTGGGAAGGGATAAAAGACACTTTGTTATATTCTATATTTAATATTGGAATAAAAGTGTTTCCTAACAAGTTTATTTGTGGGGTTACAGGAACCCACAGAAATCAAAAGAAGGTCGTTTTTCTTCCCATGGATTAGTACCCTATGTGGGTGATGGGTATTCTGAGCCCCCTGCTGACAGCAACCCATCACATACAGGAGAGGTGTTTCCTGGGCTTACACTGTCTTCCAACTTCTGTGGGGCACACAGTAACATTTTCTCTGGTCATAAGCATTCAGACGATTGGTCAGGAGTGTTACCTGGAGTTGTCTCTGCCGATTTCCAAACACGGGGAGTGGAGCTTCCATAGTGGTCAGCACAGCAGCTTTAACTGCAGTCTGTATCCAGGCTCCTGTGGGGCCTTAGCAACCCTGCAAGTCAACTTTCTCCCTGAGGTTATTATTTTTTAAACATTTTATTAGTGGCTCATATAATTCTTATAATCCATACATATAAATACATCAATTGTATAAAGCACATCTGTACATTCTTCACCCTAATCATTTTCAAAGCATTTGCTCTCCATTTAAGCCCTTTGCATCAGGACTTTTTTTTCCCCCTCCCTCCCTGCTCCCGCCTCCCTCAGGAGCCCTTGATAATTTATGGATTATTATTTTGTGATATCTTGCCCTATCCGGCGTCTCCCTTCACCTCCTTTTCTGTTGTCCGTCCCCCAGGGAGGAGGTCACATGTAGATCCTTGTAATCGGTCCCCCCTTTCCAACCCACTCACCCTCTACACTCCCAATATCACCCCTCACACCCCTGGTCCTTAAGGTATCATCCACCCTGGATTCCCTGTGCCTCCAGCTCCTATATGCACCCGTGTACAACCTCTGCTCTATCCAGACTTGCAAGGTAGAATTGGGATCATGGTAGTTGGGGGGAGGAAGCATTTAAGAACTGGGGGAAAGATGTATTCTTCATTGGTGCTACATCGCACCCTGACTGACCCATCTCCCCTAGACCCCTCTGTGAGGGGATCACCAGTGGCCGACATAAGGGCTTTGGGTCTCCACTCTGCACTTCTCCCTTCATTCACTATGGTAAGATTTTTTCTTTTTATGATGCCTTATACCTGATCCCTTTTGCCACCTCGTGCTTGCACGGACTGGTGTGCTTCTTCCATGTGGGCTTTGTTGCTTCTGAGCTAGATGGCCGCTTGTTCACCTTCAAGCCTTTAAGACCCCAGACACTATCTCTTTTGATAGCCAGGCAACATCAGCTTCCTTAACTGTATTTACTTGTTCACCCATTTTGGCTTCAGCAGTTGTGTCGGAGGGGGGAGCACCATAGAATGCCAATTTAGTAGAATAAAGTATTCATGCATTGAGGAAGTGCTTGAGTAGAGGCCCAAGGTCCTTCCGCCACCTTAATACTAAAACTATAAATATAGACACACAGATCTATTTCCCCATCCTTGAGGTTATTTTTATCTCTGATCCCTCAGTGTGAAAAGCTTTAGAGGTAGAGAGTGCTACAAGTTGCAAACACTGTGAGTTGGATACAGTGAAAGGAAGTATGATCTACAGACATAGCTATTTATGTAGATTTTGATATTGAGATATATACCACAATAAAATACTGGTAAAAAAAATCTGGCTCAAAGAGATATTCTACAGGATTTAGGCTGCATTCTTTAGAGAGTAACGGGGAAGTATTTAAATCAGGCTTCTATTCAAAATAATTGAAGCAGGAAAATTTTAGTTAATTATTCGACGTTATGGGGAAACCTGCTAGGCAGACTATTTTGGGGGTGGTTTTCTGTTATGTTTGATAGGAAATTTTGCAGGTGTTTGTAATTGTTGAAAACAGTAATCTAATGCCACTGAACTACACCTGAGAAGAATGTTGCAAATAGTATTTTGTTGCATGTTTCATGAGAAAAATACGTTCAAATACATGACAGAAAGTTTTGCACACATAGCTGGAAACTCATGGAAATTCTTGCCAGTCCAACATTTCTAAAACTTTAAAATATTGAACAGGAAAAGGGATTATGATATAAACCAATAACTGAATTTACAAGAAAAAAATTCATAATGAAATCGTCTGTTTATTATTTTATTTTATTGTTTGTTTTTTGCCCAAAGCATTTTATTGTTAGCTGTGGTCATCATATAATTTGTCAATTTGACACGATTAAGAGTGAAGGGGTGGAGTCTAGTCAGTTAATCAGATCATAGCCAATGTGACCTCTGTGTTGGCATGGCCTTCTGAGGATTCTGGGAACTCCTGCATTCCTCCTTGGATGTCGGAGTCTCTTTCTCTGTCCCTGTTTCTCTCTGTTCTCTCCCTGGGAGACATTGCAGCTTACAAGATACATAGAAGTATGCTAATGCCCTGAGCTGGAGAAACCACGTGGACCCATGCCAGCACTTAGATGCTTGCAATGCCACCGGATCCAGAAGACTTCCCACCCACTGGCCTGTGCTTTTCCTGCATTTGGCATCATTGCATGTGTTTTGTGAGTCTGAAGAAGACTTTAAAAATAGGTATCGGACACATGGTCTAAGATTGGACTTAAGGACTTGATCTGGGCTGGGATGTTTTCTCGATATTTGATTTCTCTTGTATATAAAGCTATTTCTCAAGGAAACGAGTGTCTATGAATTTGTTTGTCTAGTCTACCCAGAGTAACACAGATGCCGTATCATTCCACAGTTCAATCACATCAAGCAGTATTTTCTGATTGCTACCACAATCAGTATGAAAACATCCTCTTCTTTCTTGAACTCTTTAATATCGGTGCCCTTTTACCCCACCCGCTACCCCACTGTACCTCCAAGAAACCCTTGTTTGTCTTGCTGCCTCTATACGTTCATTCTGGGTTCATATACTGTTAAACAGAAAAACACATAACAAAACTCAAGAGTATTACCCCCAGTTGCAAAATTCATCTAAGATGAACCCCAATAGGAATTGGAAGTTGAGGAAGAAGGCAGTCCAAGTGTAGTCTTCTGTCCTTCCCTGGAGTCCAGGACTGAGCCAGATGTGTTTAGGATCAATTATGTCAGTCTGGCTCCTGGAAGGTGGTGACCTTGCTGGATAACTGCCTTTCCAGGGCTTCAGTGTTCAAACATACTCTTTAGGTCTGGTGTTCTACAGCCTGCCCCTTGTACCTTTGACTGAACACATGCTAACATTCCCCAAACTGATTGTTAAACATATTACAAGGAATACAGACGACAACGACAAAACTAACTCCCTGCCTTCCAGTAGATTCTCCCCATAACACAGCCCTATTTTGTCATCTTTGCTGGTGAGGAGGGAACACTGTTCTTTTAGCAGCACAAATGAGGGATGCTTATAAACCACCATCCCTGCACTGGCCGCAAAATGAGACCGCTGACTGTGGGGAGTGGGACCCACTCCTGATCATGAGCCGGCTCCATCTCTTCTCTGTGTGAGCAAAGTACTGTTGCAATGTCTGTGGGTAAACTGCTTTTGCTGGTGACCACAGACAATGGTTTAACAGAATTATGCTGTTAAGTTGACCTTACACTGCAATAGAGGGGAATACTGTTGGAAGGAAGAATGAGGCTATTTTTATACATCTACCTTTCAATTGAAGCACAGCAAGTGAAAAAATGTATTTAAAAGGAAAACTAAGTATTGGATCGCCCCTGTGTACAGCTTACTGCTGTGGGATCACCAAATTTGCGGATAGGTAGCTGGGTTGGGAGACTGGGATATAATACCGGGTGTCCTTTAAACTGGTTTACCCACAGAGCGCACAGCTGTGCTCTCAGTCATGCCGTCCCAGTTCACAGCACCTTCCTGTGCTTTGCTTCCCTTGCAGGTGCTGTGGCAACTCCCTTCCTAGCTGTTGATACTTCAGGAGCATCCCACAGAAGCCTGTAGAGGCATCTGGAGGCTTGATGCTGAACCACAAGGTCCGCAGAGGGAGGAGAGCTCCCACTGGTGATAATTCCTAGCTATGCCCAGCTCCCTCCTGCAGATGATTAGATCAGGCTACCTGGAGAGAGGCTCAGCACTGGGGAAACAGGAGTGCTTGGAATCTGCCAGGAGCTGGGCTAGGTGTCAGTGGAGGTGTTTCTATTTTGTTTTGAGAAAGGAATTACAAAGCTTCTCATCCTGCTAGTAGAAATGGGACATGGCACCTCCAGATTTCCCAGCAGTTTTCCTGCTACAGGCCAGGTACCTTTCAGAACTGGTGCCCAGACTCTAGCATGATCCACTTCTGAATGTACACCCCTCCTTCCCGAGCCATCCACTGTACTAGAAAATTGAAACCCCAGGACCACGCATAAACAGCGGATAATTCTGAGCTGTATAGGAAATCACTGTTATAAGCAAAAATAAAAGTGTACTCTTCTAAAAATAATACAGAGAGTCCATAAGGGACTCTAGTAGACTGTTTATACTCCTTCTTTGCCCCAAACCACAATAACCTCTGGAAATGCAGACCAGTATCTGTCATGAATATAGATGCAAAAAATCCTCAACAAAGTCCTGGCCAATAGAATCCAACAGCATATGATTTTTTGTTAAGACCAATATTCTCAGGCCAATGAATCAAGATAAAACCCAGCAATAAAAACATCCACATACAATTGATTTTTACAATGGCCCAAAAGACATTAAATGGGAAGCAGGTGCCTCCTCAACAAATGGTGCTGGAAAATCCGGATATCCACCTGCCAAAGAATGAAATGAAATATCCCATTCCATGCACCAAAACAAATTCCAGGTGGATTAAAGACCTATATGTAAAATCCAGAGCTAGCAGGATCATCAGAAGATCGGGTCATTGGTAGGAGGCCTAGTTCAGGGACTACATGGGCTGGCAGAATTAGCGAAAGAAACATACTCCATAAAAGGTAAAATAGATGAGTGGGACCTATGGAGAAAAACACTTGTGTAAATCAAAAGAGTTTATTTATTAAACGAGTAAAAAGAGAACCCACAGACCGGAAGAAGGTATTTAGTAATGACACATCAGATAAAAGAGTAATTACTGAGATCCACAGAATTTTACAAGCTTATAGCAAGGAAAAAACAAACTTTTGATAAGATGGGAAAAAGACCTGAACAAACAATTCACACAAGATGACACTTAAATGGCTAATAAACACATGTGGAAATGTTCCAGGTCATTAGTCATCCAGGAATTGGAAATCAACACAACAATGTGATACCAACTAAAGCCCAGTACTGTATCCCAATTTTAAAACAAAGCAAAGCAAAACAACAATAAAGGGTGGACAGGGTCTGGTGGGATAGGGACTCTTGCACACTGCTAGTAGACATGTAAATCTGTACAGCCACTATGGAAGGAGATACGGCGATACCTAAAACATGGAAATTGAACTACCATCTGACTCACCAATACCATTACTGGGCATAAACCCCAAAGAAATAAGGAAGCGATGACGAACAGACATGTGTTCCCCCATGATCATTGCAGCACAGTTCACAATAGCACGAAGCTGGAAACGGCCTAAATTCCCATCAAGAGAAGATACATTTTTAAAAAATTCTGATACACACAATTAAGTAATATGAATCCCTAAAAAGCAGCATTGAAACACCTCAACTCGTGGAGGGCTCTGGAAGAGATTAGGCTGAGTGAAGTTAGTCAAGCACAAAAGGACAAATGCTATCTAAGTCCACTGCACTTGGGAAAAGTGGCAGAAAGGGCACAAGCTCAAGTTTGCAGGCCATCTGGTCTTCTGGCAGGGAGCTAGATCGGCTGGGAAATAGCTGGACCAGGCAATGAACCACAAATCCTCTGGTCAAGGTAAGTATAGTGGAGGTCATTTGGCCAGAGGGCACTTCCTGATAGCTGGGATCCATTGGTGGGGGGAAAGAGGGCAGGGTGCTGAGTGATAGCAATATGGATCTGGGGTGAGGTCCCCTGGAGAGGGTGGTGGTCCTCTCAAAGGGGTGAGGCTTAGTGATGATAGGGAGTGGACAGCACTGAAGAGGGGAGATGGAACAGTCAATTTTGGGTGAACATAAGTGCGTGTCTGTTGGGGTGTGGGAAAGGAGAGCTGACAGCCAAGTGGGGGAAGGAGGGACTTCAGGTGCTCTTGGGATCAACAGGTAGGGAGGGTATTTCATGACTTGCACTCAGAGAGCAGAGCTGACTTAGGGCTCTGGGGTTACCTGGGAAGCCAGGCCAGATGTCACAGAACAGTGGACATCGAATCTTGACTCTCAGAGTACAAGTCATGCTGCAGAGCTGCATCTGTGAGATCCCCAAATGGGAACTCCACTGGGGGAACTGGATTCTACCCCAGACTCTCTAACCTGAGGATTTAAGCAGGAAAACACATGGTGTCTGGGGTTGAAGAAAACAGCTGTACCAAGAGCTGTGTACTATTGGTTGTCAAACAAGTCTTGGTACAGCGAGTGTGCTGTGTTAAGACGTATTATCCTGGCAACCCTGTGATGGCTGTCCTGTTGCAGTCTGCTTATACTCATCTACATTAGACTGTGTCTCAGAGGTGTGCCGCCATTGGGGCTCACCGTCTTGAAGGAGTGTAATTTGTTTTATTATTTTTCAGAAAGTGAAACCTAGGGATGTTGAGCCCACAGGGAAAGAAAGTATAACAAGGGTTTAGGGTGGGTGCTTGAAGAGTGGAGGAGACAAAAGGGAGATGATTTCCAGAAGTCTAGGAAGGAACCCTATCATTTGGAAAACATGTATGAGTATGCAAGAAATTGCACAGTTTCGATAGAATTGAAACTGTATGACCTATACAGTGGTTCCCAAGTTAAATCATTTTAATTTTATCAAATAAAAGGAAATAAAGGAATAGATCAAGGAATGGGTTTGGAGCTTGCACTAAATCCTAGCCCCAATTTAAGAACAATCAGTTCTTACTTCATGGCCCTGCTTGATCCTCAGCTTAATGAAATGATCACTTGATATAAGGGTGCTAGAGCAAAGTGTTGAAGAAACCAGATGGTCCCTGACTATCAATCAGAACAGTGTCTGAGGTCTTAAAAGCTTGCATTCAAACAAGCAGCCATCGAAGCAAGGAGTCCGCTAACTCCACACTGAGAAAGCACAGCAGCTCATGTGACCCAAAGATGGCAATTACAAACCATCAGTACAGTGAGGAGAAAAGCATGAGAGCACACATTGTGAACACCCAATTTGGGGAGGCCTTTGGGGATGGTGAGAGCCCCAAACCCATCTGCAGAGCATCTGGTCAGACGGATCCACTGGCAGATGGCTCTAGTCACAGAAAAGAGTCTCCATCAACCTTACTATCAGACAGAGACCATGGTCATCCTGATTATGCAAGGTTGAATTCAACACTCGGCTAGGGGACCGCCAAACAGATGAGACTTGACTTGGTTCTGAGCGCAAGCAATTCTTACCGGTTCAATGACAGAAACCTCTTCCCTGGCTTTTTGAATATTTTTCGTGGTCTTTTCCTTCTTACACATTTGCCTTTATACTATTATGTTTTTACCTTACCACCTTAGCGAATTTTTGTTTGTTTTTGTTCGGTCTTCCCGCAGTGATGTACAGGTAGAGCAGATGCATATTGATAATAACGTCTATAAGGGTCTATAGGAATAGGTAGGGGGAGATCGGGAGGGAAACAGGATTTGGGGAGTAACTAATGAAGATGGGAGGGGGGAGGGAGCACTAGGACAGATTGTGATTGTATAAATCTTCTTAGAGACAATTTACCTATGGCAGGGCAGGGGGGCGTGCTCTATAATTGATGTGGGGCCAATTGTAAAATTCTCTGTGACAGGATTGAGTAAATAAACTATAAAATAAACAACACAAACCATTAACATCTTAATAAAGATATTATAAATGATATCATAAGTGATGTCACAGATGAAAGGGCATAATTAAAATAAGAACGCCATGAAGAAAATTCTGTGGAGACCAATGTAATGGAAAAATAGAACAATTCCTGATAATATTAAATATGGTTAAACAAAATACAGAACACACAGAAAAGAAACTACTGGAGAAACGCAACCAAAATAAGATACAAATTGGAGACACAATTTCCATAACCCACTGGCACCAAGTGAACCCACATTCACAGTGACCCTCTAGGACTGAGGAGACTGCTCCTTAGGGTTGTTTCAACTGCCAGAGATCTTTTTCCTTCATTGAGAAATTGACACATTTTACTATGAAATATGTATTAGATAATCAATTTTAGACTCCCCTTTGTACGTGCAACTGTGTTTTATAAAAGTGATTTTTAAATATGTTCAAAATAAAAATGTTCTGAAACATTTATCAACTAAGATCCTTTAATATTGTCTTAAAAACATTTTATGATCTATTTCAGACATCATACTATTCTATAATTCAGTCCTATTAAGCAGTGTTGTACAATCACTACCACAATGCATTTCAAAACATTGTCTTCCTTCTTGAAATCCTTTATGTTAACTTCCCTTTACCTGCCACATCCCCTGCCATAGCCCTCAGAACCCTAATTCTAATTGTCTCTGTAGGTTCACCCATCCTGGGGTTTAAAAATTTTGAAAAATACCTAACCAGGATTCAAAAAGATGACCAACAATGACAAAATACAAGAGCAATAAACCTGTATCTGGAAAAATAACCCACAGAAAATATTGAAAACCAAATCAAGCACAAAGGGTATCAAAAGGGAGATCAAATGATAAAGTTTTAATCATTGAAGTCAGATTTGCCATTTTAATTTACTTAAGTCCTTTCTCCAATGCTCTCAATCTGAGCACCAGGTTATTCCCATTCCTCAATTATGGTTCAAGGGAAATTCCAGAGGCTTATAACCAGTATAAATCCTGTGTGTTTTGAGTTTTCCCTGTAAGTGTGTTTTGAGTTTTCAGTGTCACCCACAGCTTTCTGCACACCATAATCTCACAATTTACGCCCTGATACTATCCCCCCTTTTGGATTTTAATGATACAATTTACAATTCCGGCACATCTTTTTAGATCCTTAACGCTCTCCCTTGGATTGGCTGGTGATTTTGAACTGCTGATCTTGTACTTGGCATTGCAATGTGAAATCCAATGTTGTATCAGGGAGAGTATATTTGTCTACCATGTTTATTACTTATTTATTAAACTTTATTTTTCCTGATTATGATAGCCATATAGTTAAATTTAATAAGGAATGGTATATGTATTGAATTTTAAATATTAAATAATTTATCACTTTCTGAATATAAAAAGCTGTAATATATTGTTATTTTAGGTAGTTACTTGGCTAACTAGAATTAATCTAAATGTTATGTACCTCACTTCATCAGGGATGTTGTTCGATGTTTTTGAGTCAGTTTTACTCACAATAACTGTGTACCAGAGAGCAAACACATAAACTACCACGTCTTGAACCATCCTCACTTGCTCCTGAGTTTGAGACCATGTTTACAGCCACTCTGTTTGTGCATCTAACTGAGCATTTTCCTCTGTTTTGCTGACACTGTACTAAACAGGATGTTCTTCTCTCGGGACTGGTTCCCCAATAACATGTTCAAAATATGTGAGGTCTCACTATTCTCAATTCTAAAGAGAATTCTTAGATATTAGTCTGGAATTTCCTCCTCTTGTGATACATTTATTTTTAAAATCAAAACTGTCCTTCCAAAGAATGTGGACTCTTTATAACTCCAAAGAGGACTCTCCCAAAGGACGCCGCCAAGCAGATAGGCCACTCCAGTGCACCTGTTCCCGGTGTCGAGGGTCTCCATATGCTTTGTTTGTGCATCAAGAGAGACAATGGGTAGCAAGCATCCCTGAAGACATGCCACAAGTTTGGCCCCAGAAGTCACCACAATTATTTTCTCAGACCTAGAGATCTTTAGTCAATCACTACCCACAGCACACAGGGAGCAATGCAGAGAGACATCTCCAGAGACCTGACCCTTCAACAAACTGATTATGAGATAGGATGAGAATGACCATGTTAATCTGTTGACTATTTGTACTGCGAACTGAGAAGGCTAGTTCCTTCTTTCAAGCTTTCAGTGAGGAGAAAATTTAGAGAAAAGAAACACCATCCTTGGGGATGCTGAGAGCTAAGTGAGGGAACCCCGATTCCAACAGGAAATTCTCCCTGTCATCCATCTGTGTTGTCTAGACCTGGGTGTCTGTGCTCTGTGGGTCCTTTGTGCCCCCTGCTGCCCATTGTCTTCCCTGCAGGGGATGTTTGTGTCTGGGCTCACATTGACTTCCCCTCACTGTGCTCCTTGCACAGTAATACACGACCGTGTCCTCAGCAGTCACGGAGCTCAGCTGCAGGGAGAACTGATTCTTCAGTGTGTCTCTGGTGATGGAGAGTCCGGTTTGGAAGAATGGATTATAATATGTATTACCATCATACCTTATATCTCCCATCCACTGCAGTCCCTTCCCCAAGGGCTGGCAGAACCAGCTCCAGCTCTAAACACTGGTGATGGAGACACTAGAGATAGTGCACGTGAGGGACAGCTCCTGGGAGGGCTTCACCAATCCTGGGCCAGACTCCTGAAGCTGCACCTGGGACAGGATCCCTGCAAACAAAAACAGATGGTCCCAGTCAGCCACTTGAAGTCACAACCATCCCCATAGACTCATGTCAGATATCTGAGACCCCCACCTTGGGGAACTGTCACCAGGCACAGGAGAACAAACAGCAATAGCATCTTTAGACCACAGCTTTGCTTTCCCAAGAGACCTACAGCCCTGTCTGAAGAGGATTGATAGCCTTCCCAGCCCAATGGTAAATTTTACCTTGGTGCCTGAAGAATAATTTGCATGTGAGGGACCCCTGTCCTCATAAGCAGAAAGTGTTGGAGACCAGATTCCCCTCTTCCTTCTGAGCCCATTGTAGGATAACTGCTTGCTTTAACTCATATGCATGTTAATCTATAATGAAAGGTTTTTCTCAAGAGGTGTGTGGTAAAGGACAAAAAATGTCCAGAATGTCTGAGCCCAGTGTTCTCTCCTTCAAGCCCCTCATTGCCCCTGCCCTGCCTTGGACTTCTATAAGTCCTGTGTCCCAGAGAGTGGGCAGGACAGGGTTTGTTGAAAACATCCATTGGACACCAAGGCATCTTCAGATCACACTCTCCAAGACCCATTTTTTTCCTGTCCACCCTGACACCTCCTAATTAACATCCTCATATTCCTGAGAAGTTATACATGTGTGAGAGTAATATCTATTAGAAATATTAACACCAAATCAGTCCCAAGGAGTTGGGGTTGATAATGTCCCAAAGGTCCAACTCTTCTATGATGCCATTCAGTTCCAATTTCTAGGCACTCTACCCTTGAGGAGATCCCCTCATGCTTCAGGGTTCCGAAAATCACTGCAGCGTCCACTGGAAATTCATGAACGCTTGAAGGAATGAATCACGTGGTGGTGGGGTCTGGTCAGTCCAAATTCTGAAGATCAGGAGAGGCTAAACCAGACACTGGGTAGAAAGATATGCCCCACTCCTAGCTTTGCATTTTATTTATGCACATCTGACCCTAAGCCTCTGACAGAATGTTTCCAGTTGGCATTGTCCTGCTACTAAGCTTATCCACCAGGGTTTTTCCAACCTTGGGTCATGGTCATCAACAACTCCACTGCTCTTACAAGCAATAGACACACCACATCCCAGAGCCTAATGATCGAGGTCACCCTCAGTGTAAGGAAAGGTATTCAAGTGCCAAAGAGTCTCAGGGAAGCACATGTGGCCTATAAAAGTTGGGCTTAAGACAGATAATGTTTTAACTCTGTAGCCTCTAAAAAAAAAAAAGCAAGATACTGAATAGACACGCACACACACACACACACACACACACACACACACACACACCCCTTTGCTTTCTGGAATACCCAAAATGATGTCAAATCAGTTGAGTCCTGGTTTCAAGTATAAAGATTCAGAAGAGCAGTAGGTGGAAAACAATCGTTTGTGAAAATAATCAGAATAAGAAGAAGAACCAAGAACAGTGTTTTAGTTCTTGAACCAAAACACAGTTTCTTGAGACCCAACAGGCACTCTCCATTAACTTTAGGTCCATCCATGCAGCTGATCCTCAACATTTAGAGAATGAGCGCAGCCACTCTTGTAAATGTCCCTTACCCAGGGGGCTCTGGTTCAATTGAAATGGGAGCATCTCCAACCAAAGATAGCCTCTCCATTTGTGCTCTGGACACAGCCCCATCACAACTACTCATGGGTCTCACCTTACATTTATTCCCTAAACTCAAGGAGAGTCTACTTTTGTAAAACTGTTCATATTATTGACTCTAGAAGCTGTGCCACTATCTCCAGCCATGCTGTTTTAAAGCGGAAACCCCTTCAAATACTTTCTTCATAATGTATCATTTCCGAATAAATGACAGTCAGTATAATGTCTTGATAATTTAGAAGAGTCTTTATTTGGTTATAACTGGATGGCTAGAATCTAAAAGTGATTTGTTGTTTGCAGTCCCAAGTCCACATTTCAGTCAATCTTTTTTCAGTCATCCTTCTAAAGGCAGAAAACTTATTTATCCTTTGTCTAAGATGTAATCAAGCATGGACAGAAGCAGAAAGAAAAACTAATGCTACTATTCTTTAGGCTTAGGGAGCATTACAGGGCACAGCATTGATTATAACATTCTGGCAACTAAAAAAACCAACCATGCATTACCAGGTACATTCCTTATCATAAAAGAAACAATGCCAAAATTGACTATAACATCCTGGTTACCATAACCATAAGATTAACTACACCGTTCAGATTACAACATCAAAGGAAGCAATATTGAATCAGAACAAATGATATATTGAAGAATAGTCAAAACTAATTGTGTCCAGAACCTGGGAACATGGAAGTACATGCTAAAATTAATCACCAGCAGATACTTTCCCATAAGGGAAGGGAGAAAGGATAGGTCAACTAGCAGTCTACATTCTGAGATGGGACGGAGGAACTGGTAAGTCACTTAGCAGCTTACAAAACCAAGTCACTTAGAAGCTTACAAAAATGGAGTTTTTTTGCTAGTCTGCCTCAATAACACAGTTTAAAATATTTTCCCCAGACTAAGCTTTGACACCATTAATTTACTGAATTAAAACCTCTGTATATCTCCAAATATATATATATATATATATATATATATATATATATATATATATATATATATATATATACACATACATACACACACACATACATATTACAATGGGGGAATCCAAGCACAATGTTTTGGTCACCTGGACTTATGTTGGACAGAATTTGCTGAAGGGAATAAGCAATTGCTTTGAAATGAAGACACATAGATTTCAGTACAATCCAGGGGTATAAGCACAGGACACTAGCATTTTTTGTTTGGAGATAATTGAGTCAGTTCCCTTTTCATATGCGCACTTGCAGAGCATCACCTGATCCTGTTCATTTTACCAAGCCCCCATCTCACCGTCTGCCCTTGGTGCTTGTCTGACCGATTTAAGCTTGAGACCATGATGTAGCTGCACACGAGTTCAGCTCACCTCCATGTCTGAGTTTGACTGCAACGATCGTCTCAGATAATTTCATAGCAGTGGTTCATAGGGGTCTCCTTAAATGTCACCTTTATGACATGACCCATCTGCACATCACTTTCCTAACAGGGTTGCTACACATGTTCTCAGTGAGCTCCTGAGTGCTCCCTGTACTCTGAAGCAGCAACACATCGAGCTCTAGACGCAGATGGTCTGGGTTTGCTTTGCAGTCCTCCATCTCCTGGAGTTAGGCTTAGTCGGTCACTTAATCAAGGTGCCCTGCATCTCTCTTAATTATGAAAGGCGGAAATGATGAAAATATGCTCCAAGGAAAATTCAATCATATTTGCTCCAGTTGTCTATAGTTGTACACGAAATAGACATACAACACTGCAGCCTAAAATTACAAGAATTTTTGTTGTTGTTTTATTTGTTGCTTGGTTCCCCTTTTATTCTTTTGATGCACAAATGTCTGATTTTTAGAAGGTCACTCTCATCCATATTGTTTTCTTTGTGTGTACTTCTTTTGCTATGTTTGACAGTGTATGAGTGCCCTGCAATGGGGCACTTACATGTGTCCCTGCTTCCTTATAGATGGACCCTATGGCTCTGGTATTGACATTAGGTCCTTGATCATCTTGTGTTCGTTTTTGTACATGAGCTGAGGTTTCAGGTCTCTTTCATCTTCTGAGAGTTGTGATTCAATTGTGCTGGCACCATTGTTGAAGAGAATGTTGCTGTCCCTTATAAATTCCCCTTGGACCTTTACTGAAGATCAGTTGCCTGCTTGTGGATGGATTATTTATTTGTTTTCTATTCTGTTCCATTGGTCAGCATGCCTGTCATTGTATGAGTGCCAGACTGTTTTGATGGCTGTGGCTGTAATAATTTTAAGGTTGGTTTATGTGAGGCCCCTACCTTGTTCTTATTCTTTGGGGTCTCTTACTTATCCAGGGACTCTCCGTATGAAGTCAGTCATAGGTTTTTGTTGTTGCTGCTGTTTTCATTTCTTTAAATGATTAAGTTGGTATTTGGATTGGAATTGAATTGTATTTAAATATCTCATTAGGTAGTATTGACATTTCCTTTATATTTAGCATCCTTATCCATGAATGTGGCATATTGAGAATGTGAACAGATTTGCATTGGGAAGCATGAACATTCCTGAATCATGTCATCTTACTGAAAAAGAGAGACTGAAAATAGATAAATAAAGACACAAAGAGATTTTGGACCAGTTCTGAGTCTGGCCTGCACACTTCCTACTGAAGATGAGAGTCCTATGGGAGGCACATTCTGCTATGATGTGGTCCATTCCCTAACTAATTGCCTGCATATCTCTAACCTGGAACTCACCTCCCCCAGTTTCTGTGGAGAGTTACTCTAAGCACTATTTGTGATCACTGCAGGCTGTACTGTAGAGTGATTGTCACACTTCTTGGGTAGTGTGTTAGTCCGGGTTGACTAGAGAAACAATCCTGAAACACTCATTTGTGTGTACGAGAGAACCTGATACTAAAGAGCAATTTTACATTATGAAAACATCCTATTCCAGTCTAGATCAAGTCCATAAGTCTGGTATTACCCCACATGTCAATACTAGTGCATAAATTCTTCTTTAGACCCACGCAGCCATGCAATGATGTTGAATACAGGAAGATCACAAGCCAATGGGTGAAAAGTCTTGTGGATCCAGTGGTGGTGGAAGCCTCTCAGTGCTGGCATGGGTCTCCACGTGGCTCCTCCAGTTCCAGGTCTCTGGCTCCATCAGCCTAGCTCTATATGTCTTGTCAGTAGGAAGACAAAGCAGAGAGTATGTGTCTGGCCTCCAGTGAGATATTAATCTCAATGGGACCTCTAAATGAGGTCATCAGGCTGCAACCCGATTGACAGGTTAAACTCTACCCCTCCACCCGTAACAGTGTCAAGTTGACACCAGATTTTTTGACTACCACAGATAGGTTGTACTATCTCTGTTATTGGGGAGCTAAGGCTTCTAGGGCATCCTACTAGAGCTTTCTTGACTTGTTCTGCAAGCCAAGTTATTTGTGCATGTATCAGCCTCATGCTGGTCTTGTAGACCTATGTCCCTGAATCTGAGCAGCTCCACCATCCAAGCTAGCTCCTGGACTGGGAAAATTAGGTCTAGAGATTTGGGGATCTTTACACAGCCAGCGAGTCGATATCAATGTGAAGTCTATCAGCAAATGTTACTGATCTTTTACTAAATTTGTGTTTACTTTATGCTGATAATCCTGCATTCTGGAAGTATAGGATATCCCTCTCGAAGTTATTTTCCACTGGTCTTTGTGGAGTCCCTCCCATGTGTGCTACTCAGTCACCATATTGCTCCGTCTCTGAGATATAGTATATATATATATATATATATATATATATATATATATATATATATACACAAAATATGTTTCTCTACAATTTTAAACATTTTTCTAAAGAAAAAAATTAAAATGTAAAGCTATTCTTCTAAACTTTCCCCCAAAGAATTCTATCCCCCTTGATTGACAGCACGTCAGAATGATAGTTCCACAAGCCTCAAGAAAGTTCTCTGATTTTGGGGGACACCCAGAAATATGCAGGGGAAGGTCAGCTCTTCAGTGTCCATGGTGTAAAGTTTGTCAACAAAATCCTCTATGGACAACCTTTCCAACTCTTGAAGAATGAGCTGGTGTATTGTCACGATAGATAGAAAAGATCCTTTGTGCAATATTCTAGGATGTTTTCTCACTAATGTCATGTTTCATTTTCTTTAAACTTATTCATAGTAATATTCTTAGGTTTTCTATGTCTTATGAGAATTTCACTCCAGACCTACCTGTTAGAATCCACAAAACCGCTGTCATATTCTGAATTGACCTTTATGCCTTGAATATCAACCTAGATGATTCCCTCAGAACTGTTTTCATTGTATCTTTCTCTTTGGATCATAGTGATACATCTAAGAATTATCAATAATTAAGTTTCATTACATAAAGCTGGCTTCATTAACTTCAGTTTTCTTTTAAAACAGTTGTGTAATATCAATTTTTGGAGCTCATTGATCTGTGTGAACAGCTTTCTGGCACCAATCAAGAAACCAAATTTATCACTTAAAATTTAAAATATCGAACCATGTGATTTTCCCACTTCATAAGTTACCTCCTGAATAGTAACTCGACAGTCTTCTTCCACAAGTACTTCATGTCTGCCAGTTTCATCATTTGTAGCAGTTGACTTTTCCCCTCTTTGACCCATGTGTGAAGTTTCCACTACTTTCCTTATAGCACTTGATCCATTTTTTAACTGTCTTGTGTGTAGAAGACAGAATTTCTGTCGACCTAGTTTCTCTCTTTCTTTCTTTCTTTCTTTCTTTCTTTCTTTCTTTCTTTCTGTCTGTCTGTCTCTCTGTCTTTCTTTCATGACTTCCACACAAACATGTGTTTTAAATCACCCTAATGAAACCAAGTTAAGTGTGTTACTGAGAAAATTTGGCCACAGCCATCCCCTGATAGCAGAGGCATGTTTAAACATGTTTTACTTGGAATAAACACATGAATGCAGAACTTACTTTCCTAATTCTTACATAAACTATAGCTCTTCTTGGCTAGGCTTAAATATGTATGAATGTGTGGATAACTGCAACTTTGACTTTATTAATAACATAACCAAATATTTATAAAAGGTTAAGGGTTCTAATTTGATTTGGTGAAGATGGTCATAAGCGTAATTTTCATAAACTGTCATTTACTCTGCAGATGAATATTTGTATTTACGTAGTAAGTTTTGAGGCTATATAGTACAGTTTTTCAATCTTAGCATAATTGATATTTGGGGTTATATATTTATTGTGATTTTAAAATAAGAATCCCTGGATTCTATCTACTAGTGCCAGCAGAACTTCCCTAGGTTTGGCAAATTGAGATAAACTTCAAGAATTTCAAGGTATCTCTGGGAGAATAAATTTCCTCTGCAATGTGAGATTGTTAATATCAATGTACATAACATTACCCAGGTTATTCTAAATATGATATTGCAATAACATAGATTGATGAGTATTCATATAAATGAGAAGATTGATGATATATGTGAAAGCTGGGGAAAGATTTAGTTTTTTTATTGTTAAAAGATAATTTTATTGGGAGCTTTTACAACTCTTATTATAATCCATATATCAATTGTATCAGGCATATTTGTACATATGTTGACATCGTTCTTTTCTAGACATTTACTGTCTATAGAGCTCTTATTATCAGCTCCTCTTTTTTCCCTCCATTACCCCCTCACCCCAGATGTAGTTTTAACATGATCAATGTTACAACCAATTCTGCATGGTTTCTAAACTTTGCCATTAATGACGCCTTTTAGTTCCGTGAACTGCAAACCAAAGTCTCACCAAGAACTATTTCTTTAAAATAATCTCTGGGATGATCAGTGGAAGACAAACAAATCCATCCCCATGAAAAAGTATTGTTCCCTCTCAAATTTTCCCTAGAGTTACTGTGCTTGGGAGTCCCCAGGGAGGTGGTGACAAGATGTGGAAACCACAGCTTCTGAGAAGAATCCCACACCTAACTGTTTTCCATAGCATCTGCTGAGAAGACAGGGCACTAAACTGAGTGTGTACTGGGGACCCCAACACACCAGCACCCTGCTGGCTACCACAAGGAACTTTTTGTCTGAGCTCACACTGTTTTCCCATCACTATGCCTGTCTCTTGCACAGTAATAGACTGCTGTATCTTCATAATACACAGAACTCAGCTTTAAATCATCTTGGCTCTTGGTGATATGTCTGGTGATGCTGACTCGGGACTGGAGAGTTGGAGCACCGTTTGTGCTCTCCCCACTCCATATCATACCAACCCACATCAGCCCCTTTCCTTGAGTCTGGTGGACCCAGTGCACATGATTGCTGGTTGAAGAGAATCCAGAGACCGTGCAGGTGAGGGACAGGGTCTGCGAGGGCTTCACCAGTCCCGGGCCTGGCTCCTGCAGCTGCTCCTGTGACAGAGTCCCTGGGAACAGGGAGAACCCACCGAACCATTTGTTCCGAGGTAGAATTCCGGATTTCACAGGGAACCCCTGAAGCATGTACCTCTAGGAGTTGCTGCCAGAAAAAGGAAAACCACCACTTGTTTCATGTCCCTGTGTGTGAGGTCTCTGACGCCCAGGAACTGTTCTCCACGATGAGGAGGAACCTGAGTTTAAGTTCACATGTGCAGTGTTCTCATGTGGCTGCCTAAGAGGGGTTTGCATGTAGTACATGCATTTGTATGTAGAGGTTAAATAAGGTGAAGGAAGGTCCCTGGCTTAGAGACTCACACTGCGGGGAGACTGATGCTGAGCGTACCATTGAGAGAAGACATTTCTGGCTCAGAGTTCTTCACTTCAACTAGTCCAGGGTTCTCTTTATCCACATCAGGACATATTCAGGCATCCGGATATAGTTATGGATCAAGAAAATCTCCTAGGAATAGGGTAAATGAACTTATACTCCAAGGTGTGGATAGATATTTAGATAGTGTCAAAAATAAAAGATAGATTGGTGAACACACCTGCAGATAAATAATTTATGTTAGATATGTGGAGATAATAAATAGATATAAAGAGAGATCTCTCACAGCTGTTGAGTCCAGTCAGACTCAGCACGAATCTGTAGGACAGGGTTGAACTGCCCCTATGAGTTTTGGAGACTAATTTTTTATGGGAATAGAAAGCCTGATCTTTCTCTGCACAGCAGCTGGTGGTTTTCAGCTACTGACCTTAAAGAACACAGCCTCACACGTACTCACTACACCACCATGGATCATGTTGAGTCGTGATCCATAAGGTCAACAGTTCAAAATCCTCACCCATACATCAGAGTCACACTGGGCTTTCTACTCCCCTAACAAGCTCCAGTCTCGGAATCTCATGAGGGCAATTCTACCCTGCCCTATAGGGGCCCTGTGAGTCAGCATCGGCTCAATGGCAGTGATTTTTTTCATAAAGAATGACAGATAATGGTAAATGGAGAAGTAGACCAATAAACATCAAAGAGTCACCAACTCCCCAGGGTTCCATGAATGCTTACATTTTTAATCATTACAAATGTCCATTCACACTTGTTGAAAATATTAAATATTCCAAAGTATGAATAAAGGAATTAAATGGTTCCCAAACATTGACTCATGATGAAACCGGAATCAAGGTGCTATTTGTCATGCACCTTGAAACATTCATTAACGTGGGCGAATAGTCTGCACCAAAACTATCTTTTGGAGTCAGGTGCACTTAAGAGTTATTGTGCCGGGCAATATCTCCATGTCAACATGAAGTAGATTTTGTTTTTCTCCGCCGATGTGTCTGTCTCTCTGCCCTAAGTTTACCTCTCTGCCTAGAAAATACTTCCTTTCCCCTGAAATGGAATTTCTTCAGAGTCTGTAGATCATGACTTGAAGGAGAACTTTGGGAAGCAGAAACCATCAGGACCGCAAACAAAGATAATACATGGTCCTCAGTTCACAACTATGTTCCTGAATAACCAGGACTTCATACTTTGATCTCTGATTATTATCACCTGCCCTGCAGCCTGACATCCACCTGCCCCTATCATATTCAAGGTCAGTAGTTGGAACCCACCAGCCACTACATGGAAGAAAGACTGAGATTTGTGTTCCCCTAAAGAGTTATAGTCCCTGAAGCTCACAGAAGCAGATCTGCCTGTCCTGTAGGGATGCTATTAGTCAGAATTGGCTTGATGACAGTGAGGCTTTGTTTCGTTTTGTTTATCACATAAGACATCAGCCTGCCACTTAATCCAAGGATTTGGTACTTGTGAGTCCTCATTTATCATGTGAGCTATTTCTTGATATCAATCTGTGTGTGTGTGTGTATATATATATATATATATTTCACCAGGTTTATTCCTCTGGGTAACTCAGATAAGTATGTGTATGGATGTGCATGTGTGTGTGTTATTGAGAACATTTTCAATTCAGCTAACCTAACAGTGACTTATAGAATATTTCACTGCATTGAAATATCAACAAACATAATTTATATCATTTTTTGTGTTTTGGTTTTCATTGTCTATTACTGTTGAAAATAATTTAGTGGAATGATATCCTATGTGAATATCTATATATCCCCAAAGTAATTGAAAGTGATTTAAATTAAACTAATTGTTCAACTAGAAGTAAATGCCATTATTTTGAAACCCAAATTTTAAAGAAACTCATATTTACCTCAAGCCTTCCTATTTTCTAATTACATAGTACTAAGTTTAATATTATTTCAAGTGGTCTCATTGATGTGCAGTTTATGCACTTGCTTGTTGGGAAAATGTTCATATTTCTAATCCACCAGGCTATTTTCCTTAGAAAAATCTAGGATTCTGTTCCACTGAGGCAAGCTATTGTACTCTACCAGATGGTGTTGTGATGCGTGGAATAACAACTGCAGTACACCTACCAACAACCGTGATATCAGTGGCTTATTCATAATTATCAAAATACCAACCGATTTCTCTGCAATATTATACTTTTTGAGATTTTATGATTAAAATAATTATGAAACTTATTTCCTATTTCATAAAGTGGTAAAATAGATGTTCACAATTTTAAAAATATATATTTCTTCCATGAAACAAGAAGAACAAAAATAAGCCAGAATTGTATCCTGGACAGAATCCAGGTTACAACATTTAAGAATGTTTTGTGCTGTTGAAACTATAAATATATTAACCAAGAGCCCTACATTGCTTTAGGAGACACTCAGAGTGACAGTTCATGAAAGAGAGCTGCCCCATACGGTTTTCTAGTCTGTGATCCTGAGGGGAGCAGGCCATCAGATCTTTTTCCAACTGAGATACCAAGTGGCTTTGCATTGCCTAACTTTTGGTTAGTGTATTAGTCATGGTAGACTAGAGAAACAAATCCATGGACACACACATGTGTATAAGAGAGAGTGTTATATCAAAGTGTAATTGTACATTAAGGAAACATCCCTGCCCAGTCTAGATCAAGTTCATAAGCCCGATATTAGCCCATATGTCCAATACCAATCTATAAAGTTCTCTTCAGACTCACGAAACACATGCTATGATGCCAAATACAGGAAGAGCACAGGCCAGTGGGTGGGAAGTCTTGTGGATCTAATGGTGTTGTAAGCATCTCAGTGCTGTCAGGGGTCTCCATGTGGCTCCTCCAGTTTCCAGGGCACGGATCTATCAGTGCAGTGCTATGTATCTTGTGAGTAGAGCATCTCTCAGTGAGTGAGCAGAGAGAGAATGCCTCCTGCCTCCAAGGAGGAAATACAGGAATTCCCAGAACCCTCAGGGGAAGGCCATGTCCACACAGAGGCTTTATTTGCTATATCCTAATTGGCAACCTAGACTCCACCCCTAAGTTCTTAATCATCAAATTGGCACCAGATTATGCAACTAGCACAGTTAGAAGTTGGGCACTTACCTATTCTGCCCCAAGGCTTTCTGTTCCAAATTCTTCTATGAAGGAATGCAAGGTGGGCAATGTACTAAGTTCCATGGATAACTTTGAGACTGAAGAAAGGAGCTCTGTTTCTTTCAACCTTTGTCCCAGTTTTAATTCTTTAGTAGAACCCCTGCCCTCTGCCAACACTCATATAATACTAAATTAATTCATTACTTATTTACAAAATGCCTCTATATTCCCATGAACTCTCAGTCCACAGAGTTCTTCTGAACATATATGTATTTTTCTCCAGATGTCCTAGACCCTTCACTCTGGACGCACTATATTTCTCATGCCTGAGATACAACCCATTGCCCATTATGCTGTAGAAGTTAATGATGTGCATGCCTACGTCCTTTTGATTCTAATTTCTGTCCTATCATCTCCTCAAGAAACCAAAGACAATCTGCTCTCAGCTCAACTTTTGGTAAGCACTCTTCAACGGCTAAGCATTACATATCCCAGATGATCAAGATTCACAGAAAACAACACATAAGACAGAAAGGAGAGTGGGAAGGAGGGGGGGTAGTGATCTCTGCATTAAAATGGAAATCATACATTCTTAGAGAAATATTGGCCTTTTCTTTCAACATGGTTCTAGAATTATCCTAGTGCTTACATGATCATGCGCATCCACTACTGTTTGAATGTACTCGCCATATATAGTGAGAGATACTGATCTCTCAGATTTCAGCAGAAGAAATGGGATGTGGGGTATGCAGACTGGTGATAACATGGTAGGTATGAAACATGCTGAAGCAGAAGCATGAGGAAGCACCATATCTATGTATATGTTCACACCTTCATTACACCCAACTATTGGTGTGTCTTTATCGTGTGGCCTGTTTTGTATTCTCCTGATGCAAATACTTGCTCACAGCTATATATTATTGAGTCCTGAGAGGTCTTGTGACAGCAATCTTGTCCAGGCAAATAATAAATTGCTTTACTTCTCAAGCAAGTGGGTGATTTAGTGGTGTTCCCATACTCCTCCTTTTCTCCCCATCCCACAGTCTTCCTCCGGGAACTCTTGCAGTGAAATCCTGTCCTGGACTGTCTAACCTCTGAATATGGAGATGCTCTAGAATCTAGAGTCTAGATTCTGTGGAGCTCTAGTACTTGACTTCAGCCCATCTATGTAAAAATATGAAAGAAAATGTTTTGAAACTGACTGTGGTAGCAATTGTACAATACTGTTTCATGTGATTGAAGGAAGGTTATGATATATGTAAGAGCTTCCAATAAAATATTTTTTAAAGAGAGAAAAAAAGAGATAGGGTGAGAATGACCATGTTAACCTGTTTGTCAAGAAAAAAAAGGATCGTATTGATGACAATAAAGGATCAGAGTCAGGTTTAATATTTGTACTGTCAACAGAAAATGCTAATTCCTTATTTCAAGCCTTCAGTGAGGAGAGAATTCAGAGAAAAAGAAAAACCATCCTTGGGGACACTGAGAGCTAAGAGAGGAATTCCAACAGGAAATTCTCCCTGTCATACATCTGGGCTTGTCTAGGGCTGGGTGTCTGTGCTTTGAGGGTCCTGCGCGCCCCCTGCTGCCCACTGTCTTCCCTGCAGGGGAGGGTTTTGTCTGGGCTCACACTGACTCCCCCTCACTGTACTCCCTGCACAGCAGTCATGGAGCTCAGCTGCAGGGAGAACTGATTCTTTGATGTGTCTCTGGTTATGGAGAGTCAGTTTTGGAAGGACGGGTTATAATATGTATCACCATCATACCATATGTTTCCCATCCACTGCAGCCCCTTCCCCGAGGTCTGGCGGATCCAGTTCCAGCTGTAACCACTGCTTGTGATGGAGAAACCAGAAACAGTGCAGGTGAGGGACAGCTTCTGGGAGGCTTCACCAGTCCTGGACCCGACTCCTGAAGCTGCACTGGCAAACAAACACAAATGTTCCCTGCCGGTCACTTGCGGTCAAAAACATCCCCATAGACCCAGGTCAGATATCTGAATCTCCCGCCTTGGGGAACTGTCACCAGGTACTGGAGAACACACAGCAATAGCATCTTTAGACCGCAGCCGGCCTTTCCCAAGAGACCTACACCCATGTCTGAAGAGAACTGATAGCCTTCCCAGGTCAGTGATGAATTTGACCTCAGTGCCTGAAGGATAACTTGCATGTGAGGGAGCCCTGTCCTTATAAGCAGAACGTAATGGAGATCAGACTCCCCTCTTCCTTATGAGCCCATTGTAGGGTAACTGCTTGTTTTAACTCATGTGCATGTTAATCTATAATGAAAGGTTTTTCAAGAAGTGAGTGGAAAGGTCAAAGAATGCCCAGAATTTCTGAGCCCAGTGTTCTTTCCTTCCAGCCCCTCGTTGCCCCTGCCCTGCCTTGGGTTTCTATATGATGTTTGTTGAAAGCATCTTCAGTCTTAATACTCTCTAAGACCCATTTTTTCCTGTACGCCCTGACACCTCTTAATTAACCTCCTCATAGTCCTTAGTAGTTTTCCTTGTGTGAGAGCAACATCTTTTAGAAACACGAATACCAAATTTGTTCCAAGGATTGATAATGTCCCAAAGGTCCAACTCTTCAATGAAGCCATTCAGCTCCAATTCCCACCCACTCCACCCTTGAGGAGATCCCCTCAGATTTCTGGGTTCTGAGAATCACTGCAGCATCCAACAGAAATTCATGAAAGTTTGAGTGTTCTGTTCAGTCAAAATTCTGAAGTTCAGAAAAGGGTAAACCAGTTGCTGGGCCTGAAGAACAGTCTCCACTCCTTGCTTTGCATTTTATTTATGCACACACGAGGTGAAGTCCCTGACAGAATGTTTCCAGTAGGCGTTGTTCTGCTACTAATCTTATTTAGCCAGGATATTTCTGACCTTGGGCCATAGTCTTTACCAATCCCACCACTCTTATAAGCAATATCCACACTACATCCCAGAGTCTGATGAATGAGGTCAACCTCAATGTAAGGAAAGAGATTCAAGTGCCTTAGGGTCTCAGGGAAGAACGTGCCACCAAGAAAAGTTGGTCTTCAGACAAGTTACTATTTTAACTCTGTAGTCTCTAAAAAAGTAAGATTCTGAACAGACACCCCCCCCCACACACACACACCTTTGTTTGCTGGAATATCCAAAATGATGCACAATAAGTTGAGTCCTGATTTCAAGTATAAAGATTCAGTAGAGCAGTAGATGGAAAATAATCATTTCTGAAAATAATCAGAGTAAGAAGAAAAGCCAAGTGCAGTGATTTAGATCTTCCACAAAAAGATATTTTCTTGAGACCCAGTAGGCACTTTCCACTAAAATTAGGTTCATCCATACAACTGATCCTCAAAATTTAGAGAATGAGCTCAGACACTCTTGTAAATGTCCCTTGCCCAGGGGGTTCTGGTTCAATCGAAGTGTGAGCATCTCCAACCAAGGACAGCCTCTCCATTTGTGCTCTGCGCACAGCCCCATCACAAATGCTCATGGATCTCACCTTACATTTATTCCCTAAACTCAAGGATTGTCTAATTTTTGAAAACTGTTCATATATCTGACTCTTGAAGCTGTGACACTGTCTCTAACCATGCAGTTTTAAAACGGAAAACCCTTCAGATTCTTTCTAGATAATATTGCAGGTTCGAATATATGACAGCCATGGTAATGTCTTCATAATTTAGAAGAGTCTTTGTTCACTTATAACTGGACTGCTAGATTATAAAAGTGAGTCCTTGGTTGAAGTCCTAAGTCCACGTTTTAGTCCATCTTTTAAAGGAAAAAACTCAGTTATCATTGTCTAAGACTTAAGCTAGCATGAATAGAAGCAGAAAGCAAAATTGATGTTACTATTCTTTAGGGTTAGGGAGCCTTACAGGGTACAGCATTGATTATAACATTCTGGTAACTTCAAGAAGACCAAGTATGCATTACATGATACGTTCCTAATCAGAAAGAAACAATACCAAAATTGACTATAACATCCTGGTTACCATAAAAAGATGAACTACACCGTTCAGATGATCACATCACAGGGAACAATATTGAATCAGAACAAATGATATATTGAAGAATAGTCAAAAGTAATTGTAGTGTCCAGAACCTAGGAACACATGGAAGTACATGCTAAAATTAATCACCAGCAGAGGATTTCCCATAAGGGGAGGGAGAACAAGAAGATCAATTAGCAGTCAACTTTCTGAGATGGGAGGGAGGAATGGGCAAGTTACTTAGCAGCTTACAAAAATGGAATTTCTTTTGTTATCTGCCTCAGTAACAAAGTTTAAAATATTTTCCCCAGACTAAGGTTTGACACCACTCATTTACTGAATTAGAATCTCTTTATATCTCCAAATTAATATATATTTTTCAATAGGGAAATCCAAGCACTCAGTATTGGTCACCTGGACTTCTTCGGGCCAGAATTTGCTGAAGGGAATAAGCAAATGCTTTGAAATGGATACACATGAATTTCACTAAAATCCAGGGGTTCAAGCACAGGACACTCTAGCATTTTCTGTTTGGAGATCATTGAGTCAGTTCCCTTTTCATATGCACACTGGCAGAGCATCACTTGATCCTGTTCATTTTACTGAACTCCCATCTCACTATCTGCTCTTGGTGGTTTCCTAACTTATTTAAGCTTGAGACCGTGATGTAGCTGCGCAAGAGTTCAAGGAATTCAAGTAACATCCGTCTCTGAATTTGACTGCCATGATTGTCTCAAGATAATTTCATAGCAGTGGTTAGTAGGGGTCTCCTTAAGTGACAACTTTTATGACATTATCCATCTGCACATCACTTTCCTAACAGGTTTTTTACACATGTTCTCAATGAGCTCCTGAGTGCTCCCTGCACTCCAAAGAAGCAACGCATTGAGCTCTTCTAGACTCGGATTTCTGTGTTTGTTTTGCGGTCCCCCATCTCCTGGTTTAGGTTTGGTCAATCACTTAGTCAAGGTACACTGTATCTCTCAAAATTCTGAAAGGTGGAAATGATACAAAATATGTCCAAGGAAAATGCAATAATATTTTCCCTGGTTGTCTATTGTTGTACATTAAATAAATATACAACTCTGCAGCTTAAAATTACAAGAGCCTTTTGCTTTTTATTCATTGCTTGAGTTCCCTTTTTACTCTCCTGATGCACATAAATATCTGATTTTAGAAGGTCACCCTCATCTATGCTGTCTTCTTTTTGTGTGCTTCCTTTGCTCTGCTTGACGGTGTATGAACGTCCTGCAATGGGGTCACTTAAGTGTGTTCCTGCATCCTTATAGATGGTATCTATAGCTCTGGGATTGACATTAGGTCAATCTTGTGTTCGACCTATTTGTACATGAGCTGAAGTTTCAGTTGTCTTTCATGCTTCTGAGGGTGACGATCCAAAGCTGTCTTTTGGTGAATGGGGGACACGTGTCAATGAACAACCAGGACAGACAGCAAGGGCTCTTGCTGCTCTCATACCTTCCCCTGCAAACTCATCCTGTCCTGAGCCAGAAGAGGAACTTGTGGGCACTGCGTCAGCCCATGGTACAGAGGGCACACACCTCAACCTAAGGAGCAGCTTTGACTGAGGACAGTTCTCTCTAGAAGAAGGCACAAACCCAGCTGTAGGAGCTGGATGCTGCAGCCTGTGAGAAACCTCTGGGTTGCAGGTGGAGGCAACAGCAACATCTGCCAACACCTGGTAAGTTACTGGGAAGATAGTGGAGAGAGAAATTTATTCAAAAGGATCTAGAAGAACAGATTCCAGAACTTTGTTTTCCTGGTTCATTCAAACTTAATGGTGAAATGTGTAACCCAATACAATAAAGCACATTTTAAAACTGCAATTATTCACTTTTGAAAAATGTACATTTTCCCTCGAGATTTTATGTACCAACATATTGAATGGATATCATCTTAGTTCATATCAGTTCTTCATAGATTCCTATCAACTGGGCAATCATATAATCAGGATCATTAACCCTGCTTCACTGGCTACTTGAAATGTTGGACTTGGAAGGCTTGCAAAAGAGGTTCTGGAAGATTATAATGTCTCCGAGTCCATGGGAAAGTGCCCTTGGAATGACACTGCCTGGAGTGACTCGAGTTATTTGAAGAGAACTTTATAAAGTTGCCTCCAAGGAACCAAACTGTTTATTGGGAAGATGGAGGGATGAGGTCAAATTTACATCAAAGATTGCTGGTGGTGCAACGGGTCAAACATGGGCGTGGTAACTATATGTGTTTGTGGTTCAAATCTGTCAGCTGCTCCTAAAGAGAACAGTGTATCATTTTGCTTCTTTTGGAAACACCCTTTCAGAGAAGCAGGGAAGCACTGCTCTCCCATCCACTGGTTTGAGACAGAAATGACTTCATGGCAGCGGATCAGTGGGAGGGAATGGACTTCGGACCAGTTTCTGCATGTTTAATACAATGGCAGAGATGTAAACTCATTAATTTATTTTTAATTTTACCAGTAAATATAATAGAAAGACATACCTATATAATCTCCCCCAAACCATTACCTCCCAGCCTTTCCTGATTTTCCCTTGCATTATAATGGCACATATTAATCATCAAACACCAATATTGATACACTGTTATGAATTAAAATCTATGATTTGTTTGGATTTCCTTAAATCTTACATAAGGTACTATCCCTGCCATAGGATTCCATACAAGACATCATATTACATTTAGTCATCATGCCCCTTTAGCTTGCTCTCTATTGTGACAAATTCTGAGAAATTCCTTTCTATTTTTAAAATTGTCTTGACAGCTCTGACGGTGTTTGTCAGGTTTTATTTTGTTTTTTTTTTGTTTGTTGTTGTTGTTGTTGATTTGTTTTGGAGAATAGCCTGATTGGAAACTGTCTATGTTATTGTGACAGTATATACACCGTCACAAACTTATCAGTGTTAATTTGACCTTGATCACCTGGCTGAGGAAGGGTTTGTCAGAGTTCTGCATTATGAGAATGCTCAATGATGCCCCAACTAAGAAGTACACTATTGAAGAAGCCAGGTTTTATTTTATTATACATAATAATAATAATATGATAGATATCATATAATTCGATAGTTAAAACATTCAGCAGAGTTGTACAATTGCTATGACGGTTTCCAAACATTCTTTTCGTGCATGGCCTCCTTGATATTGTCTCCCCTTTACCCCCCTCCACCATTGTACCCCCTCCTCCTGAAACCCTATTCTCCTTGCTGTGTCTATGGGTTCATCAATCATAGGATGCATATAACAAAAAATGGAAAAACATATAACACAAATTCAAGAAGGTGACCTCCAATGACATAACACCTCTGAGATACATTCTAATATGGACAAGCACAAACCAAAGCAAATACCACAAACCAAAAATAAAGAAAATGTAGGACACCAGATAAGGGTCAGCCTCATCAGTAGAGCAAGCGGAATCTACTGACAATGTTGTAACTGTTCAAGCCAGATTGACGTTTTTGATCCATTATACTCATCTCTCCAAAGCTCTCTGTTAGATAACCACTTTTCTCCATGCCTCAATTGTAGATGGAGGGACTTCTCCAGAGACTTATTTCCTATGAAGTTCGACAAATGAATCTTGGGCTACCACTCTCAACCATCACAATTTAGTCTTTGATACTAGATCCTCCTTCAACTTCAGATTAAATGGTTTACCATCCTTCAGTGATGATGGTGTGCTTCCTCCATGTAGGCTTAGTTGACATCTCACTTAGAGGGCCGCTTGTTTGGAAGCAATCCTTTAAGACCCCATATGTGAAGAAAACAGATTAGAAAGTTTTGTTTTGTTTTTGTTTGTTAGCTTGTTTGAAATAGAAGTTATGAAGGCAGGATGGTGGCAGAGGGCTAAGGGTCACTGTTTGTTCATAGAGGGAAAAAGAAGAGCAGAGCAGTGGGAAAACTTAAGAACAGCAAGCAGAGCACAGAGCTGGTGTGATTTTTCTCCTAACACCATCTCCGCGCACCTGGGTATGAGCTCTGACACTTGGGCTCTGGGCACAACCTTCAGCCTGAGTCTTCATCAGACAGTAGGGTAGGCTTGTGTCTGGGCTCACACTAACTTCCCCTCCCTGTGTTTCTTGCACAATAATGCACAGCTGTGTCCTCAGCAGTTAGTGAATTCACTTGCAGGGAGAATTGGTTGCTGGCTGTGTCCCTAGAGATGGAGTTGCTACTCTTGAAGGAAGAGCTGTAGTAAGTGTTACCACTAGCACAAATCTCCCCAGTCCACTGCAGCCCCTTCCCTGTGCACTGGCGGGTCCACTCCCAGCAGTAACCACTGGTGGTGATGGAGAATCACAGACTGTGCAGGTGAGTGACAGGGTCTGTGAGGGCTTCACCAGTCCGGCCCCTGACTCCTGCAGCTGCACCTGGGACAGAACACCTTGGAACAAAGAAAACCACAGTGAGTTCCAGACAGACCTACCGTGCCTTGTTCTGATCTCTAAAATCAGGGACGATCTCACCTGGGGCTGCAGCCCGGGAAGAGAAGGAGACACAGCCACACCATGTTCTCCTCTTGGAGGATCTTGCGTTGCTCACAAACTCCAGTCCTCACTGAAAGCAGCACTGACCTGCCCAAGCTTAAAACCCTCCTCTCTCCATGGCCGAAAGAGTTTTTTGCAGGTGGGGGTTCGGAAGTGATACAAGAACATTGTGCAGAGAGGACTCTGTACATCAGCTGCCTTTGAATACAGTTGTTCCTGTGTTTCCCTTGTCCTGACAGAGAGGAAATTGAAGTGGACCACATGTAAGGAGAGGTGGAAATCCAGAGGAAATGATCACCTCCCAGCGCTTCCATTGCTTCTCCTCAAGTGATGCTGGGGGTTGTCTAGAGGATGCAAACACTCAGTTGGGAACCACTACGGATTGTAGCGCACAGCCAATGACATTGTGAATGTCACACATGAGGAAGGAAGCCTTGCCCGGGAGAAATGGCCACTCTCCACTCAGATACTCCTGCACTCCTGGGTTTGAGAAAAGTTTCCCCAGTGCGAGAGATAGCTCTGTGTATCCCTGTGACCTAAGGACAACGTTCTTTCCTTGTATACAGAAGAGACTAACTTCCTAAACTCTTATGGATAGGACAATATCTTACTGTTCACTATTGAACATATCTAGGTTCTACTATCCATTGTAATAGCTGCACAATTCATGGACAAGTTGTAATGCGGCAGGGACAACTCATTGCTCCAGAGACAACAGGCCTCAAAGGAAGCCCCTGACATTGCTAGCACACCCTCCACTAATATAACCTCACCTGCCTTTTTTAGCTGCTGTCCTCCACTGGCCTGCCAATCCCCAACAGCCTCCTGTGAGCGACCCATTTCCTGTGAAAGTCCTCAACACCCCAGGTGTGAAGGCTCATTTTCTGGATACAGACTCACTGCGACACATGTGGGCACAATAAAGTTCTTCCTTTTTGATATGACCCTTGGCAACTCCTTCAGAGCAACTCCAGTAAGAGTAGTGCCAGTGGAAACGTCACTGAGTTCTTTATGAGGACATGTAAAGTTCAGTCAAGTCGCTAATATATACCGGAAGCGCATACCTCTCTGTTATAAATATCAAACGGAAGGCATTCCGTTCAAGCACCTTGCGGCACCCAACTCCAGCAAGCCTCATCCGGGAGGCACTCGGCACCAGTTTCCAGGGTGAGTGAGCCCAAAGTTCTGAAGGAACCCCCAGAGACACTTGAGTCCATTAAGCAAGCCTCCTGCCCAAGAACAGTTATGTTAATTTACTCTGTGGATTGGGAAGTGCATCACGGTTCCACGCTCAGGCTCTGATGGAGTAGCTGTCATCTGGATCGGGGAGTCCACTGTGCAGGGATCGTAGGACAGGAGAATTTCATCCATCCGTGACTCCTGTGGGCAATGCCATCCTTCCTCCTGCTTTTCATGTGGTTCATTTTATAGAAAGTGGGATCCTCTCTAGGGAATCCTATTCTGAATTACTCAGGTGAACCCCATCAATATTGCCCCCAAACCTTCCGAATAGACCCAAGCAGGGAAAGGTCATTTGTGGGAGTTAGAAACGTTGTCTGGAAGAGCCGCATTGAAGATTTTACTTGCCCTGAAAATGTAAAGAATTTCAAACATATTTTCCTAATGACAGCATCCAGGAACCCAGCTTTCTGTGTTACAAAGTGTGGAAAATATATTCTGAAATTAATATATTTCCAAAGTAGGATAATTTTGATCCCGTCCTTCCAAATAAATGAATTATTAGTAAACACCAACTGCAATAAGAAATATGTTTTAAATAAAGTAACTTATTAAGAACAATTACATTGGGGACTGGATGATGTATTTTCTTGCACTGAGTAAGGTGGTGTGGCTGGCACCTGAGCGTGGAAAATTGTATGAAGTAGGGCAGGGAGTCAAATCGGGGTCAGAGGGAACTGTGGTCTAAGCTGTGAAGTGGGAACTTAATCCTGAGCACAGCCGCTTCCAGACCCGTACCGAGCAAGCCATGATAGCCACTTTAAACTATCTGCTCTGAAATTATAAAACAGTGATGACTGCTCAAGAAAGAATCCAAAGAAGTCTTCTAGAACCCAACTTACTTCAGTTACCAGGTAAACAAGTAAAAATCAAGCTTTCTGAAGCTTTTAATCATTGACTGAAAGTTCCAGAAGACAAACTACAGGTTATTAGTGAAGTGACCAAAGTGTCTCATAAAGCCAGTTTGCTCACTGATGATAACAAAGACAACTGAGAACTTAGACCTGGCTTGACAGTGGCTCACAGTATCAATAAAATTCCTTTTGTCACCACTTGCTATTTATATATATTTTATTTCTTTGGGGAAAATCTTGACCTTTGATCACTCAGATACAGGAAAACAGGGAAACTTTTTACCCACCGTCTTTTAGAACTCCATCAGGAACAAGACCTAGACAATTACCCTTGGAGGGACAATTGCTCTTGTCCCACTGAAGAGGAATATAAAGCCATGATCCCACAAAGGACCAGTGGGCCCTTTAATGGGAGGACTCTTGCAATTGTTCTCTGATTACAAAGAAGACGTAAAGCCTCTATGTAATATACGTGGGCTCTTTTTCTAAATTAGGGATGATTATGCTAATGCACACTCCCAAAACTATAGTGAAAACAAAAGCTTATTTGAAGATCTAACTGAAAGAAAACGCTCGTTTCCTACAATTCATGCTATTTAGTCAAGGTCTGGAAGCACCCAGGTACAGAACATTTTGCACCAGAGAATCAAAAACATAGATGTTAAGAAATACTGAACCTCCCTGCCCTACTTCAAACAATTCTCCACGCTCAGGTGCCAGCCACACCACCTTACTCAGTGCAAGAAAATGTAGGTTCTTTTGAATAGATTCAGAATACTCTGAAAGAAGGGACTAGGAAAAGATAGTGGAACACACCCTGGCCCAGCAAGCCTTGAAGACAATATCCCCACTCACAGCAACCAATCCACAGAGAGGACCCTATGGCAGGACCCACTATGTGATATAGCATCCCTTACTGACACATAGCTCTACAGGAGACAACACTGGAGACACAGTGTTAGAATTCGGCCCTATCTGACTCCACCACACCGAGGCAAAACACTAAGGGTATGCAACAGACCAGCAAGGGGGCCAGAGCAACAAAGTCTGGAGGGAATACCAAAAATAGACATTGGTGCTAGGGCATAGCACCCTATCAGACTTGACCAGAAAACACTCCTAAAGGGCAACAAACAGTCCTTGAACATAGATAGGCTTTTTTTTGTGGTAATTGTTTTTATTGTTGTTGTTTTGTTTTCTTTTGTTGCTTTGTTTTCCTCTGTCTTGTGTTTGTGGATGTTATTATCTCCGCAGGTCTGTCTAAATAAGATAGGCTAGATGAACAATCTGGAGAAGAAAACAACAGGACTGTCAATTCTGGGAGGACTTGGGAGAGGGGGAGGGGGTGAAAAGGAAGTGGTGTTAACAAACCCAGGAACAAGGGAAAAACAAGGGATCCAAATCGGTGGTGAGGAAGGTGTAGGAGGCCTGATAGAGTGTGATCAAGGGTAATGTAACCGAGAGGAATTACTGAAACCCAAATGAAGGCTGAGCATGATAGTAGGACATGAGAAATGAAAAAAGGAAATAGATGAAAGAACTAGGAAGCAAATGGGCAGTTATAGAGTTCATGTACATATGTAAATATATTTATGAGAATGGGGAAATAGACCTATGTGCATATATTTATAGGTTAAAATTAAGGTAGCAGATGGACATTGGACCTCCACTTAAGTATTCTTTCAATGCAAGAATATTTTGTTCTATACTACTGGCATTTCATGATGTTCACCTTCCTGACTTGATCGCTGAAGACAAAGCAGGTGCATAAGCAAATGTGATGAAGAAAGCTGATGGATTCCTGTTATCAAAAGATACAGCATCTGGGGTCTTTAAAGCTTGAAGGTAAACAAGTGGCCATCTAGCTCAGAAGCAACAAAGGCCACATGGAAGAAGCACAACAGCCTGTGTGATCACAATGTGTCAAAGGGATCAGGTACCAGACATCAAAGAACAAAAAATCCTATTATGAATGAGGGGGAGTGCAGATTGGGGACCCAAGACCCATCTGTAGGCAACTGGAAATCCCTTATAGAAGGATTCAGGGAGGACACAAGACAGTCAGGGTGCAATGTAGCAATGATAAAACATACGACTTTCCTCTAGTTACTAAATGCTTCCTCTCCCCGCTCCATGCACTGTCATGATCCCAATTCTACCTTACAATTCTGGCTTGATGAGAGGATGTACACTGGTACAGATAGGAACTGGAAACACAGGGAATCCAGGACAGATGATCCCTTCAGGACCAGTGCTGAGAGTGGCGATACCTGGAGTTTGGGGGGAGGGTGGAGTGGAAAGTGGGGAACTGATTACAAGGATCTATATATAATCACCTCCCATGGGGATGGACAACAGAAAAGTGGGTGAAAGGAGACATTGGACAGTGTAAGATATGACAAAATAATAATAATTTACAAATTATCAAGGGTTCATGATAGTGGGGAGGGAGAGGGAAAATGAGGAGCTGATAACAAGGGCTCAAGCAGAAACCAACTGTTTTAAGAATGATGATGGCAACAAATATACCAATATGCTTGACACAATGGATATATGTATGGATTCTGATAAGAGTTGTATGAACCCCCAATAAAATGATTTAAAAAAGAAGAAGTACAAAACCAAGGTCTGAACTTCGCTGGAGTATATGTCTTGAATGGCATTTAATCTCTATAAAGGTTAGCCTGGAACATTTAAAATAATTTAAAGACTTTTTGTGTTAAGGTGAATAAGTTCTCCCGGGAGCACAGATTTAAGATAATACTTGTTTTATTGCAGAACATTCCATTATGATGTAGAGAGTAAACAAAATAAATTTCCTTCTCTTCCCTTTATGGTGGTTAGGGTAGCAGGAAAGTAGCCACAATTCAAATGCATCCAAACCTGACTCTAAGCATGTTGGGATGCTTTCTTGATGTACACTTACCCTTGATATTAAACTCTGTCTTTCTCACCAAGAGCAGCTGGTGGGCTTGAACTGCCAACCTTTTGAGTGGAAGCCAAGTGTTTTACACACTGTGCCATTGGGGAGTCTTTTTAAACTCTGTCTTATATACAGATGTTTAAGCACTCAGCTCACAGCATAAAAGGTGGCAATTCAGAACCTGCCAGTGACTCTAGCAAATAAATGTTTGGGTGAGATCCTTCTTTAATAGTTACAGATAAAAAGATAGGCTGGATGAACTGTCTGAAGGAAAAATAACGGGACCGACAGTTCCGGGGGGACTTGGGAGAAGCGGAGGTGGGGGGTAAGGAAGTGGTGTTAACAAACCCAGGGACAAGGGAAAAACATGAGATCCAAATTGGTGGTGAGGGGGGAGTGACAGGCCTGGTAGGGAATGATCAAGGGTAAGGTAACATAAAGAAGAGGTATAGCTGTAACCCAGGTGGGGACGGACCATGATAGTGGGGCAGGAGGAAAGTCAAGGGAAATAGAGGAAATATCTAGGAGGCAAAGGGCATTTATAGAGGTCTAGACAAAGACATGTGCATGCAAATATATATGAGGATGTGGAAATAGATCTGTGTCTATATTTATAGGTTTAGTATTAAGGTGATGGAAGGATCCTGGGTCTCTACTCAAGCACTCCTTCAATGCATGAATACTTTCTTCTACTAAATTGGCATTCTATGATGCTCACCCTCCCGACACAACTGCTGAAGCCAAAGCGGGTGAACAAGTAAGTGTGGTGAAGAAAGCTGATGGTACCCGGCTATCAAAAACGATAGTGTCTGGGGTCTTAAAGGCTTGAAGATAAACAAGCGGCCATCTAGCTCAGAAGCAACAAAGCCCACATGGAAGAACACGCCAGCCTGTGTGATCACATGGTCCTAAAGGGATCAGTTGTCAGGCATCAAAGAACAAAAATTCATATCATTGGCTGCACAGCTCCATGATACGATCGCCGAGGACCAAGGGGTGCATAAGCAAATGTGGCAAAGAAAGCTGATGGTGACCGGCTCTTCAAAGAGATAGTGTCTGGGGTCTTAAAGACTTGAAAGTGAACAAGCGGCCATCTAGCTCAGAAACAACAAAGGCCACATGAAAGAAGCACACCAGCCTGTGCGATCACAAGGTGTCAAAGGGATCAGGTATAAGGCATCATCATTAAAAAAAATCTTACCATAGGGAATGAAGGGTGAAGTACAGAGTGGAGACCTAAAGCCCATTTGTTGGCCACTGGAGATCCCCTTGCAGAGGGGTGTAGAGGAAGAGATTAATCAGTCAGGGTATGATGTAGCACCGATGAAGAATACAGCTTTCCTCCAGTTCCTAAATACTTCCTCCCCCCAGTATCATGATCCGAATTCTACCTTGCAAGTCTGGATAGAGAAGAGGTTGTACACTGGTGCATATAGGAGCAGGAGGCACAGGGAATCCAGGGTGAATGAAACCTTCAGGAGCAGGGGTGTGAGGGCCGATACTGGGAGGGTAGAGGGAGAGTGGGTTGGAAAGGGGGAACCAATTACAAGGATCTACATGTGACCTCCTCCCTCGGTGATGGACAACAGAAAAGGGGGTGAAGGGAGACGACGGATAGGGCAAGATATGACAAAATAATAATTTATAAATTATCAAGGGCTCATGAGGGGGGGGGAGCAGGGAGGAAGGGGAAAAATGAGGACTTGATGCAAAGGGCTTAAGTGGAGAGCAAATGCTTTGAAAATGATTAGGGCAAAGAATGTACAGGTGTACTTTATACAATTGATGTATGTATATGTATGGATTGTGATAAGAGTTGTATGAGTCCCTAATAAAATGTTAAAAAATAGTTTTAGATAAGCCCTCCTAGCCAAAATTGCCTTATCATCTTTAATACCGTATATTTACATACACATATAGACTTATGTTGTTATATGTAATAAGTGTTATAAATATATAAAGATGAGTTGTTATATGTGATATATATAACTAATTGTGCACAATGAACACACAGTCTACACATACTCAAACCCTGCTCTTTAGTCCATTTGAAACTATAGTAACAAGGAATTACAGAGTGGAGTTCTACATAGGATTTCTTGAGGATGTTAATCTCTATAAACCTAGATCGCCTCATCTTAAATACGGAGATCAATTTTGTTCATTTCAACAGCACCATGATTTGCAGCCCAAACCTACTCACCTGGTGTAGTGGTGAAGGGGATAGTAGTCCTCTTTTCATCTTTAGTGTTATATCTGGCTTTTGCCCTATATCTTTCTAACTTGATATTCTAATCATAATCTATATTTGTTACTGTTGTAAAACTTCAAGGATTAATTTAATTGCCAATTTCTCTTTGAATACTGCTTGACAACTACAAGGTCATCAGTTCTAAATCACCATGTATCCTAAGGGAGAAACTTAAAGTGTTCTACTTCTCTAAAGAGTTATTGTCTCAGAAAAATACAGGTGATTTTTTACATGGACCTAAAGGTTTGACCTGAGTTATAATCTACTCAATTAAAGTGAATTTTGAGATAGAATAGGTACATCAATAAAACATGAAGAAGTGGAATTTTCCCAGAAACCTTTGATGCCCATCTCATGCTAATGTACATGAATATAAATGTATGTTTGTATACTATGCATATGTCGACACAGAAACATAAAGCTGGTGGTATTAAGCATTTGATTGCTATCTGGAAGGATAATGGTTCTAACAAATCGGCCACACACTATGAGAAATATGACATGATCATTCTTATAAAAATCAATATTTCTCACACATACCAGAGGGACTCGGCAGAATCCAGCCCAGGAGAGTTGCTTAGAGGGAAATTCAACGCCACTGGATCGCAGGAGGCCCATCATAAAGTTAAGTAGGCACAGATCCACGGGGTTTTGAGGGGCTGGGGGCTTTTGGCTTACCTCAGTGGAAGCCAGCTGGGGCTCGACACTAGCCCAGCTGCTGTATCTGCCGGAACTGGGACCATTTGGAGCCTGTAGCAGGGCTTGGTCTCAGCACAGCCACAGTTTTCACCTACCTGCTTCAGGGCAGGGACAGGACCCTTGCGGCTCCACTGGCAGGGATCCGTTTCTGATACATTGTTGCTTCTGTTTGCATCTCTGCTCTCTATTCCCACACAGCTTTGGAGGGCTGCATAGGGGCTTTTTCACAGCACGGCCACAGCTTGCCACACCGTGTTGTCTGAGCAGGGACTAAACCCAAACCCCCATACATCCACAGGCAGGGAACAGGGTTCAGGTACACTGCGGGGTCTGTTAACAACTCTGCTCTCTGTCCCCCCACTTCTCAGAGGCTGCTCAACAGCTTTCTTGCGACTCTTCTTGGGGCTCAGCTGCGGACTGCTGCTGGGGCTTGGGGCAGGGAGTAAGCCTGTGCAGCTCCACAGGCAGGCAGTGGGACTCAGCAACATAGTTGCTTTTGCTTCCCTCACTTCCCTATACCCTTGCTTAGTCTAATCTCACTTCTTAATTTTTCTCCCCCTCCTATTCCTTCCCTGCTCTCTCACACTCCATTGTGGACTTACAGGCACTCCCATTGCCCTAGGGCATTTGCGCCTGGGCCACACCCAGATAGGTGAGCTCCACCCTGCATAGATAGCCCAAGGCTAGGGAAAGGCCTGCTTGCTGTCCCGGGGATACTCCTCGGACTTCTCACCAGGGAGGTCCTTCCGGTGTACCTGGAAACATTTGGCAGCTCAGGCAACAAATATCAACATTCAAACAAATAGCAGGAACTTCAGCCCAGCCTCTGCAACACTGGGGCAGGCAGCTGACCTGCCACCTGGGGCACTTCTCTGATAGGGAAGCCACAGGAAGATAAAGTGGTAGGTTAATCCCATAGCAAAATCAGCTGTAGGCAGTTCAAAGAAGTATTCCTATAAGTCTTTCAGAGAGAGACTAGAAAATGGCACCTGGTCCCTCTAAACAACTCAATGCAAACAACTATCAGCCCCAACAACCTCAATGAAAACACAGGAGAAACAAAAGACAAAGGCAGAAGATGTCCTGAACATAGCAACATACATAGAAGAAGCAGATATTGAGATGCCATACAAAGAAACTCTCAGAATGCTGCTTGGAACCATGCAGGATATGAGGGAAACAATACAGAAAAAGGATGAAATGATAGAGGAGATAAAAGCCATACACCGAAGGCAAATACAGGAGCTTAGGGAGGAAATAATGAAAAACAATAGCAAAATCATGTTCCTTGAGAATCGATTGGAGGAATCAGAGAACCGCATCAGTGTCTTGGAGGACAGCCAAGCAGACTTTAATAAACGTGAACAAAATTCTAATAAGAGCATTAGATAAGCTGAAGAAAACCTAAGAGCTATGTCTGATGCTATGAAGCAGAACAATATTAGAATTATTGGCCTACCAGAGGAAGACACAACAGAAAAGTCATCTGCAACAATGGCAAGAGAATTCTTGGAGGAAAACTTCCCCAGCCTAATGAATGAAAACCAGGCCACCATCCAGGAGGCTGAAAGAACACCAGCATGACAGGACCCCAAGAAGAAATCACCAAGGCACATAATAGTGAAACTATCCAACTTTGAGGGAAAGGGGAAAGTCATGAGAGCAGCTAGGGCAAAACAAGCAATCACATATAAAGGTCACCACATAAGGATATGCTCAGACCTATCAGCAGAAACTATGAAAAAAAGGAGAGTGGAGTAGCATATTCCAAAAATTGAAGGAAAACAACACAAATCCAAGAATACTCTACCCAGCCAAATTATCGATCAAGATCGATGGAGAAGTAAAAGTCTTCCCAGACAAGGAAAAACTCAAAAAATACATTACAACAAACCCAGCCTTACAAAAGATTCTCACCGACTCAGTATGGGCAGAAGAACAACACTCACCAAGCACAAATAAGAGACCAACACATAGAACAACCTCACCCAGAGCACAACAAAGAGAAAACAGACCCCAACATAGCAATGGCTTAAGGATAGAAAGAAGTCAAGAATAATACACACACAAAACACACACTAATGAGAAAGGAAAGTAGGAAAACTCCCAACACAAAAGGTGTAAAATGACATCAGAGTCTGCCCATGGAGATAATAACCCTGAATATCAATGGCCTGAACTCAGGCATTAAAAGACTGAGACTAACAGAATGGCTTCGAAAACACAACCCATCAATTTGCTGCCTGCAGGAGACACATCTCAAGGCTAAAGACAAAATTAGGCTGAGAATTAAAGGTTGGAGAAGGACCTACCAAGCAAACAGCAATACAAAAAAAGTAGGGGTTGCAATCCTAATCTCGGATAAAATTGACCTCAAAGTGCAAACCATAAAAAGAGATAAGGGGGGACACGATATAATGCTCAAGGGAATCATAGACAATGAACCACTAAGCATTGTAAACATATATTCCCTGAATGAGAGATCAGCTCAATACATCAACCAAACCCTCCAAAAGATTAAGAAAGAAATCACAGACTCGACAATTATAGTGGGTGACTTTAACACACCACTCACCGAGAAAGAGATCACAGGGAAAGAAACTCAACAAGGAGACTAGAGAGCGAAACTCCATAATTGGACAATTTGACCTGATTGATATTAACAGAGCTTTTCATCCAAATATAAAACTTTTTTATTTATAGCTGATAAATTGAAACGTGTTGTCAGCTACATTTCAGTCCACAATTTTAACTCGGTACTTCAATCCCTATGCATTTACTGCTTATCACCTTCTCCCAAACCATTAACCCTTATACGTTAATGTGCTGAGTATCCTTCCAACACACTGATAACTAGATGAAAAGCCACTCATACTCCAGAACTTCCACTAACACCCTGAGCATCTCCTGATGCCACAACAAAGTTAACATGTGCTTAACAAATCCAATGACCACACACCCTAATCTAACCTAATGCATTCATTCTAATTCTTTGAATCAGAGTCTATCAACTTAATCCTAAACTTATGACCCTAAATCTCAAATTCAGAAACTACCCCGAATATTCTAATCCTTAAACTGTATCTCTACATCATTATACCTTAACAGATACGCTCCTAATCAACTCGAAACATAATCTGTTAGGCAGAAACTTTCTAAACGTAATGACTTTTAATCTCTCCACCAACATCTGAATCTCAAATCATCTCAATTAACCCAATTCTATCCCTTGATTCTTTTTCTTGAACCAGGAACATTGATTAATCTCAGGACCTAGCTTCCGATCTTAGGTACAGACTCTGTCTCTAACACACTAAAACCCTAATCTAAGCACCAAACCTAACACACCAAAAAAACTCATGCTGCTAAGTATGTGTGTGGATCTGTCTCCTCTCCCAGATTTTACCTAAATGTAAGAGACTGCCAGAGGTAGACATGCAAATTAGGAAATACCAACACATCCTCTGTTTACAGTTAACTTTTACAAATGGTTCGTGAAATTTGGCAAACGGAAGGGATATACAAATGTTTAAATATGACAAAAAGCATTATGACTGAGATCCATCACAGGACTCATGTTTTTCAGCTCTACTGTGTCCTACACTTAGGGAGCCTTCTCTGCTATTAGACATATGCTGGGATGTGTTACCCAATAACCAAGTTGACCAAGAGCTCAAGTACTCACTCACTAATTTGCAGGTCACAGCGTATCCTGGTTTCTCCCTCAAAGATGTAGTGAAACCGACACAGCAGCGCCCGCACGGCCCAGCGCAGCGGACACCCAGGACTGAAAGATGGCGTCTCCGGTGACCCTGAAGGAGAAGCGCCTCCTGGATGTCAGGATCTCGGAGCTGCCCAGCTAGGTGCTGATGCGGGACTTCACCCCGACGGGCATTGTCGGCGCCTTTCGGAGAGGTTACGATCGGTATTATAGCAAGTATGTCAACTTGAGGAAGGGGAGCGTCGCAGGCCTGTCCATGGTGTTGGCGGCCTATGTGGTTTTCAGCTACTGCCTATCCTACAAGGAGCTCAAACACGAGCGGTTAAGGAAGTACCATTGAGTACGCCGCGGTGAGGGCGGCCTGCTTTCCTGGTCTGGCCACTTGCCTTGCCACCACCCCCTCCCCTCCACCCGGCAAGAGCCCTTGAGAACGTGCCCAATAAAAGGTGCAGGCCTGAAAAAAAAAAAGATGTAGTGAAACCATGTTTAATGAAACAAATAAATGACTGGTTATTCTACCTTTGATCCCCTCCATTCCCTCTTTCCCAGGGACCCTCATGTCACTAGAGATGGAGGTCGTATCAAATTAAAAGTGCTTATATTGGAACCATGATCTCCATTTTTCACAATATTGGACTTTTTCCTCAGACTTAAGGGCTCTGAGGAAGATCTAGTACACCTTTCTAACCCTAAAATATTTGGGTCTGTGACTACTTGAGTTTCCAGTAAACCAACCACTTAACCTCACAAGACATACTTCAAGTAGGAGCTGCAGCTTCACCCCTTAAGTGTAATGATGTTAATCCCAGGGACATCCTGTGGGTCCAGTGCCAGGATCTCCCTCTCAACGCACACTGGGCTCTCCACTCAGGGAGAAGTAAGTCCTCAAAGAGTCACTCGTGATAACAACAGTAGGCACACCCCGTGCTGACTTAATTGGTTAAATCCTGACCAGGCACCCTGGGCGTGTGGCTATCTAAATATACCCTGGAATGAAAGTGAGGCCCGGATGTGGACAAATCAGCAACTAAGAAGCCATTAGTGGAGGTTTCAGAGTCAGCGTGTTAGCACAGGCTGGATATCTTTGAGCTCAACCCCAGGGGCTTCCGGAGGCAAAAGTTATGTTCTTCCCTGAGCCTGTCTTACATACCTACTAGCTGAGGGTACCTGGCGTGTAATAGGTCCACATGCCCAGGTCCCAGGTACTTTTAGCTTCCAGGAAGCACAAAACATCCAAGCAAGGATGATCCACTCTGATCTGAAATCCACAACTGCCCCAATTTCAGCACCTTGAATTATCTGTGTCCAGGGTCACCTGGATCCTGAGCAGGAGCTGGGAAATAAAGGAGGGAAGGCAAGAGACTGATTAAAGGATAATCACCTGTAGTACTTCAGCATCATTATTAAATCGACGTAATTTATACTCCAGGAGCCTTCCTTATTGGATTATCCATCCTTTGGTGAGTCCAGAAAATCAGGGATTCTCAACTTTCCTAAGGCCATGCCCCTTTAATACAGTTTCTCATGTTGTGGCGACGTCCAAACATAAAATTATTTTCATTGGTACTTCATAACTATCATTTTGCTACTGTTATGCATCAGGAGAACCATGTGAAAGGGTCATTCAACCCCTAAAGGGGTCGCGACCCACAGGATGAGAACCACTGGTCCAGATGCAGGCAGAATAAGCCCGGGGTGGATTGGGTGAAGTTGCTGTGGGAGGTGTTCTTAGGAAACACTTGGCAGTTCTAGGAACACCTTGTACACACTGACACACATGTACACAGGCAAACACATGAATATAATAGCAAACAAGAATCTAAAATGTTATGCAGAGAGAATTCGAAAGCCAAGTGATGTAGGAGACCATGTATAATATTTACCATAAAATAAGGGCTCACCCAAAATCCAGAGCTTAGCATCATGATCTGCGTGTTTCTTGCATTATAAAATGTAATACTTGATGACACTTTTTTCCTGTTAATCTCATTTATCAAACAAGGTTTTTTCATCAGTAAATGAAATCTTGTCAAACTTCAGTGTGCATTGTTCAACCAGAACCACCCCTTAATTTTATAATCTCTCTCTCTTTCTCTCTCACCTATCTCTCTTTCTCTCTCCTTTCAGTGTGGACTGCTTAAATTTTTTCACGTTTGTAATTTATGTATACTAATAGGGCACTACAACATCATTGCAGGGCATAATTACCAATGAAAGCAAATCAATTACTTATACAGGGTTTTAGCTCAATTATGTCTTTTTAATTATGTGTGGTTTTTTTGGAGATATTAGAATGAATGGGATTAACAACGAATGCCCGGACACAAAGAGAAGACTGTAAGACCAACATCAGCTTGAGACATGATATCCCCTTGCTGGAGAGTACATCGTCAGAGGACCATACTGGGGATACATGGTGTGGAGTGAGCCTGGTCTGACCCCCACCTCCCTCCACAGTGGGGTGAACCAATAAGGGAACAGAACAGGTCAGCAACGGGAACCAAGCCAAGCCATAAAACCCCTGAGGAGCAGCAAAAATAGACTTCAGGCCAGGAGGGGCAGTTCCTGGAACCCCAGGACCCATGGGCAGATAGTCATAAATGTCAGCAGACAAACCTGGGATTATGTATGCTTATATATTTTTTGGGGGGGTGCTAGTTTCCCCCAGTTTTAATTCAATCTATTTGTTTTGTCTCGGCTCTTATTGTTTTGCCTATCCATATAGGCATGGGAAGCAACTGGACCAATGGTTCTGGAGGGTCTTGTGGGAGGGAGCGGTGATCAGACAATTTCATAGATAGGGGAAGAACTAGGGAATTAAATAAAAAATGAGGAGGACTTAGAGATCCTGGGGGTGTTGGAGCAATAGCAATTTAGCTGAGAGGCATTACTAAGAGGCAGAAAAGGGGTGAGTGTTATTGTAGGGGGGATGTAAAACAAAATAGAGAAAAGATCTGGGAAGAACGGTATGGATGGAGGTCTAAACATATTGTCATACATACATAAATACATTAATTCATAAAATAGAAGTATTGGCCTATGTGTGTATTTTTATAGTCATACATTGAGGAAGTGGATGGACTTTGGGCCTCTGCTCCAGCCCTCCCTCAACACAAGAACACCTTGTTATAACAACTTGGCATTTTACTGTATTGTTAGTTAAGTTCAAGTTAATTGGGTACAAACATAACAATGGTTGAGAGAGAACACTTAACAACACATTCTATGAAACCAGTAATATTCTGACACCAGTGTCAGATAATGTTACTTCAAGAAAACTGTAGACAAATATTGATAATGGAGTTACATGAAAAAGTTTGTTTAAAATATTAGGAACTAAGTCAGACAACATTTAACATGTTGTCTGACTTGGTTCCCAAATAACTTGAACTTAAATAACAATACAATAAAATAGTATTTATTCATAATTCCCAGAATCTGCAGCTTTAAAAGTCTTACAATTAGGCTAGAAGTGTCTCATGTAATTCTATTTATTTCATTTTTTTATTAAATGTTTTAGTGGGGGCCCTTACATCTCTTATCACAATTCATATATTCATCCATTGTTTCAAGGAGATTTGTACAGGAATTAACAAGACTAACAATAGCATTGACCACACATGCTAATGCTCCTGAGAAGTGAGGATGGTGACATGTTGTCTCATGTACTTTGAATATGTTATCAGGAGAGATTCATCCTGGGAAAATGATATCATGCCTGGTAAAGTAAAAGGGCAATTGAAAAGAGGAAGACCCTTGTGAGGGACTGGATCATTGGCTTCAGCAATGAGCTCAAACATAAAATCCACCCTGAGATGGAGCTGGACTTGGCAGTGTTTCATCCGATTGTACCTAGGTCCTCTGTGAGCTGGAACCTACTTGAGGGCAACTAAAAACAACACACACTATCAAATTTTTTTCCAGGACTTTCCTGTTTCCATTCTTCCCCATCAGCTAAATCCTGTCCTTGATCTTACTTACATGACTGGTTAGCCTAGCAGGGGGTGAGTTCAGTTCTGGACATGAAAGTGACCGAAGGCCATTTCCTTGAGGGTCTCTTTTGTGAGTCTGAGTTTGGGTCCCCATTTTTCTCCCACTCTCTCCAGGACTTTCTAATGGGATTCCTTTTGGAGCACTTGGTAGCGGTGGCTGTGCACATCTCGTTCTGCTGATCATTCACTAATTTTAGGTGAGCAACCCAATGGGAAGTGGCTTGTATAACCAAGGGAACCTTTTGGACTCTAGTTGCATGCTATAGTGGGTGGATCTACAATGAATGAACAAACCCTTGTTTGTGAAGAGGGTATAAGTTGGGCTGCTAACTTTAAGACTAGCAGTTTGGAACCACCTATAACACCACAGGAGAACGAATGAGCGTTCTACTCCAGCAAACATTTTCATTCTTGGAAACTTACCAGGGAAGTTCTCCCCTGCCCTACAGTATCTATGTGAGTCTGCATTGACTCGATTACAATGAGGTTTTTATGGTGGGGGTGGGGGAACGGGAAACAGGAAACCTCACATGAAAGCAGGTGTAGTAGCTACATAGTTTCATTTCAACTTGGGAAATAAGTCTAGGGGTAGAGGTTAGCCTGTCAATCAGATCACAACTTGATTATGCTCCTGGTGGTCATGACCTTCTCATGTAGATTCTGGGAATTTCTACTCTTTTTCCCAGGAGCTGGGCTACCCTCTCTTTCTGCTTCACCTTCCTGCTCTTGAGTCACTTGGAGAGCTGGAAGAGCCACATGGAGACCCATGCCAGTGCAAAATGCTTCTACCACCATTGGATACACACTGGCCTGTGGTCTTCCTGCATTCGTCATCATTGCATGTGCTGTGTGAGTCTGAAGAGGAAATTATGGACTACTATTAGACATATGGGCTAATATCGGACTTTTAGAGTTGATCTGGCCTGGGATGCAATGTTTTCTTGTTATCTATTAGTTATTGGTGTAAATCTCTTTCTTACACATATTTGAATGACCCTGGATATGTTTCTCTAGTCTACCCAGTCTAACACAGCAAGTATTTCCAGAGAAGTCACCCTTTAGTTGCAAAATCTAGGCTACGTTTCCCAAGATCTAAGGATAAGCTGGCTCCAGCAGAACTAGCAACATAAACCAGTTTAATTCAGAAAATATTGACTGATAACTGATATTTTTGGATTCCTGATAAAGTCACGTGACAGTTTTCTGTCTGGGGAATTATGTAACCATATTGGGAAATGTAACAGAGTGTTACAATTCTCCTATCTCCATTTTAAGCCTGGAACTTTGGAATTTGACGTGAACTTTCAGAAAGGAATTCCCAAGTATGTCAGGCATGAAAGAAGCACAATCTTTATGGATGCAAGTTAATCGGGAAATAGTTCACTTTGATCTTTCCCAAAAACACTTGTTCTGAGAGTCTGGGCAGCCAAGAGTTACTTGCAGGAAGCAAATTTAAATTTCAGATCACTCAACTTGGTAAAGTCTTTCCCACTGTCCATACACGACCTCTTGGACCGATAGAAACTTGAGTGAGTGATACATTAAATTAGCAGAGTACATAAATCATGATAAGCATCATAGAAGAACATAACTCTCATGTTTAGCTGTCCCCAAAGCTTCCCGGTGAAATCAAACTAGAAGACTGTACAAATTCCAGCTCTTAGGACAGGCGAGTTTAACAACCATCCTCCCATCCACGTTCCTTCATTCCCTTCCACTGCTTCTGCTTAAGATTTATTTTTAAATTTTGTTAAACTGACATATAAGTTACCTAGACGTGCATGGTAGGTACTTCTCTTTTCCTAAAAATCAGTCATACACGGCAGTGCTTTAGGTCACAGAATGGATTGTCATCACAAAGGTTAAGCGAGGACCCTTAGTTCGTGTTTCAGCCCCATTAACACCTTGGCAGGATTGGATGGTTGGGTGTTTCCAGTTTGTTAGGAGGATGGACATCCGGGGAATCTGATCACAGGCTTACACACCCAACGTACATTGTTCTATTTCACCCATGTCACCCATGCACGCTCTCTGCTATGGGGGAAAGCCCTGGTTGACTTGGCCATTGTTATCTGAGTCTTTGCAGCTGCAGTCTCAGCCACAGCTGTGGACCCTCTTGAGTGGACCGCCTATGCCTGGCTCCTCCCCAAGCCCCGCCCCAAACCCACCAGACCCCGCCCACCCTCACCAGGCACCTGTTTTGGCGCCTCAGCAGAAATGGGCGGGGCAAGAGCTGCCTTGAGAGGAGTGAAGGCAGAGACCCTACTCCTCCCTGACCCCGCTAGCTCCTCCCCTTCCGGATCACGCCCAGAAAGGGCCGGAAGTGGCGGTGTCTTATTCTGAACTGCAGCTCACAGCAAGGATCCCATTGTCCATGCTCTGCTCGCAGTGCCAGAGAAGCGCCCACAGCCTGAGCACCCTGTTGCCGGCGCTCCCAGGTGGGAGGCTCTGGGCTCTGGGACATGTGTGTGGGTGGAGGCTATTTTAGTTCAGCTGACTAGGGTGCAAGCGCCCTTTCTCTCCCCCAGGAACCCTGCCAGCGCTTCTCTTGGTGAGAGGTGGGCGGGTGTCCTTGAGGCAGGTCCTATTTCCCTGCTTTCGGATTGATTGGGGTTCATGGTCGGAGTCCCTTTTGGAGAAAGGGGATCCCGGCTGGGGTTTGGGGCTTTGTGGTTCCCTGATTTTCTCTTTGTGGGTCTCCTAACCCCCCTCCCTTGTTTCCTTCCACACAGCGATGCCTCCTCCCGATACTCCTTGCGCCTCCTCAGCTCAAAGGTGAGCCCCGGGGTCTTGTTCTGCTGACCTCCCTCTGGACCCGACCAGAGTCTGTTCTAGGCGCAAGATCTCTTGCTGGTCTGTGACAGAAACGTCTTCCCTGGTTTTAAAATATTGGCCGCGGCCCTTTTTTCTTACTCCTTGTTTGAATTTTTATCTATATATTACTATGGTTTTAAAAATCATTCCCATTTCATTTCCTTTCTATTCTTTATTGTTTCTGTTGGGTTCAGTTTGTGAAGCACAGAAGGGGTGGATGTCTGGAGATGAAATAACGTGAGGGTTTGTAAGGATGTCTGGGTGGGGTCGGGTGGGTGGGTGGCGGAGTTGGGGAGGGTGAGGGGACTTGGGGAGTAAGAATGAAGGATGGAGGGGACTGAGCACTAGAACTGAAGGTGACTAACAAGTCTTTTTAAAGGTGATTTAATCATAGTGGGAAAATAGACAATATGAAATCGATTGTGGTAATGATTGTGCAATGCTTAAGATGGATGAACTATGGAATTGTGGGATTATGTGAGATATATGGATTAAGTGCCCCAAAAAGTGTTTAAAAAAAAAAGAAAGAAGCTCTCCATCACAAAAGTAATCTAACTAAACATGCACAGAAGAATCAAAACCCAAACTGAAACAAAGAAACCAAAAACAAGGTAATACTAAATGGAAGTGACCGTGAAATGGGCCCTTGGGCTTTGAACGTTGTGAGGCTAAAGGAAAATTTACTTGGGGCTGGTGTGGTGGACGTTGGCCCTGGTGCCCTCGGCCACGGCTGCTTGGCCAGCTGTGCAGGCGGCAGCAGGCGCATGGTCGCCAGGATGTCCCAGGCTTTGATAGTCGAGCAGTTTGGAATGAAAATATAATGTCTACAAGAATTCTCAGGAAGAGTCATTTCTATCTCTGAAGAGTGCTTAGACAGGGCCATAAGGTTGGAGGATACTGAGAGCACACACTGGTCTCAGAGGTGGAGGGTGATCATCCCCTCTTCCTTTCTGCACAGAGGAAAATGCATCTCCCCTTTCCTTGGACACTTTTCCCTACGTCAGTGAGGATTAGGGGAGGAAGCTGAATCTGTGCTCGCCTCACTTCCTTTTTCATCCAGCCTTCTCATGAAAGAACTGCCAGGAAACCGCAGAATATTTTACATTACTGACTTCTGCCTTTAGGGTCGGCATCCTGGCCCTTCTGGCTTCTCATACGATGAGATGCCGCAGGTCCTGCTGTAAATGAGGCTGACTATACATGAGTCAGGTTTCATAGGAGAATGTAACGATATTGTGTTAGGATGGCATTGAGTAGATTTGAGAGCTGAATTCTTTGCAAGACTTTGTCTGTTGCATTTAAATCTCATATCTGGCTCTGACCCAGGAAGACACACAGGTGCCACTGCCTCCAATTGATAGGTGTTAAGAAGGGATCTATTCTATGATGACTGGGTGCTCAAGGCTGGTATTGGGTTCTGCTACATGTGAAGTGAGACATGGTAATGTGATAAATTGCCACCTAGATTTTGTCATGAGGGCCAATAAGATCCTCAGATTCATTCCAGGGAGATGGCAACCAGGCTTTCAATTCTTAGTAGGAAAGGGTGAATGCATCTCTATAAAAACCTTAATAGGATACTTAAATGTATGTGTGTATATGTATGTGTGTGCGTGTGTGTGAATTTTCAGTATTTCCTTTCTTTCTACAGATATTCTATCCGAGTTTGTTGTTGTTCTTTTTCTTGATACCATGGGTTTGTTGGTTTATTCAGCATTTGGACACTCTATTTTGTTTTGCAGATGTTTCTCAAATATTTGTAACATTAGTGATATAGTCATGTAGAATAATGAGTTTTAAAAAATAGAGTCGAAATTTTTTTTATACTTTCATGATTTTGTAACTTGTAGAAAGATCTGAAATAAAGGTTTCCTTTATTATTGAGGAACATGCTTGTTTGCAACCTTATAGTGTTACATTAAAAAGTACCCCTAGTGTAATTCCAGTTTAGACATGTATGATTTCATTCTACAATATGAAAAAGAAAAGCAAGTCTTTAAGCATGCTATTAGAACCAGTAGATAGGTAAGATAAATTCTTGGTAGAAAACACACACACACAAGGAAGCAGGAAGTGGGAAGGGGAGGTGGTGAGGTATAGTGGAGGCCAGTAACACAGCTTAGTGAGGCAAGTCCCAGTGGAGCCTCACAGTGTAGGGATGCAAAATGACTGGCGGGAGGTGCAGCATCTGGAGTGGTGGCAAGTAGAGTGATGTTGGCTCACAGGCAGCAGACACTGCACATTGTGACCACATGGTGGCGTGGTATAGCATGGCACAGTGATGTGGTCCACCAAATTTGGCCAGGTTGAGCAGAGTACTGCACAGCCCACAGCTTGCACAGCACATGTGTTGAGGAAGGGCATCTAGATCAGGCAGTGTGCTGACCAAACATCTTGCCATCCTTGCCTTTGAGAAGCACTCTGCATGTATTTTTACTAAGGCAGATAGGTTTGTCCTTTTAGCTGTCCATGGTATATTCAATCTTCTTTTCAAACACCAACATTCAAATACTTCGATTCTTCTTCGGTTTCCTATCCAATGTGCAACTTTCGTATGCATATGAGGCAAGTGAAATGATCATGGCTTGGTCCTCAAAGTAACCTTAGTCCTCACAGGAACGTCCTTGTTTCCAGTACTCACAGATATCTTGTGCAACAGACTCATCTCATGGAACTCGTCTTTTGATCTCTTGAGTGCTATTTCCATGATCACTGACAGGAATAAAGTGTGGATGAAATTTCTTTGTTTTCACTTTTTGTGTTATTTGCTCAAAAGGTTTTTTCATCAAATGATTTTTTTCAACAGTCAAAAAAAAGTCCTTTAGAGTTGCCCTAGAATTTGAACTTTTAGTCTTCATATATTCAATCAAAAATATTCCAATTCTTAAATACTCTATTTTTTATATCAAGTTGAAGAATTTTTCAGACACTTAGATGGCATTCATGTCAAAGTCCATTTTATGAGAAAGAGTCATAGTTCCCTAAGTAAATGTCAACATAAAAACAAAATAATTTTTAGCTTCATCATAACACTAGCAAATTAGAAAGTCATACTGTTTAGCCTGCAAAGGCTGTAATATTGTTAATCCACACCACCCTGTGCAGTGAGTAAACATACAATCTGTTGAGAGTGGGAAGCCAGTGGGACTGCCTGACCACCCCACACCCTCAGCCTCATGGACTTACATATTTTCAACTATTGACATGAAATAAGCTTACCACTTTGCTATCCCTTATTTTTTGGAATATATCCATGTTCTAGTTTTGTGGCAGGTATTCCCCTTCCACAGGCACCAACTTTTTGGGGTTTTACTATATTTGTTTCCTTTCTTCGAAATTGAGAGACAATAGTACAATCCCACAGCAGAGGATTTGAACCACTGACCTTGAGGTAAAAAGCCCAATACTTAGCTTTCAACATCACCATGCCCGTTTATTTTTCCGTTCCATGGGCCAATCTCACAGGTTATTATGATGTTACTCTCATGCAAACTGAAGGTTTATTTATATAACATCACATTTTCTATTTTGAAGTAATTAAGTTGAGTCTAAGTAAAAAACCTTGCAGATCACATGACAGAATTTCGTAAGAACAAAACTATGCAAATATTTTTTACAGGAGTAGTTCAAGCCTGTCTGAGAAGGTCATTCTCGGTCGCCATCAACTTGATGACGGTGAGTTTCTTTCTTACAGTTTAGGAGAAACTTATACACTTTCTATGATTGTAGATAGTGATCCCCCAGAAGCTCTTTGAGAGCAGTGGGAACAAAATCAGATGAAGTGAAAGCAGAAAGCCGCATCTGTGCTCAGCCCTGCACCTGCTCCTGCTCCTGCTCCTGGGCCTGTGCTGTTAGTCCTGAGCGCCCCCTGCTGGTCTCAGCGCCCCAGGCTGTCGTACAGGATAGTGTATGTGAGGGCCACCCTGGCTTCCCTGTCTGTGTCCACCTGCACTGTAACACTGTAACACACAGGTTTGTGCTCTCAGAGGTCACAGGTAGGTAGCACTGATTTTTGGAAGGATCAAGGTCACTACCATAGTGACCAATAGTAGGAGCTCTCCATCGCCACGGCCTCTCCCTGGGTGCTGCCTGATCCAATCCCAAATACCCTCTCTGACACCGACCCCATGGTATGACCAGCACCTTCAGGAGAAGGAGGGGGAGGAAGGAGATAGATATTTCTGAACTAAGGTCGCCCTGGCTCAGCAGGCTCCAGAGTCTCCTCCTGGTAAGGCCACGTTTAACCAGGAAACTACACCAAGCATTTTCCTATGAGTGTAACTGACTGGTATCAGGTCTGGGATCCATGAGAAGTTTGCTAAAGCCACAGCTCCACCGCTCCACCAGGAGATTTCTACAAAGCACCTTTCTGAATCAAGTTGAATGCAGGCAGGTGAGTCAAGTACAAAAGCGAGCAAATGAACATACAGAGTGATCATGGCTACTATGATTACACTAGATCTTAGCCAAAAGGTTGAGAAGCGATAATCGGCTACTTTTACGGAAAAAGTTCTGAAAATATTGGGGGAAGATTTTGTGAGAAAAAGGTCAGGAAAATTGAGCTGAGAATTAACCCCCCACCACAACCACCATCTTATTACAACAATGCACCTGCTCATTCTTCAAGGGCAGCAAGGGCTGAACTCTGAGAATTTCATGAAGAAAACTTACTTCATCTGCTCTTTAGTCCTGAAGTTATTCAAAAGTCACAGAGTGACCACTATTGAGAACCCCGATCCAGTAAGAGGCATCAGTGCCCCCGCGTGGAGAGATGTTTCCCTGTCGTGTCAGTGGCCTGTGTTCTTGTTCTCACTCCTGAGGAGACATCAGACACTGTGTCCTCTGATGCTGAGCTGAGAGATGCTCTGAGACTCCTGCTCTGCAGCTGCATCAGGCTGAGGGTTTCTGTTCCTCTCAGGAAGGAGTTTCTCTCACGGTGTCTCCTGCACAGTAATACATGGCCATGCCTGAGTCTTGCAGGCTGCTCAACTGCAGGGACATGGTGCTGATTGGGTTGTCTGTGGAGATGGTGTCTTTTCCTTGGAAGGATGTGTTGTACTTGGTTTCAGAGTCACTAGGATAAATCATTCCTATCCATGTCAAGCCCGTTCCAGGTGTCTGCTTAAACCAGCCGATCCAGCTTCCAGTAAAGCTGTACCCAGATGTCTTACAGAAGATCCTCAAAGACTCCCCGGGTCTCTTCACCTCTGCACCAGCTGCACCTGAGCACACACACCTGTGGAGATAGGATTCAGAGATCAGAGATTCCCTCTACACACACACAAACACACACACACACACACACACACACACACACACACACTCCATTCATCTCAAACCCTGTGGCGATCCTGACCTAGCAGAAGAGCAGTGAGGTGATCTACGGGAAAGACCCCATCTTGCAAGGAGAATGGAAAGGAATCACACTGTGATCCCCAGCTGGGTGATGAGGGCGCTTCCCCTGTGGACGTAGCCTGTGGGTCTTCCACTTTGCATATTTCTGCCCGGCCCTCCATTTCAGACTCCTCCAGCCTCACAACCCTGGAAACCCAAGGCAGGGGAAGGTGCAGGTCTTGGGACTGCTGGGAGGGACAGAACCTGATTCTAATAACATCACACAATACACACACACATGCACATGCGTATTGGCACCTTGACCCCGGACAGTATTGAACTGTGGCTCCACACTCAGTGCATCTCTCAGTACACATTTGGGGGAGAGTGTTTGAAACCCAGTGTGACCAATAAGCCCTCACAAACGGTCCTTCCTTACTATCTGTGGGGAATTATGGCCAGGAGAGAAAGTACCTATGTCTCCTTAGAGAAAGCTGAAGACTCTGATGTCCCTGATGGTCCCTTCTCAGTAGACCTCTCAGGTGTGTCCCAGCGCCCAGGTCTGCCCTGTGCTTCCGGCTGCCTGAGGAGAGGAAACACATCTCAGGGAATGTCAGCTTTACTCAGAGTGTCAGACAAATCTGTGCAGATTAAAGCCAAAGATGAGTGTGTCACTCTGAATACTCATGGGCAACCTGGCCCTTGTCACCGTCTCTCTGACAGTGGAGCTCTGTTCAGAAGAGAAGTTAAAAGTCCAACATGGGGAATATTTCAGTTTCATCAGTTTTTTTCCGGTTTCCTCTATTAACTTTAATCACATTTTCAACATGCAGCCAAGAATGAAGCTATGACAGTAAGTCATACCATTACAGAGACAAGCATTGTCAATTTTCGGCAGGGACAACTCTGAGATGACATGAGAAAGTTGGATATTTACTTTCTTGCCTTTATTTCCTGTCAAACCATAAAAATATTAAAAATAGTGATCCATACATTGAATTCACTTGTAACGAATGATTGAAGTTACTTCCTTTAATTTTAGTTATTGCAAAAAAAACCTAGACAGTTCTTTAATTAGACTGCTGCTAATAGGTTTTTAAAGATCACAGTGGTGACAGGATTGGTACATTTTGCCATAATGCGTCTGCTTATGAGAACAAACATTAACACTACAAAGGATTGACACATAACACGGGTTATTTGCCGTGTGGGCAAACACTGCGTTATTCACAGCCAACATCCTCATGTGGCTCCAGAGGGACTGTTGGCAGATGTTGCTGAGTTCTCCTTAAACATTTGAAACCCAGACATGATTTACCATAAAGCCAACCCATAGCGAAACAGACACAAACATGAGGTAAATACTATGGGAAAAAGTATAGTGCTTGGTAGGCTAAAAGTCAAAATATATATCTGATAAGCTTTTCCTTCTGAGAATATTTAAGAGGTGAAAATATTAAGTACTAGAAGGTCGCAAAACTTAGCAAATGTGGGTTCTTGTCATTCAGTGAGATCAATGGCAGGATGCTCCCTTGCAACATGTGGAACACTTTCCTGTAGCCACTTCGAAGACCAACAGGGCTACCTGTTGCCATAGTTGAGACAATGCTGTCATTCCCATTCTCCTTAAATATTAACTGCTCCAACGACAGTTGTTTTTGTTTATATTACCCATAGAATAACCCTTTATACTTTTTCTTACACCCTGGGAGCTATGGCAAACCTCTTTTAAACCACAATAATAAACTTCCATCAATTCTGTTTTATTTTACTAAGACATCTATACTTAAAATTCTCTGAGCTAATCAATGAAATCCAATTCTGATTAACAGAGTTAATTTATCCTGTTTTTCCTCCTCTTACTGCCTGTTTAGGTAATCACATGTAGGTGCTTAAAACTAAAAGATATATCCTTCTTCTTCTATAGGAAATTGTTGAAGTTACTGCCAGAGGATGGGCCCCTCAGGTTCGAGGGCACTCAAAATGTGACTGAAGAGAGGTTGATTTCTTGGAGGGGAGTCGTCCATGAGGACGTGATTTGAGTAAAGCCTCTGGGAGTGGAGACGTCAGGTTCTTCATTTGCTGATGCGACATGCCTTAAGGTAAAGAGAAACAGCTGCAAATGTCTTCTCAATACCAGAACATGGAATTTGCATACTATGAATTTAGGAAAATTGAAAATAGTCAAAAATAAAATGGAATGCATGAATATCAGTATCCTCAGCATTAGTAAGCTTAAATGGACTGGTTGGTATTGGCCAATTTGAATCAGATAATCATCGGATTTACTATGCTAAGAATAGCACAGTCAAGAGAATGGCATGGCACTCATTGTCAGAAAGGATCTTGCTACACCCATCATGAAATATAGTACTGTCTGTGATAAGATTATATCCACCTTCAAGGAAATCCAATCAATTCAACTATTATCAAACATTACTTTAACAATGCATTTGCTACCAACTTTAACATACAAATAAGTAAGGTATAACACTAATAAATAAAAATTAATTTTATTTGCTCCTTTACCACCACTTTCTGCTGTTGAGATTTAAATTCCATTATTATACATCATACATTCAATAGGTCTGATTCTACATATTTCTTATGCATTAATATTATATTCCTATTTTAAATAAACCATTTTATTTACATCCAGAAATTAATACATGCAAAGCTATTGGATTTACCCTTGCTGTTATTGGAAATGGCCACACACACACACACATCCTTTTTTCATGGGCATTTAGAGTATTTGTTTAGTGCTCATGGAGAGAAAAGAAATCCCCTTTTCATCTTTCATGTTACATCTGCCCGGTGTCCACTACATTTTAAAAAATAATCTTCTAATTATAAGCTATGTGCTTTACTGTACCTTTTAATCTTCAAGAGTAAATTTACTAGCCATTTATTGTTTGAACATTGTCAAAGCACTGAAACAACAAAATGGGCCAGAGAAAGCTCTCAGGTTTGATACGTTGTTTGAATTTTTTAATAAAAATAATTATCTGAAATATAATCACTACCCTATAGAAAATTAACAAATGAAAAAGTCACAGCAGTCTCCAATTCTTGCTGCCTCAAACCATTTTACATTTGCTTGATACACCTTTCCCGACTCTTTGCAGTGATCTGTGTGCACAGGAAAGAAACCTTTTCCCAGTGCTGATGGGCTCCTAGCTCATCTGAGGAGGAGTAGCTTATGAATGGTTTTAAGGAGGAAAAGCCTAATTTACTAAAGGGATGAATTCAAGATAAAGACATTATGAAGTTTTATAAAGACTGTATTCACAGGGGAAATTCTTTCTGGGTTTAAGAGGAAACCACAGGTCCTCAGAAGATACTGGGCATTTTTTCTTATCCTGCTCCTAGAGCTGGCTCATACAGCAACCACAACTAAGCCATCTTAGTTTCCTGAGGCCTTCTGCAGGGGAAGTTTATGTCTATGCCTCCTGTTACATGTGTCTCTCACACAGTAGTATACATCTATGTCCTCTGCTCTTAGATTGCTCATCTGCAGCTACATCATGCTCTTGCCATTATCGCTGGAGATAGAGAATCAGCCCCTCACAGTTTCTGTATAGATTTTAGTATTTCCATCAGGACTAACAGCAGCCACCCACTGTGGCCCCTTCCCTGGGAGCTGGCAAAACCAATTCATCCAGAAGCTGCTAAAAGTGAATCCAGAGGCAGCACAAGAGAGTCTCAGAGAACCCCCAAGTGGTCTCAGGTCTCCACCAGATACCACCAGCTTCACCTCACACTGGACACCTGCAAACACAGAAAACACATGTGTTTAAAAGCCTACACCAATCTCTCTCTTCTTCTCAGACTCCCAAATCTATGTTCATATTTTTCAAAATCATTTCCTTGTAATATTGCAAGAATAAAAAACCCATCCCAGCTCAGGCGCCATAGTGAGAGTCCTGGCTTGGTGCTGGCTTCTGAATGGAGTAATCTCAGACACTGGGCTGAGCTTTCCTTAAAATCACAGTCAGCAGCAGAGAGAGCAGGCTGCATGTCCTTCTCTAGATAGCCGATCAGACATCGGTTAGTGCAGTGTCTGCCAGAAGGATCAGCGTGTGAAGAATGAGAGTTAATGGAAATCTTTGGCAGAAGTCCATTTGCATTGGGATATTAGGACCTAGTTGTACTATAAACTTCTCTTCACCAAGTGTTACCAACAAATGTGAGTTCGTGTTCTGATCCTGGTCCATCTGGGACACTAATAAACCCTCTAGCCTCAATTTCTAGTGCTCACCAACTAGATTACTTTTCTTCTTTCTCTCAGCCTATCTTTAAGCACACATGGATGAGTTCTGAGCTAAGAGTCCTTGCTGAGCCTCACTTGCCCTGGCCTAACACAGAGTTGTAACTGAGTGTTATGGACACTAGGACAGATTCCATGGCTCGTGTTCTGAGGAAGGAGGCACTAAGCCACTCCAGTGACTGACTGGAGAACCTCTTGTTAGGAAAACACACAAGGTAGAGAACAAGGATACATTAATGGTGTTTACTGCTTTATCTTTGGGGAACATAGAACCCAAACAAACAACAAGAAATAAAGACAACAACAATAATGCATCCTGGCAATTCTGACTCATAGAGAGAGTGTATATAACAGGGAAGAACTTCTTCCTAGAGTTTCTGAGGCTATAAATCTCTATGGGATGTGATCACATCATCCTTATCTCACAGATTAGTTGGTGGGCTGGATCCAAACATCACACTTCATTTAGCAGAGGTGAGGTGGAAACAGACAGAGAAGGAAAGAAAGGGATGAAGGGAGTGAGTGAGAGAGAGAGAGAGAGAGAGAGAGAGAGAGAGAGAGAGAGAGAGAGAGGAGAAAAGTCTTATTTGTTAATTAATGTTCAACTCCCCCCCACACACACAATTTTGGGGTTAATTAGGGAAATTGACAAGTTAAAATTGACGTGCTTAGCACTCAATGGTTCAGTCAAGACATACAATTCTACCAAATGCAACGGAGCTTTATACTATAAAAATAAGTCCGTGAAAGTGGATAAATTTCATCCATGGAAATGAAGAAAGGTAGCACATTTTTGTCTGTTTACTTGGATTACAGTTTCACTCAGATAATTAGAGCTATTCATCTTTCCATGTTTCATCGAATCCTCATACAGTGGATTTCCCTGCCGTGGTTTTCACGCCCTCAGGATGTGGTTATCACACTGTGTCTCTTGCACAGTAATACATGGCTGTGTCCTCAGAGCTCAGACTGATCAGCTCCATGAACGCTGTGTCTCATCAGGGAGTCTGCCCTGGAACTTTGGTCCATAGTTTGTACTACCACTTTGAGGTTAACTCAAGTCAAGGAAGAGGTTGACCAGCAACCTGTTGCACACAGTGCATACATTTGTCCATGAAAGTATATCTGGAAGCCTGGCAGGAGACCTTCACAGAGGCCCCCGGCTTCTTCATCTCAGTGCCAGACTGCACTAGTTGGACCTGCGGGTGGATGGCTGCAAAGAGGAGACAGGAACATAAGAAGCATAATTCTTCAAGTTCCACCACACTCTCCTAGGAACTGGGTGTGCATTTCCTGCAGTCACAGCTGTCGAAAGAGATTCCCCAGCACGACTCCATAGTGAGGGGGCTCTGTCCTCAGAGGAGTCTGTGTACGAGAAAAGTTCTTATTGAGTGAAGTTGTGGAGGTCAGAGACACATCTGTATTTGCCTGAATAGACTTTATATTATTTGCATATTCAAAAGCCAGAGTATGTTATAGCTCAAGGCCTGCAGAGCCTGAGAAGAAATGAATCACAGAGAACACGAGTCTACAGGGTGCTGAAGGCACAGACCAAATCTCTGTGGAATGTGTTCCTCTGTATCGTCCCCAAACACTACACAGAGAGAATTCTTCTCACTGAAAGGACCCAACGCTGACAAGGTCTGTCCATTCTTGTGACCACACCTTTAGTGGTGCAGACACCACTTGAAAACATTTTGGGTCCATCAAGAGTTCTGATTCTGAACAGGTGTATAGTTTTTACCCTCATCCCCTCCAGCATAAGCAGCTAACTGGTAACTGGGTAAAAGGCAGTTGATGCGCCATGGGAGGGCCTGACAGGATCCCGACTGCTATGAAATCTACACCTGAATTCAAGGCAGTTCCTCCCGGGCTGTGCAGTAAAAACGACTTTTCCTGACCACTCTTTTGATGAATGATCCAAACCTGCGCATCTGATATCAATGATCATAGTAATTGCAAAATTGACAGGCCCAGAGCCTTTTCCATGAGTGGTTTTGTGTTAACATATGGTCTTGGTTCCATATTTCACACGCTAGAATTCCGGGGTATGTATGTATTTTCAGTGAGTTTCTATATGCTCCACCTTTGCTAATTGTTTTCTGATGAACCTGGACTCATGCCCACGCCACTACCTCTGATCCACCACTTCTCTCTTCAACACACAGTCCAGGTCCTGTCACCAAGGCGTGACATCTGAATATCTTATGTTTAAAAGCTGTTTGTCTGATGATATGCTTGGATCATTTAATTAATGTACCCTCTGGACTCCTGCTCCTTAGTAGATACATATCTGTATGTATACATAATTAGTCCCATGGAAGCCCTACTAAGTGGAGTCGGGTTTAAGTTCTAAGTCGTGATATCATCACAGGCAGCTGGAGGAGTAGTGCTGAAAGAAAGGCTGAGATCCACTTATTCCTTAGAAAAACAGATGGAGAAGAATCCCAGGATGCAGCAGAAAACCAGCCCTGAACCTTCAGCGGCACCTGCTCTAGGTCGGAGTCTTTGCTGGTGGGTCTTGAGCGCCGCCTCGAGACCAGTCTTCTCGATACAGCGGCGATTAGTGTCTGGGTTCTCATTGATTTGCCGTGTGTATCTTGCACAGTAGTAGATGGCCGTGTCCTCAATTTTCAGTTTGTCCGTTGGAAGGTACACTATGTTCTTGGATCTGTCTCTGGAGGTGGCGAATCCACCCTCAACAGAGTCAGTGTAGGCTATGTAACTACTACCATCACCACTAATGCCTGCTACCCACTGCAGGCCCTTCCCTGGAGCCTGGCAGACACGTGGCATGCCGCAGCTACTGAAGGTGAACCCAGAGGCTGCACAGGAGAGTCTCAGATAATCCCCCCAGGCTTTCTGTACAGCCCCCAACTCCACCAGCAGCACCTCACACTGGACACCTGCAAACACAGATTGATTAGGAAAACCCTCACACACACACACTGGTGCTCAGTGAGGGCCAGTAACACACTCTTGCTCTCCTGAAAAGACCTGTTAATACCCAATTCAGGGAAACCCAGCTCAGCACAGACACGGTGATGTCTCGATGTGCGCAGTCCTGATCACTGAATGGGGGCCCCTGAGAATTGCGGAGCTTTGGCGCCTCTGCCAGGGATGTAGGTTGAGGGCTGGGATGGTTTGAATAGCAGAGGACAGGAGTCCATTTGCATGCACTTCATTTCTATAGCAGTAAGTGACGTTGCATGTATTCTGGGAAGATCATTCCAAGAGCAGGGAAGAATGTTCTAGGTATCCTGCTGAACCCTACAAATATACACATTGGCATGCTAAAAGGCAGGTCAGTTATTGAAACCCAGTTTCTCCTTAGGACAAAGATAAGGCTTTCTATTCCCATTAGAATTTATGGCCTCAGAAACCTACAAGGAGAAGTGCTCTGTCTTATGCATTCGCTAGCAGACATAATTGACTTGATGGAGCCGCCAGCCTACAGTTAGTAGCCGCTCACACACCTCCTGTGGCTCTACAGCATAACTGAGCTACCTACTGTCCCTAGAAATGCCCCTTTGTCAGTGTGGTGCACATTCCTTTATCGAGACACTTGAGCATTCCCAGTAGAATAAGACATTTTAATGGACAAACGTTCCTCGTGAAATTCTGCTGTAAATTACCTTCTCGAGAAGGAGACCCACATCCTGAAAGGACGCCCTCCCCTTCTCTTCTGAACCTTCCCTGTGACTGTTCCCTTCAGCTGGGTGTGTCAGTGCCTCTTGGAATCTCTCCCCTTCCCTGCAGAGAGCTTGGGCGCATCTCGTTACCTCCCACTCACAGGCCTCTGCAGATGAAGACCTTTAAGGAACTGAGTTAACATTAGGAGTTGTATAGAGGGTTCTTTGCCAATTCACACAACCCATGAGAAAGGTTCAGGGGAGTCTTCCATAAGCTGGAAGAAAGTAATATTTCTTATTTGCCATTCATCCAAATATAGGTATTCTGTCATATTATATGCTTCCTGCTGGTGATGGGATACTTTGGGGCTTTATTTCAAGTCTCAAAACTTCAATTTCCCCAGATTTCATATTAATGAACATCTACCACTTCAGGAATGTAAAAGAACAACAGAAACACGGAAAATCAACATTTTATTTCACAATAGATATTTGGGCAGGGAGACACACAGACAAAGTTTCACTGTCTTCTGAACAAAGGATTCAGATGGAGAAAAACAGACTGTGCTGAAAGAAGCACTTGGAGACGAGAACTTCAAGGCGTTCATTGAGCACTGGCCATTCCGGGAGGGGATTTCATCTCATCCCAACGTTGGATATGTTTCCCCCCTGTCCTTCCGGAAAGAACCAGGGCTTTTCATTTTCAGAATCTTCTCTTCAGGAAATTAAGACACGAGGATCTTGGTTGCTGAGGAGTCCCTGGAGAGGTTCTGAACTCGGGAGCATTGGGGAACTCTGCCACAAGAGGACACAAACACCCAGCATCCCCTGCACCGGCTCCTGTGGAAAAACTTGTATCCCATGTACTGTGAGCTCCCTCTGCTGCCCAGGGTCCTCTTGGCTTCCTGTCACTTGAGATGTGGGACCACATCCCCTTCACTGTGTCTCCTGGTGCTTCTCTCACAGAGTCACAAATGGCAGTGTCCTCAGGGTTCAGACTGCTCAGGTCAGATATCACCAGCTGCTTGGACTGGTCCTGATGGTAATGGTTAGATGTGGGAAGGCTGGGTTGTGGCTAGCACACTGATCAGTAGCACGGTTTGCTGTGTAATATGGTTTTGTTTCCCAGGTTTTGATCAATTCAGAGGTGATAGCTGCTGCAGTGGAAGTTAGACCCAGCAGTAAGCTACTCTGAGAACACTTTCCTACCACATGACTGGATTCTCACAGCTGCAACTGGGATGTCACACCTGTTGCTGTTGCTGCTGTTGTTGTTAGGTGCCATTGAGTCGGTTCTGACCCACAACAGTTCGATGCATGACAGAATAATTGTTCCTTTCCTAGAGCCCATTGACGACCTTCTGAACTAGAGAAAGAAAATGAACCCAGAGAAAAACAGCTTGCAGACTGATACTGAGAACAATGTGCTTATCTCTGTGTGAGGAGTAGGATTTACTCTGAAACCCTTCTGCTTTTGCAATATTCTGGCACTGAACTAGACACCCTTCTGGGTGAAAAGTGTATTCACTGAAGAATCTCACTAAGGTCTGCGGAATGAGTATGACCTTTCAGAAGCAACTAGCCAGGCCTCTTTCTCGTGACGTCACTGGGTGAATTGAACCAGCGACTTTTCAGCTAAACTCCTAAACTTTGTGCAATCCAGACACTCCATGTGCTCTGAATCTCATGGGAAAATTCCCTCCGGTTTCCATGAATTTCATTAGAGAGCTTATGGTGGGGACCGACACCTCACAGAGTTACTTCCCCTGCATTGCAGACAGGCGGATGTTTCACATGTGAGAATATCTTTCAGTTGAACATTTAAAGTCATGCATATCAGGGAAAGGCACTGAATCATAAAAGTAGATTTCTTTGAGGACACTGTGAGATGGAGAAGAAACATGGAGCACAAAGTACAGCTGCACCTGTGCCTGGGTCTGTGTTCTGTTTTCTATGTGTCCTGAGTGCCCCTAGAGACCACTCCCACTCCCTGCAGGGGAGATTTGTGTCTGGCTCTCACTGACTTCCTCTCACTGTGCGTCTTACACAGTAATAATACACAGCGGTGTCCTCAGTAATCGCGGAGCTCGGTCACAGGGAGAACTGGTTCTTGGATATGTCTGGGTTGATGGCTAGATGATCTTTGAAAGATGGCGAATAATCTCTGTACTACTTTGAGCAGTAGTAGTATGTCCCTGCCATCTATTCAAGACCCCACCCAGGGTGCTGCCTGATGCAGTTCCAACCAGAACTGCTGCTGGAGACTGAGTCACCAGTGATGGTGTAGTTGCAGGCCAGTGTCTGTGAAGGTCTCACCATCTGAGGGGCTGACTCCTTTAGGTGTACCTGGGACAGAGCACCTGGGGACAAAAGAAAAAAGTACAGTAAATACCCCCCATATAACTGAATATATTGTAACCTATTCTATCTCCCTGGCTCTGACCTGATGGGAGACCCAGCACCATCAGGAGGAGGAGGAAGGAGACAGACATTTCTGAAGTAAGGTCGCCCTAGCTAAGCAGACTCTGGAGCCCCTGGTGGAGAAGTTGCATTCAAACATTAAACCATGACTACTATTTGCCTATAAGTGTCACTGACTTGTATAAAATCTGAGGAACATGAACAGCTGCACAAGAAGGTTTCTCCAGAGCTGTTTCCTGAAGCCAATCAGAGGCAGGCAGGTGGAAGGGCTGGAAGCAAAGGTGCTCACAGCTTGAGTTCGGAGCTTCCACCGATCCCTATGTCTATAACCTTCAATGAAGGAGAGTTTCATTGCAGTAGTACACATATTTGAATGTCCCTGGATTTGCATCTCTAGTCTGCCCTGTCAGGGGAAGCCAGCCTCTAACACATCATTATGGGTCTGGCAGGCGCAATTGTACAGTGATAATAAGTAAGGATTATAGTAAAGTTATAGAGAGCGTGAGAGATAGAAGGGAAATATAGAAATCAATGGAGTCAGACACGATTCATGACAGCATGCTCCCCTCAGCCCTGCTTGGTGGTCCTCGAGGAGGGAGAGAGCCTCTTTAATGCTAGCCCAGGCTTTTTATATTTTCTGGGGACATGCAAGCCCCCTAATCACAGCTGAGTACAAATGTCACAGAAAGGGGTTGTGCTATAGGTAATACAGTAATGAGAGGGGGTGGTCTAGGGACATACATGCAATAATAAGAGGAGGGATTGGGGGTAACATGCGATAAGATGGGCAGATAACTTTGGATGTCATAGAGTCAGTTTGGCCTGATCCCTGACTCAACTGATAGAGATCATTATTTGTAGGGTGAGAAAGCTTGGTCGCAGGTCTCAGGGAGGAATAGTTTATTGTTCCCAGTAGCAGGGAGTGAGGCCTGCGATATAGTCTGGTGAATATGTGCCCTAGAGACTTACCCTGTAGTCTGGGGACTAACTTCCCTCAGGGAGGATGTCTGTAAGCTTCTGACCAATCCCCACACTACCCAGTCTAACACAGCAGGCATTTCCAGAGAAGTCGCCCTTTAATTGCAAAACCTTGGCTAAGTTTCCCAAGATTTAAGGATAAGGTGCCTCCATCAGAACTAGGAACATAAATCAGTTTAATTCAGTAAATATTTGCTGATAAGTGACATTTGTGGATTCCTGATAGTCGGGTGACAGTTTTCTGTACAGCCTGGGAACTATGTGACCATATTCAGAAATGTAACAGAGTTGATAGTTTTCCTATCAACATTTTCAGCCAGCAACTTTTGAATCTGACTTGAGCTTGCATAAAGGAATTCCCAAGTATAACAGGCATAAAAGAAGCACAATTCTTATGGATGCAAGTTAATCAGTAAATGCTTCACTTTTTCTTTCCCAAAAACTCTTTTTTTCTGAGAGTCCTGGCAGCCAAGGGTTACTTGCAGGAAGCAAATTTCAATTTCAGACCATTCAACTTGGAAAAATCACCCCAAACACTGTCCACACACTTGACCCCTTGGACTGATAGGACCTCGAGTGAGTGATAAATTAGCAGCGTGCATAAATCATGATAAGCCTCAGTGAAGAACACAACTCTCGTGTTCAACTGTCCCCAAAGTTTCCGGGCGAAATCAAACATGAAGATAGTACAAATTCCAACTCTAAGGACAGGCAAGTTTAACAACCATTCTCCCATCCACGTTCCTCCATTCCCTTTTCAATGCCCCTGCTTACATTTTATTTTTAAACTTTGTTAAACTGACATATAACTTACCTAGACATGCATGCTAGGTACTTCTCTTTTCCTGAAAATCAGTCATACACGACAGTGCTTTAGGTCACAGAATGGACTGTCACCACAAAAGTTAAGCAAGGCCCTTAGTCCGTGCTTCAGCCCTATTAACACCTTGGCAGGATTGGATGTTTGGGTGTTTCCAGTTTGTTAGGAGGATGCACATCCACACCAACGTACACAGTTCTATCGCACCCATGTCACCCATGCACTCCCTCTGCAAAGGGCCAAATTACTGGTTCCTCAGCCATTGTTATCTGAGTCTTTGCCTCTGGAGTCTCAGTCAAGGGTGTGGGCCCTTTGGCGAGGACCGCCTCTCTCTGGCTCCTCCCTGAGCCCTGCCCCAGGCCCGCTAGGCCCCGCCCACCCCGTCACCAGGCTCCTCGTGTTGGCTCCTCAGCAAAAATGGGCGGGGCAAGAGCTGCCTTGAGAGGAAGTGAAGGCAGACCCCTACCCCTCTCTGACCCCGCCAGCTCCTCCCACCCCGGGTCACGCCCAGACAGGGCCGGAAGTGGCGGTGTCTTATTCTGAACTGCAGCTCACAGCTAGGGTTCCACTATTGGTGCTCTGCTCGCGGTTCCAGAGAATCGACCACACCCTGAGCACCCTGTTGCCGGCGCTCCCAGGTGGGAGGCTCCGGGCTCCGGGACATGCGTGTGGGCGGAGGACATTTTAGTCCAGCTGACTAGGGTGCAAGCACCCTTTCTCTCCCCCAGGAGCCCTGCCAGCGCTTCTCTTGGTGAGAGGTGGGCGGGTGTCCAGGAGGCCGTCCCATTTTCCCGCTTTCGGATTGGGTGGGGTTCATGGTGGGAGTCCCTGTTGGAGAAAGGGGATCCCGGCTGGGGTTTGGGGCTTTGTGGTTCCCTGATTCTCTCTTTGCGGGTCTCCTAACCCCCCTCCCTCGTTTCTTTCCACACAGCGATGCCTCCTCCCGAAACTCCTTGCACCTCCTCAGCTCAAAGGTGAGCCCCGGGGTCTTGTTCTGCTGACCTCCCTCTGGACCCGACCAGAGTCTGTGCTAGGCGCAAGATCTCTTGCTGGTCCGTGACAGAAACGTCTTCCCTGGCTTTAAAATATTGGTCGCGGCCTTTTTTTTCTTACCCCTTGTTTCGAATTTCATGTATATATTACTAAGGTTTTTTAAACCATTCCCATTTCCTTTTCTTTCTATTCTTTATTTGTTTCTGTTGTGTTCAGTTTGTGAAGCACAGAAGGGGTTGGATGTCTGGAGATGAAATAACATGCGAGGGTTTGTAAGGATGTCTAGGTGGTGTCGGGGTGGGTGGCTGGCGGAGTTGGGGAGGGTGAGGGGACGTGGGGAATAAAGAAGAAGGATGGAGGGGACTGAACACTAGAACTGAAGGTGACTAATAAGCCTTTTTAAAGGCGATTTAATCATGGTGGGAAAATAGACAATATGAAACCGATTGTCGTAATGATTGTGCAATGCTTAAGATGGCTGAACTGTGGGATTATGTGGGATATGTGGATTCAGTGCCCCAAAAAGTGTTAAAAAAAAAAGAAAGATCTCCATCATAAAAGCAATCTAACTAAACTATGCACAGAAGAATGGAAAATTAAAGTGAAACAAAGAAACTAAAAACAAGGTAATGCTAAAGTGATCGACCTCTATTTTGGGAATGAAATGGGTCCTTGAATTTTGAACGTTGTGAGGCTGAAGGACAATTTACTTTACCAGAGAGCAGCGAGAGCTGGCCAGCCTGCTTCAGGGCAACAGCAGGCGCACAGTCACCAGGATGTTCCAAGCTTTGATAGTCGAGCAGTTTGGAATGTGCCAGTTGAGATGCCTGGTAGGCGATGAGCCCACAGTTGTCTTTGATCAACGAGTGTATGACGCCCATGGCCCTGAATGAGATGCTGGAGTCCGAGTGGACCTACTGGAGCACCTTGTGCACATACACAGTGTAGGTCTCCTTGCTGCTGCACTGGCATTTCTTGCTGTACTCCCTCTGAGCCTTAGCTGCAGTCTCCATGGGGCCCCTCCCCGGGGCAGGCAGGGACTTATCAGGGCCAGGTGGGTTGTTTGACTGGGACAGTACACCTGGCAAAGGTAATGTAGGTGTCATAAGGCAAGCTGAGGGAAGACAGAAACCTCCCCTGGAGCAGAAGGGCTAAAGCTCGCTGGATCTTGATTTTCAGCAATACAGAGTGTGAAAGCAGGACCTCTACATCCCTCTAACCTTTTGGGTTTTCAGCAGGTATTGTGGGAAAAGTTACCACAGGGATAACTGGCTTGTGGTGGCCAAGTTTCATAGTGATGTCACTTTTTAATCCTTCAATGTCGGAATGATTTGATCTGATCTTCCCTGTAAGATGTGGGTGGAGGGTGAGGGGCAAGGGTAGAGGAGAGAGGAGGAAGGACAGAGGAGAGGAAGGAGGAGAGAGGGAGAGATTGGAGCGGCCTCCACACTCCCTAATGGCCCATAGCCTGGATTCCCAGGCTGCCCCCTGCCCGAAAAGCTGGGTAGACCAGCCATTGAGTGGGGACTTAATTGTTTTTCGCGACACTACTTAGGTGTCAACAAGGAGGTCCTGCTGGGAAAACAGGTCGGAGATGCTCACATTGTGCACTGTGTGTCAGCATGCCGGTTGGATCCCTAGCCCGCTGTCGGCGCTCTCCAACCCTGAGGTCCCCAGGCTCTCCCTCCTGCTCTCACAAACTTTTGAATAGTTGAGTTGGATTCCATTTTACTTTCTTAGATCTTATCATTGTTTCAAAATATTTCACAAAAAAATCTATTTTCAATTCCATTATTTTACTTACGGGATTTCGGTGTGTACATACGTGCATGTGTGTGTACCCTGCACACGTTTTTGTAGTATCCTTTTGGATCACCACTAAGGAGGTCGACCAGTAGTCTTGTTCGGGCAAAATGAGTGCTACCTGCCAAGTGCATATATAAATCCGCTCATCCTGCTTCTTCCCGTTTTAGCCCTGCAGGCAGGCTGGCCAGCTCTCGCTGCTCTCTGGCTAACAGCATCACCTCCTCCTCCTCTTCTGTTTAGGAGGGTATCGGTGTGTTGGAAAGATGCCTAGCATCTTAGTATGTAAGGGGTAATGGTTTGGGAGTTGGATATTAGCAGTTAATCATTAGGGATTTAATTACCAAGTTATTTTTGTTTGTTGAAATGTAGCCTACAACTTTTTTACATTTACTAGCTATAGTATTTATCACCTATTTGGCATATTTTTATATGAAATCATAAATTTATGATGAAGTTTTTCTTCTTTTCTTCTTTTTTTCTGATTAATCTAGCTAGTACAATTTTTAATATGAGTGGTGAAAATGGACATGTATGTTTATGCTGATTCTGAGGTGGGGTGATTTTTTTTTCTCTTTCTCCTACATGTGACATTTGCAATGTTTTTTTTCCCCATTAATGTATATTAGCATATTGGGTTTGACCTATTTCATGTTAGATTTGTAGATGTTTTGTTTTTAACATGAAAACCTTTTGACTTTGTTTAGTATGTATTCTGTTTCTATTTAGATAATTGACTTTTTCCCCTTCAGTAAGCATATTTTAGTGTTTTATTTTGTTGTGCTAAATCAATTTTGGGATGAATTAAAATTAATCATGATACACACTTAATTTAATGTCTGTCTCAGTTTCCTATTTTTAAAGTAACTTTTTCATTCAGATCCTTTATCAACACTGGTCTACAATTTTTTAAGTATCATTATCTTTCATTGGTATCAGGTTATTTCTGGTCTCATAGAAGGTGTTACTAAGTGCTCTCTCAAAAGTATTGTTATGTTGGAACCCAATAAGTTGAACTTAAACAACAAAACAGTAAAAACAAGTGTTTATTCATCTTATGTGAGTACTCTAGCTGCCAGAATTTTTAGTTTTCATCTACCGTACAGTTAGGCTGGAAGTTTCTCATGAAATTTTATTTTGATTCAATTGATTATAGACCTTCTAAGCATCCTGAAATCCAGTGAGTAACTATTGTCAGTCCCTTGCTCTGCTGGATCCTCTGATCTTCTAGCCGAATCCTCAGTGTACAGGACTACATTATTTACAGTTTCCTTGAAAGACAAATAGCTACTCACAACTTAATGAGTTTGCTGCCCTTAGACTAGAGCCCATGGTCGTGAAAATACTCTGCCATCTGGCATTGCTGTGAGGCCCTTAGAGAACTGCCTTCAGCTCACCAAAAGAATGGATTAATGAGGGGTAGAAATGCCTCAGTGATTTTGTTGTCACCTTGCTTGTTCAAATTTTATTAACTGAAGAAATCTCTTCCCTTTTTTAATGAGAGAAATAATATCTTTTGTCAACATAACAACACACTAATGTCTTTGTGTTTTGCTGGGTGTATATTTGTGGTTTCTGAGACTGGTGTCATATCAGCTGTCATTGAGTCAATGCCATCTCACAGGGACCCATTGCACAACAAAACAAAACACTGTATTCTCCTGTGCCATCTTCACAATTGAGGATGAATGCATGTTTTTAAAAATTAATTTATTTTAATTCATTTTATTAGGGGCTTGTACAGTTTGTATTACAGTCCATGCATACATCCATTGTGTTAAGCACACTTGTACATATGTTGGTATAATCATTTTCAAAACATTTTCTTTCCACTTGAGCCCTTGGTATCAGCTCTTTATTTTTTTCCTCCTTCATGAAGTCTTGATAATTTATAATTTTTTATTGCTTTTTCATGTCTTATACTTACTGATCTCTCCACCCACTTCTCTATTGTCCGTCCCCCTGAGAAGGGGTTATATGTAGATCATTGTGTACATTTCCCCTTCACCCCCCCACCTACCCCTTACCCTCCTGATATTGCTACTCTCATTATTGGTCCTGAATGGGTTTTATCTGCCCTTGATTCCCTGTGTTTCCAGCTCTTATCAGTACCCGTGTGCATTCTTTGGTCTAGCCAGATTCGTACGTTAGCTTTGGGGTCATGATAGTGGGGGGGTGGGGTGAGGGGAGCAGTAAGAAGTAGAGAAAAGTTGTATGTTTCATCGGTGCTATACTGCGCCCTAACTGGCTTGTTTAATCCTTGTGACCCTTTCTGATAGTTTCGTTTATTGTCCCAACCTGGCCAATAGGAACATGGTATGAATAATGTTGCAGTTTGATTGGAGGGCAAAGAGATAAATGGCTAGGCAAACCCCGCCTTTCTCTCTTTCTCTCTCTCTCTCTCTCTCTCTCTCTCTCTCTCTCTCTCTCTCTCTCTCTCTCTCTCTCTCTCTCTCTTTCTCTCTCTCTCTCTCTCTCTTCTGATCAGATCAGGGTGCACCTGCTAGGTCTCTGCCCCAACTTGTGAGCTACTCTAACAGTTGGACTGTCAACCTGTGGATCATGTCGCTAGAACTTCAGATTCCTTTGAGAAGTGCTTCGTCATGTTGCTGGTGTATACATCACTTGATCTTGGGACTGTTGGATCCTATCATCTTGCTTACTGTTGATGACCTGCCCTTCTGTTTGCTGCCTGTGTCCAGACTGCCTGCATTGCCCTACATAAGACTCACCTGTCTGCTTCCTTGACAGTGGACCCAGTGGCTCTCATGAGTTGAAGGGCATCCAGTATATTAAATGTTTCACGGAAGTGAGTTGAACTGAGCAATCTGTACAGCTGTGTGGACTAATTAGGTGCTATAATCTTTTGTGCTGTATATGTCTATCCATTTTATATAATACATAATAATATATAATGGTTATATATATAATTATATATTGTATATATAATAGCTGTATACAGCACATAAATATATAAACATATACATATATACACACACACGCATATATATATTTTCACAAGTGTCCTGGTTTTGTTTCTGTATAAAACACCCTTCTGTAAGGGGGTGTCCACTTGCCTACAGATGGGCTGTATGTCTCACTCCACACTCCCCATCTTTCACATTGATAGGATTTTTTGTTTTGTGTCTCTGATGCCTGATACCTGATCCCATTGATGCCTCATGATCACACGGGTTTGTGTGCTTCTTCCATGTGGACTTTGTTACTTCTCAGCTAGATGGGCTTTAGGACCCCAGATGCTATTCTTTTGATAGCCAGACAGCATCAACTTTTCCACCATATTTGCTTATGCACCATTTTGTCTTAATCTATTGTGTCAGGAAGCTGAGCATCACGGAATGCCAAGTTATTAGAACAAAGTCTCCTTTCATTGAGGGAGTACTGGAATAGAGGTCCAATGTCCATCTGCTACCTTAATACTTAGTATTTAAATATATGTTCATAGATTTATTGCCCTTTCGTCATATATATATTTAAATATGTAAATGACTGTATTTAGAACTCTATAAATGCTCTTTGTCTCCTAGTTCTTTCCTCTATTTCCTTTTACTTTCCTCTTGTCCCACTATCATGTTTGGCCTTCATCAGTTTTGAGTAATTCCTCTCATTACATTGCTCTTGATCACGCCCTACCAGGCATCCTACACTATCCTCAACGTCGATTTTAGATTACTTATTGTGTCCTTGACCCCAGGTTAATACCCACTTCCTTTCCCCCCGCTTCCCCATCTCCTGTATCCCCCCAGAACCATCAGCCCCATTTTTTTCTCCTCTGGTGTGTTTACCCTGCCTATCTTATCTAGATAGACATGCATAGACAATAGGAAACACAAACACAAGACAGAGCAAAAAATAAAAATAAAAACAACCATCAGAGAAAAAGAAAAAAGACTAGATATCATTCCAGGTTTGTTAGTTGACTATTAAGAGTATTTTACTGCCAGTTGAGTCTGATGTGGTACCATGCCTTGGCCACACAGTCTAAATTTTCTGTATTCCCCAGGAACTTCATTGCTTTGCTCCCCTTGCTGCTCTGTTGCATGCCCTTAGCGTTTTGCCCCAGTGTGGTGGAGTCAGATCGAGCACATTTCCCACACTGTGCCACTAGTGTTGTCCCTCATGGCACTATTGGTCATTGAGGGATGCCGTGTCTTGTGGTGTTGCTGGCCCTATGGTCCTCTCTGAGCATTGGCCAATTTGAGCAGGAATATCATCCTTAGGGTTTGGTGGGCTGTGATGTGAGGGTGAACAAATTGTCACAGTCACTTTGTTAATCCATTTAGTACAGAAATTAATGTTTTTCACTGCCTTTCATCTTTTCCAAACAGAATATCCTTTTCAAGGAATGATCTTTTCTGATATATATCCAAAGTATATAATATGAACTCTCACCGTCCTTACCTCTAAGTAGCACTCTGTCATTACTTCTTCCAAGACAGACTTGTTTGTCCTTTGCCTGTTCATGGCAGGTGGGATATTCTTGACCAGAACTACAATTCTAATGCATTCGTTGTTCTTCAGCCTTTTTTTGTCCATTTTTCAAGTGCACATGAATCAATTGAAAATAGCATGTTTTTTTCAGGTGAACCCAGTCCTCTTTTTACCCCAATATTCTAAAGAGACATTGTTCATCAGATTCATCTAATGCAATGTAACTATTGATCTCTTGACTGTTTCTTTCAGTATTCAGGGTTTTTGTTTGTTTGGTCTTTTTTCCATAAGCTAACCATTTTTCTGGAAGAAGTTAAAATGAACTCAACTTTAGATTAAGAATTTTGATAAAGGAGGGGCTGTTGGAGCCAGCCAACTAGTCAAACAGTCCTGAAAGGGGTAGTGAGGATTAAGAGAAAAAGGAGAGACAAAAAGTATTGGGAATGCAACAGTGAATACTGAAGCCTCGAGTTTATTTTACATACTCTTTTTATCCAAGCAGATACAACCGGGGTTAATTATCTCATTGTTAAGCAAGTGCATTTGATACACTTAGCAACTCTATCTTCTGCCAAGCTAGACATCCTTGAGAAAATTAAACAACCTATCTCCCCAGACCTTGCATACTTTCTTATTCTTGTTGTTAACAGTCCATCCTAAATGTAAAGTCACAGAAGAAATTAGCAAACACTGACACATAGGTCATGAGACTTCTCATTCGTTTCAAGGCTGAGTCTTAATGACCTTCAACATCTCCCCCTATTTTATTTACTGAAGACGTCTTTACTCAAAACGTCGGCATATGTCTGTGCCTGTCTTAGGTTGTCGAGTCCTCAAATCGCCCTTACCCGTCATCAGTCACAGTCCTGCTGGCGACTATGACCTGTCTTAATTTGGGAGACTCCGACTTGATCTTACGTGTCTCTGACTAACCAGCCTCTGCCTTACACCCCTGTTTGGGGAGGTGGAAAAGTGTTCAAGTGTACATCATGAAGCTTTGTTTTTAAGGCCAATAATTCAACCATAAACCTGCACAGTATCATAGGGAGTATCCATAAGATCAACAATACACACACTCCCGCTGTGGCTAGAGACATAAGCATGTGAGGTAGGTCTCTGAGATTTCCTAATGAAGGGAAAGCATCTCGATAATGCTGGAGCCAATCCTCAGCAAGCTTAGCGGCATCAAAATCAAGAGACTTAGCGTCATTAATGGCTAATGATTCTTGATGCAGGTGTAATAAATCTAAAGACTCATTAGCATTGTGCTATATACCTTGAAGATGATTCTTCACTTTAATCCAGCTATACTGACTGCTGTTGTACTATTTAGGTGTAACACAGATCCATGTATGTACAGCATGACATTGTGGACTAGACCTGGCCTTAAGCCCCTGCACCTCGTCTCCTAAATATATGACCATGTCATAAAGAGCATTTACTTTTTGTTCTAACTTCCTGTCTATATCTTCTTGAGTACCCAACACATTAGTTACATTTTTGGATAATTCATTTACACAGTGGGCAGTTTGTATGATTTGTGAAAGTACAATTGCTGCAGTAGTAGCAGTAGCACCTAAACTTAATATATCAAAAACACTTGCTATAAGCAAACCTACAAAACGCTTCGGTCTGATTAATGCTTTTCAATCTCTTCTAATACCTGTAACCCTCTTTCTGAATACCAAGGCCCAGTAATATTAACTGGTAGCATAACAAAAGAAGGTTGATACAAAATGGCGATGACAATACCTTCAGGGAACCAGGTAATACAATTAGACAAATTGCAGTTATTACAAGACCTGTTAAACTTAGAATCATCATGATATATAGTATATAGTGTTCTTACTATTGTCTCTGGAGATGGTGAATTGGCCCTTCGGAGAGTCTGTGTGGCTTTTCCTACCAAGACTATTAATGTATGAAACCCACTTCCGCCTATTCTCTGGGACAGACCCTGTGCATATTATAAATACAGACAGTGAATGCAGAGACAGCAGAGGAGAGTCTCAGAGAAGCCTCAGGCTGCCTAAAGTCTCCTTCAGATTCCATAGCTCCACCTCACAGTGGACACCTGCAAACACACAGACATCCTGATCATGAAAATCATAACATATTCACTGCCTCTCACTCACGCCCCCACATACACACTTTCTCTCCATCAAAGCACCTTTTGAAATTCCAAAAAGGGAAATTGAGCTCAATATAGAGTCCATGGTGACTTGATGTGTTCAGTCCTGAATGTTGGCACATGGGAATTCCAGAGTTGGAGCACCTTTCCAAGAGCTTCAGAGTTGGGACTTGGATAGTTTTCATCAGCTAGGGAGGTGTCTATTTGCATACCTTTTGCCTATATAGTCATAAGTAATGTTGAATGACTTATAAGAGAGTCACTCCAAGAGTAGCTAAGGATGTTCTAGATATCTTGGAGAGCTCTGCGTGTGGAGTTCATTATGCGATGGGCTGCTAAATGCAAGGTCATTCATTTTAAATTTCCAATGGCTCTGCAGGGGAAAGAATGCTGTCCAAACCCATGAAGGTTTACAGATGCAGAAACCTAGAAGGGCAGTCCTATGCTATCCTATAGTGTTGTTATGAGAAAGAATTGACTTAATGGAAATGTCAACCTACAGTTAGAGACACTTTCTTGATATGTGCACCCGTCCTCCCCACCTATTTGTGTGGTGCTTATTCTTTTATTTATGCAGTTAAATATTCCCCGTAGAAATATATATATTTAATCTGACACAAGCTTCCCTTGTCTAATTCTATTTTAAATTATCTTTTGGAAAAGGAAATTCATATGCTAAAAGTAAACCCTCCCCAGCCTCTTCTAGGTCTTCCCTAATTGTCCCCTAGAGCTGAATATGACAGTGGCTCCTGAGTCTTGCTCCTTCCCTGCTGGTTTGTCTTGCCTTAAATCAAACTTTCCTTCCCTTCACAAAGTTTTTGCACACCAAGAATTTTAAGGTACCATGTTAAACTTAGAAGTTCTGTAAATGCTGATGGTCTCTACATCTCCCAGAAAAGCCAATGCTGTTTGTGAATTGGCATAACACATCGGGAGGTTTCCAGGGCATCTTCCAAAATCTAGAGGAAGTCTCCCATGGTTGAGGAGTTGATTGTGCTTTCCAAATCTAGGTATTATGCTTTACAATACTGATGCTTTCTTTTTTATTAAATACTTATATTGGGGGCTCTTATGGCTCTTATCACCATCCATGCATTTGTCCATTGTCAAGCTCATTTGTACATATGCGTCCATCATCATGTTCAAAGTGTTTGCTTTCTACTTGAGCCCTTGATATCTCCTCATTTTCCCATCCCTCTCCCACTCTTCTTCCTTCATGAACCTTGATATATTATAAATTATAATTTTCATATTTTACATTGTCCTCTGTCTCCCTTCACCCACTTTTCTGTTGTTTGTCCCACTGGGAGGGAGTTATATGTCAATCCTTCCCCTTTCTACTCCCACTTCCCATTATCTTCTTGGTATCCCTATTCTCATTATTGGTCCTGAGGGATTTATCTGTCCTGGATTCCCTGTGTTGCGAGATCTTATCTTTAGCAGTGTACGTGTTCTGGTCTAGTTAGATTTGTGAGGTTGAATTGAGATCATGACAGTGGGGGTAGAAGCATTAAAGAATTAGAGGAAAGTTGTTTGTTTCATCGGTGCTGTAGTGCACTCTGACTGGCTCTTCTCCTTGCGACCCTTCTGTAAGAGGATTTCCAATTGTCTATAGATGGGCTTGGGGTCTCCACTGCACATTCTTCTTCATTCAGATAGATATGATTTTTTTGTTCTGGGTCTTTGATGCCTGATACATGATTACATGGACACCTCATGAGCACACAGGCTGGTGTGCTTTTTCCATGTGGGCATTTTTGCTTCTCAGCTACATGTCTGTTTGTTTATCTTAAAGCATTTAAGACCGCAGACACTATATCTTTTGATAGCCATGAACCATCAACTTTCTTCACCACATTTGCTCATGCACCCAATTAGTCTACCACCATAGTATTGGGAAAGTGAGCATCACAGAATGCAGGGTTTTAGAACAAAGAGTTCTTCCATTTTGGGAGTACTTGAGTTGAGGCCCATTTACCATTTTCAACCTTAATACCTAACATATAAATATAAGTACGCAATCTATTTCCCTACCATTACATATAAATATATTTACAAAGGTACTTGCCTTTATTTAGACCTCTATACATGCCCTTTGCCTCCTAATTTTTCTTCCTTTTACTTTCATCTTGTCCCACTACCATGTTCAGCCTTCATTCTGATTTCAGTAATTCCTCTCAGTTACCTTGCCCTTGGTCACTTCCTACCAGTCCTCCCATCCCCTTCCTCAACTGGTTTCGAACCACTCATTTTTCCCTTTTACCTGGGTTGGCCAACACCTCCTCCCTTCTCCTACCTCCCACACTCTCATGTCCCTCTGGCACCATTGGTCCCATTATTTTCTTCTCACATTTTTTGTTCAGCCTATCTTATCTAGGTGGACCTGCAGATATAATAATATGTGCATACAAATGCAGATGGCTTTGACAGCACACAAGTGGCATATAAGAACATGCCACTGATAGCAGCAACACTGACATGCTGACAAACAAAAAAGCCACTGACAAACAAAATTTAAAAGATAAAAAAAAAATAAGAACAAAAAATTCTCTTAGTAGGTCAAGGTCTGTTTTTTGACCTTTAAGAGTGTTTTCTGGGTGTATCTGGTGGGGTGCCACGTTCTGGCCCCAAAGTCTATCCTTTATAGTCCCCCAGGATCTCCTTTTCCTGCTTCCCCCGCCGCTCCATTACACGCCCCCAGTGATGGCCTCAGTGTGGTGGGTTCAGCTCAGTCGTACATCCCCCACTGTGTATCAGGTGCTGTCCCGTGTAGGGCCAAGGTTCGTCTCAGTTCCCTGCTTGATGGTCATAATGGTTTGGGGTTTAACTTCTAGGTCTGTGATCCACCTTGCGTTTATTCTTGTGCGAGGGGTGAGGTAAACTTCTTGCTTCATCTTTCTACATGTGGATATCCATTTTTTCCAGCACACTTGTTAAAAAGGGTATCTGCTTCCCACTTGATGTTTTTGGGACCTTTGTTGAAGATCAGTTGTCTATATGCTGACTATTTTACTCTTGGATTTTCTATTCTTTTCTACTGGTCTCAGTGTCTGTCGTTGTGCCAGTACCATGCTGTTTTGACCACTGTAGCTGAGTAATAGGCATTAAAATTGGGTAGAATGAGTCCACCAACTGTGTCCTTCTTCTTGAGGAGTTCGCTGCTAGTTGTGGGTTTCTTACCACTGCATATGAAATTGGTGGTCAGTTTTTCAATTCTTTGAAGAAGGTTGATGGCATTTGAATTAGTATAGCATTGAACTTGTAAAGTGCTTTAGGTAGGACTGTCATCTTTACTATGTTGAGCCTTCCTATCCATGAGCAGGGAAGGTTCTTCCATTTGTGGAGGTCAATTTTGGTTTCCTGGAATAGGGTTTTAAAGTTTTCTTTACATAGGTCTTTAGTATTTTTTGTTAAATATATTCCTAGATATTTCAGTTTGTTCTTAGCTACTGTGAAGGTTACTTCCTTCTTAACCCCCTCTTCCATAGCCCTGTTCAATGTGTATAAAATACCTACCGACTTCTCTTTATTGATCTTGTAACCTGGTACTCTTCCATATTCCTCTGCACTGTAAGTATTCCAGTTGTGGAGCTTTTGGTGTTCTCAATATACAGGATTATGTCGTCTGCAGGTAGCGATAGTTTCATCTCCTCTTCTCATATTTGGATTCCTTTGATGTCCTTCTGCTGTCTTACTGTTGTTAGATAGAACTTCCAGAACTATATTGAATACAAGTGGAGACAGGGGGCATCCTTGTCTTGTACCCCTTTTCAGTGGGATTGTTCTCATCTTTTCTCTATTGACTATGATGTTGGTCATTTGTCTTTCATAGATAGCTTATATAATCTTGAGGAACTTACCTTCCAATCTTATCTTCATGAGTGTCTTGATTAGGAATGGGTGCTGGATATTGTCAAATGCTTTTTTCTGAATTTATGGATATTATATGGTTTTATCCTTTTTCTTTTCGATGTGATGTATATTGATGGATTTTTGGATGTTAAACTATCCCTGCATCCCTGGGATGAATCCTACCTGGTCGTGGTGGATGATATGTTTTATGTACTTTTGTATTCTATTGGCCAATATTTTGTTAAGGATTTTTGCATCTATGTTCATTAGATATATTGATGTGCAATTCTCAATACCTGTGGGGAATTTGCCCTATTTGGGTGTCAACGTAATGCTGGCTTCATAAAATGAGTTTGGGAGTTTTCCATCCTCTTTTATGTTATGGTATACTTTGTGGAGAATTGGTGTCAACACTTTCTTGAATGCTTGGTAGGATTCGGCTGTGAAACCATCTGGCCCTGGGGCCTTTTTCTTTGGAAGGTTTTTGATGACACTCTATTTCTACTTTTGCTATGGGTTTGTTGAAGTTCTTGATTTCTGTCTGAGATAATGTAGGGAGAGACTGTTTTTCCAAATATTTATCCATGTCTTCCAGGTTTCTGAATTCATTAGAATACAAACCTTCATAGTACTTTGTCATTATCCTTTTTATCTCATTTGGGTTTGTTATTATTGCCCTTGATTCATCCCTCATCCTGGCTATTGATGTTTGCTTCTTGCTATCTTTGGTAACCTTCACCAGAGGACTGTCAAGTTTGTTAATTCTTTTGTAGAACCAGCTTTTAGCTGCATTTATCTTTTGCATTGTTTTCTTGTCTTCCCACTGGTTTAACTCCGCCCTGATTTTTATTATTTCTTTCATCTTTCTATTGTTCTGCTGACTCTGCTCTAGTTGTTGGAGGTTTTGTGTTAACCTATCTGTCATATGACTTTCTTCTTTTTTTCATGTATGCATTTAATGATGTCAGGCTACCTCTGATAACTGCCTTTGCAGTGTCCCATAAGTTTTGATATGTTGTATGCTCATCCTCGTTAGTTTATAGAAACTTCCTAATATCCTCTCTGATCTGGGCCTGTACCCATTCATGTCGCAGATCATTGTTCATTCTGCAATTGGTTGCCCTTGCTTTTCTACACGCCCTCGTATTAATCTCCAGCTTTATGGCATGGTGATCTGAGAAAGATGTCTGGATAATATCTATATGTTTGAATTTACTCAAGCTGGACTTGTGTCCCAGCATGTGGTCTATTCTTGAAAAAGATCCATCTGGATTTGAAAAGAATATGAAACCCTTTGTTTTTGGATAGAAAGCACTATAGAAGTCTGTCAGACCCTGTTGCCTAATTACATTGTTTAGCTCTCTGGCCTCTTTGCTAATTCCTTTCCCAGTGATCTGTCTTTATCCGTGGAGTGTTAAAGTCACCCACTATGATTGTTGTTTCCTTGATTTCTTCTTTCACCTTTTTCATAGTTTGTTTGACGAAATTCGCCGCATCATTATTAGGAGCTAAAATTCAATATGCTTAGTGCTTCCTGGTTCACTAAACTTTAGAGCATTATGTAGTGTCCCTCTTTGTCTCTTTTTATGTTTTGGATCTTGAGGTCCATTCTGTCGGAGATTAAGATAATCACCCCTGCATTTTTGGAGTTACCATTCGATTGGTAAACTTTGCCAACCCTTTATTCTTGGCATATTCTTGTCTGTGCGCTTAAGATGTATCTCTTGCAGGCAACAGATTGATAGATTATGTTTCCTGAGCCAATCTTCCAGCCTCTTTCTTTTAAAGAATGAATTGAGTCCATTGGAATTCAGAGTTATTATCAGTATCTCTGTATTCATAGTTACCATACCCTGTTTTGTGTTTTGGGTGTTTACCTATATCCCTACATATCAGTGTGCTATGTTTGAGTGGAGAGTTTCTATCATGTCCTCTTTTCCATCTGAGACCCTGTTGTCCTGGTAATTGTTGCTGGCATGTTGGCTTCTAGATGGAGATGTGCTATATGGTGGTCTCCTGATGGTTCTAGTTGGAGCTTGATCCTCTGGCCATAGTGAGTCAGCCACTATCTTCAGCAGGGTCGCGCGACTTGCAGCATATTCTTTGAGTCCTTGTCCTGGAAGTCCATTAGCTCACCATCTATCTTAATAGATAACTTGGGAGTGTACAGGAATCTGGGGGAGGCATGTTTTTCTTTCAGCTTTTGGAAGATGTTGCTCCATTCTCTCCTTCTCTTCATATTATCTGCTAATAGGTCTGAGCATAGTCTTACCTGCGCTCCTTTATATGTGACTGTCTTCCTTTCTCTTGCTGTTCATACATTTTTGTATTTTTTCTCTAAGTTGGATATTTTCACTATTATATGTCTTGGCGTGTTCTTGGGATTTAGCTTAGCTGGCGTCCTTTCTGCTTCCTGTATGAATGTCTGGATCTCCCTTGTTAGGATGGGAGAATTTTCTTTTAGAAATTCCTTTGCTATCTTGGTTGTCGACTTGTGTATTGTGCTGTGCTCTGGTAGATCAATTATTCGAATGTTATTCCTCTTCATAGGATCTGTCATTGATCTCAGCCTGTCTTCTATTTTTTTAATTTTCCTGTCTTTCTCTCTTGCTTAGATCTGTTTGAGTGTCCTCGAGGTCACTGATATGTTTCTCTGCTTCCTCAGGCCTAATAATCGTATCTTCTGTGACCTTGTGTGTGGCTTCTTCTACCTTCTCTGTTAGCTCCTGAAGTTCCCCTTGGTGGGTGGATTTCATCCCCTCTATTGTGAACTTCATCCCCTCTATTGTGTATTTAATCTCCTCTATCATTGCATCCTTATTCTGGGTTGCTTCCCTTAGCTCCTGTATTACTGTGAGCAGCCTTCTGAAGATTTCCCTCTGTGGCAGATCTGTATCTGTTTCTTCTATGAGAGACATTAGTTCTGCTACTATGTCTCATTTCTCTGGTTTTTTTTTTGTTGGGAGTGATGTGGTCTTTTGATTTTTCCTTGATCCTTTCATAAGGCCGCATGCTTCTGGAAGGCCAGGGTAACCTTATCTGTGTTACTGTTAAGGATTATTTCAGGCGACTGCCTATGACCTACTATAAGGATGGGTCAGACTGCTGTGTATGCCGAATTCCCGGATGGCTTAGTGACCCGCCATGGTGAGATGTTTGAGCAGCTGAAGTGGGGCTGGAGCCTCAGTGAGTTCCCTGAGGCTCCTTTGACCTGGTTAGACGGGGTACCCTTAGCAGCTCTTTTTTTATTAATAAAAAATAATTTAAAAGGTTAAAAATTAAAATAATAATTTTAAACAAAATTTTGGGCAGACGAAGAAGAAGAAAATGGAGAGAGGAAGAAGGAGAATCTGTCAAAGAGGAGAGAAAATCCGTGATAATAGGAGTGGAAGAAGAAAAAAGAGAAGGAAACCCTATGGAAAAGGGGCAGAAGGAGAAGTACAGGCAATAATGAAAAAGGAGGAAGAGAGAAGAGGCAACACAGAAAGTAAAAGAAAGAGAAAAACCAGTGCGAGACAAGAGATGTATAGATCTAAAATTTTCCCTTTCTTTCCCCCCTAAGCTTTAGTGATGTCTGATAGAATGTGGTGGTCGGGGAGCCCTCACTGTCACGGCAGGTGGTGCTGATCGGGGCTCAGGTGCTGGGCTATGTCAGGAGGAAAATGCTCTTCAGATCAGCAGGCCCTCCCAGGTCCCTGCAGGCCTGTAGACTTGAGCCTGTGGCGGAGGCTACACAGGTGGGAGCAGCTACATAGGGCGGGTCTCCTGCACTGGCTGGAAAGTCCTAGGGCCACTACTGGTCCTCAGAGAGGCACAGGCCGCAGCACCCACCTCCTATACCTGCTGGGAAGGGCTGGGCAGGCTGAGGAGCTGGCACGGAGGACCCCACACGGACCCTCGGTGGAGAGCTGGCTGGAGCACACAGACGGCTCCGGCAGGGACTGCAAAGCCATGTCCCAGGCTCCCCTGCAGGCGGTACGTTTATTGCTTAATCTGCTGGGTTTGTGAGCGGTGCAGTCTGGCTCTGCAGCATCGTGGTCCAAGCCGGAACGGTCAGCGGTGGCTCTGGCAGGAAACTGTGGGGGACAATGGCGCTTGCCCTCTGCCCAGGTTCAGTGCTCGGAGCCACCAGCTGCTGGAATCCCTGCAGCGCACAGGGGGCGGGGGTCGCAATATCTCCCCCATAGGAGTGTAGAACTCTGTCACTCGTGCTCCCTAGAGTCCCTATAGGCAGGGGCACCCTGGCTCTGGGAGGGCCGCCCCCAGCATGCAGACTAAGTGCGCGCCGGCCTGCGGCCAGAGGTCTCCCAGGCCAGCCCGCAGTGGCCCCGGGAGAAATGCAGGGTCGGAGGTAGCAGCTGTCAGTCTGTGGCTCGCGCCTGCGGGAAGTACTCAGCGCAGGTTCCCGGCCATGAGTGGAGCCCGCGCTAAGCTGACGGGGGTGGGCAGTCGGGAAACGGAGTGCCGGTGGAGAGGTCCCAGGCAGCGGTGTGGTTGGATGGTCCCCCGTGGGGGTCGCCAGGCGGCTCGCAGGTCAGTTACCCAGGCCGTGGATGAATGGAGGGTGGGACGCGGGCCCAAGGGCAGATCACTGCCAGGAGGGGAGGGGAGAACCGCAGGAAAGGGAAACTTCTCTCCTAGTGGGGTCCCCTGAGTGGGCAGCTGGTGTAAATGGATCGTGGGACCTGCTGTGTGTATCTCTGCAGGGCAGGTGAGCGACTGTGGGCTCGGGGTGCCGGTCTGGGAATGGAATGGGGCTGAGGCTAGTCACCTCCGCGATGGCGGCAGCCTAGTGACGGGAGATGTCCCACGAATCTATCACCCAGGTCCCAGCTCAGGACATATGCATGGGGTGGGGCTGGAGTGCTGTCTCAGTGGGTTATTTCACTCAGCAGACTCCTGCCGCTCAGCTACCTGGACACCAAATCCACTTTATTCAAAAGAGATCTCAGAGTATACGGTTCCCCTGGTCGGCCATCTTTTTCACGATGGCTTTTTCTTTAAGGCTACTCCTGGTCATGGGTTCCAAATTTCTTCCAGCCATATTTTTTGTTACGTCTTCATCCATCCAGCCTTTAAAATGTGCATGCACAGTAATTCTCGGTGGGAACTTGATCTTTTTAGGGAAGGTCTTTCTTTTTAAAAAAAATGACAGGATGCAACTTAATTCCATTAGGTAAACATGATAGAACAGTTCTAAAGTGTGTTTTTTTACTTCCTGTTGTTTTGAGAAAAATATTTTTTTCTCCTAAATTTGCCATAGTCCTGTTGCTTGGAAGATCAAAAGTCATGGCAATTTCATCCATATTTCTAATATCTGCCAGGTCATAATTATAAATCCTTCTTTGTTTTATAAATAATGACTGGAATGACATCATTTATTTTTCTAGATCTTGTGGCAGTTTCTGGGAAATCTTTGTTCTTTGCCTCAAACATAGTAGGCCAAACCTATTCATGAAACAGGTACACCATTCTGCTGACACAGCAAATTTTTTGTGCCTGGTGCTTTATATTTGTCATCGTTAGCCATTTGTAAAGCGTGTATGCAGATTCCCATATGTGTTACACAGTAACCATTTTGACGACACTTCAAAACCCATTTATGCAATTCAATCTCTAGAGCCCCATAAAAAGACGTTAAACCACGGTGAGCTTTTTTAGCTTTGTAATCTGTTCCAAGTCAGCCTTCATTTTCTGCCACTCCCTCACTTGCTTTTCGTCAACACAGAATTCCCTACTTGCAATACTGTTATTGCTCTCTTCTGTGCTTGACACAACCTTCATTTTGACACCAGCCTCATACGACTGGTGTTTTTGTTTTGGTTCAAGAGTATCCATTTCTCATAGGAAAAAAATAAAACTTTGAAAAAGAGCTTTCATGGTAATGCCTCCCCCATCCCCCGTGACGTGTTAGCTGGAAGGAGGGAAGGAGACCGTGCAGGCGGGGGATGCAGGATGTGAATTAACACGGAGACCAGAGGGGAGAAATGTAGCACAGCCACGGACACATCATTACTATAAGGTTTATTTGGACGCGAAAACAGAATCAGAGACCCAATTAACGAAGTTTTAGAAGCAGGCTTTATTGAGAATCTTGCAGGCGGGTTCAGCAACTCAAGGTAGTGAGCTATTGAAGCCGTGCTGGGAAAAAAATCCTGGCGGCATTTTTATGCCCACTGCTGACAGGCACAGCTGGGAAGGATATCTGCACACAGGTGCTTCAGAAGGGAAGAGGTCGTTAATCTTACCTATATGTCAGGGACGGATGGAGTGACCATATCTTCAGAAAACATTCTGGCTTTGGGAGGAGCTGGTTCCCAGATTTTGGGGTTGAGCAGGGGAGGGGAGGTCAGTTAAGGGTCAGTCTTGAGAGCTAAGATGGAGGTGCAGGACTCAAAATGGGAGTCTGTTGTGCCAAGACCGGTCACTTAGCAGTTCAGCTGCTGGCATAAGTGAATCACTACAGGTGCTTCTGGGAATTGGAGCCGTCCACTTCATAGGACGACTCTGAGTGGTTAGATCTGAGTCAACAAACATTCAAAGCCCTGCAGTATCAGAGGGGCTTTGAATGAACAGTGGAGAAACGGCAATCATCAGCGAGATAATGGGCGCTCATCCCTTTACCTCAGAGGGCCCCAGTAAGATGTTACACCTTGCTGGGGTACCACTGACCCGTGTATAAGCTGAACCCCAGTTTTCAGCACATTTTTTTGTGCTGAAAAACTTGGCTCATATGAGTATATGTGATAAGTATTATTGCTGATATTAGTATCCTCATGCTATTTTTCTCTACCTGATTCTTTATTAGCACTTCTTTTTTTAACGTTTTATTAGGGGCTCATACAACTCTTTTCACAATCCATACATACATCAATTGTGTAAAGCACATCTGTACATTCTTTGCCCTCATCATTTTCAAAGCATTTGCTCTCCACTTATATTCTTGCATCCGGCCCTCTTTTTTTCCCCTCCCTCCCTGCTCCCCCCTTCCTCACGAGTCCTTGATAATTTATAAATCATTATTTTGTCATATCTTGCCCTGTCCGACATCTCCCTTCACCCCTTTTCTGCTGTCCGTCCTCCAGGGAGGAGGTCACATGTAGATCCTTGTAATCGGTTCCCTCTTTCCAACCCTTCTCCCTCCACCCTCCCAGTATCGCCACTCACACCCCTGGTCCTGAAGTTATCATCTGCCCTGGATTCCCTGTGCCTCCAGCTCCTATCTACATCTGTATACCCTCTGCTCTATCCAGACTTTCAAGGTAGAATTCGGATCATGATAGTTGAAGGCTGTGGGGTGGGAGGGGAGCTGGCTGGAGCACACAGATAGCTCCGGTAGGGACTGCAAATCCGTGTCCCAGGCTCCCCAGTAGGCGGGACTTTTATTGTTTAATCCACCGGCCCTGTGAAAGGCGCAGTCTGGCTCCACAGCGATGTGGTCCAGCCAGATCAGACAGTGGCAGCTCTGGAGGGAACCTGCGGGCAATGGCGCCTAATCTCCACTCAGAAAGGAATGTGTCACAGCAGGCTCGGAGCTGGCTGCTGGACTCCCTGCAGCACACGGGGTGGGCAATGTCACTCCTGCAGGAATGCAGAACCATGTCACTCATGCTCCCTGTAGGCAGGGGCACAGTGCCACTGTTGTGACTGACGCTATTGGTGCTGGGAGGGCACCCTCAGCAGGCAGACTCAGTGACCAGGGCTGTGACCAGAGGTCTCCCGGACCAGCCTGAAGTGGATCTGGTGGAAATGCAGGGTCTGGGGTAGGCGCTCGCTGGGCTATGGCTAAGCTGATGGGGGTGGGTGGCTGGGCAAATGGAGTGCCGGTGGAGAGGTCCCAGGTAGCTGTGTTGGTGGATGTTCCCCCATGGGGGTTGCCAGGCAGCCCGCAGGTCAATTACCCAGGCCTCGGATGGAGGGAGGAACGTCGGACCAAGGACAGATCGCTGTCATGTGGGGAGAGGAGAACCATGGGAAAGGGAAGTTTCTCTCCTAGTGGGGTCCCGCAAGTGGGCAGCTGCTGTACGGGGGACCATGCTACGTGTGTCTTGGCAAGTTAGGCAAGCGACTCTGGGCTTGGTGTCCTGGGCCGGGGAGTGGGCCTGAAGCTAGTTGCAACCGTATTGGCAGCAGCCTAGTGATGGAGCTGTCCCATGAACGGGTCCTGTATCACCCAGGCTCCTGCTCAGGACAAATGCATGAGATGGGGCTGGTGTGCTGTCCCAGGGGGATATTTCACTCACCAGACTCCTACCGCTCGGCCACCTGGATACCAAACCCGCTTTGTTTGAAAGAGCTCTCAGAGTATGCTGGTCCCCTTGTCAGCCATCTTCCTCCTAGTTCATTCTTCCTTCCTTCCTTCAATTTCTTTCTTTCTCTCTCGCTCATATAACATTCACATTTCCATTCTTAAAACACTTCTAAAAAAGAGTTGTATGTCCATCGTGAAAATAAGCTTAATACTCCCTCCTGCCTCACAGATCCACTGATTCCTCCCCAATTCCCCCCTCCCCTTCCTTATAAACCATTGCCTCAGTTATTGTCTCTATGCATCCACTTCTTCTTTGCTTCTAAACAGGAAGACAATAACAAAAATAATTTTTAAAAAGATAAAATGAAACAAAAAATAATAACATAATGATACAAATAAAAGTAGAGTACAAAACAAATAGGGAAGGTACCTACTTCTCTTTTCCTATCCTGCTCTTCATCTGCCTCCATGGTTGCTGTGGTAGTTGCATAATCTGTTGTCGATTTGACACTTAAGAGTGAAGGGTTGGAGTTTATTCTGTCAATCCGGGTTCAGTTTGATGACATCATTTGGAGGCGCTGAGGAGATAAATAGCTCGCTGGAGGCAGGACACAGGCTCACACCCTGTGAGACATTTCTTTCAACAAGACACAGGGAGCTACACTAGAGCCCTGGAGCTGAAGGAGCCACGTGGAGACTCCTGACAGCATTGAGATGTTTCCACCTCCACTGGATCCACAAGACTTTCCACCCACTGGCATGTGCTCTTCCTGCATTCGGCATCATTGCATATATTGTGTGAGTCTGAAGAGAAATTTATAGTCTGGTATCAGATATATGGCCTAATATCGGACTGATGGACTTGAACTGGACTGGGCTGGTATGCTTTCTTAATGTACAATTTATCTTTGATATAAAGTTCTGTCTTATACACATATGAATGTCTATGAATATGTTTCTCTAGTCCACCCAGATTAATACAGTTGTGGAGTTTCACATGTTCACTTTCCAGGTACTAGGTAAAGGTGCCCATGGTTTATGACAAGATTTAGCTAGATCCATCCTCTATGTGATCATATTCTGGTTACAGGATCTTAACATGGCTCTGCTCAATACTTACCTTCATAGAAAAATCAAAGAAGATAAGGGCATTACAGCAAAGTGTGGTGAAGAAAGCAGATGGTGCCAAGCTATCTATTATCTGGGGTCTAAAAGGCTTGTCTTCAAACAAGCAGCCATCTAAGTGAGGTGTCAAGGAATTCCACAATGAAGAAGTACACCGGCCTGTGTGATCCATAGATAGTGACAATTAAATTTAAATATGATGAAGGAAAAACCTTCAGAGCTCAAATTATGAATATCCAATTTGTCTTAAGGGTAGGTGAACAGTGAGAACTTGAAATCCATCTGAAGAATATCTAGTCATATTAAACCTCTGGCAGATCCCCTTGAAAAGCTTTACTCTAAGACAGAGATGATTGTGAACTTGATCATGGCAGATCAGACCATGGCATAGTATGATAATTGGTCAGTTGACCCTATCTCTCGATCCAACCTGAATTTGCTCTAAGGTAAAGTATTTCTCATTTGTTCCATGGCAGCATTTTTTTTTTGCTGAACTTTAAATATTGATGGTAGTCTTTCCTTTCTTACTCTTTATTTTCATTTTTGTCTTTATATTATTATTATTTTCTTCTTGCTGTTTTATTTTGGCTTTATTTTTTATTGGGTTTCCAAGTTTGTAAAGCACAGAAGGCACGCGGATCCATAGAGACAATAACTGATGCAATGGTCTGTTGGGCTCTTGGGGAGCAGAGGAGTAGGAAGGGTGAGGAAGTTTTGGGAGCAAACAATGAATGTGGGTGGGGAGGGAACATAAGAATTTGTAATGATATATATGTGTATATATACATATATAGTTTGCAACACTTTAAAAATTATTTAACTATACAAGTGTATGATATGTGAATATTATTTACATCTATTTTAAAAACTACATAAAAAGAAACCAAGCTTGACCAAGGGTTACCTTCGGTGAAGGAGATCGGGTTGTTGCTTAGGGGAAAGTCAGTTTATATTAATGGTGGCGGGATAATTTTGAAAAGGATATCAGTAGTGGTTGTAAACATGAAGAGTATAATCAAAGACACTCAATTGTACATATAATAGTGATTGAATTGAAGAATGTTTTGCTGTGTACATTTTTCCAAAATAAAAATGTAATGATATGAACATGGAGGAAGAAAAATTTTTAATTGATAGTGATTATATGCCCCCCCACATTTTAAAAAAAGAAACATCTTTATTAATACAGTATTTATTTGTCTTCCCTCTGTCAAACTCTGAGCCAATTATTTTCCCCAGGCTTCCCAGGGAGGTGCAGGGAAAGGAACATATTGGGCAGACAGACGTGGGACAGAGAAATGTGGGGGGTGGAAATGGCTCCTTCACATGGCAAAAAGGATGAGGAAGGCCACCATCAGGGCCTTTGAGAAGGCAACGCTCAACATGGCGTAGGAGAAGAGCTGCTGCTTCAGTGAAGGGTTCCTGGCATAACCCAGGATGAGGCTCCCAAACCTAGTCCCAATGCAGGCTCCGGAGATGCCACTCCGACTGTGGCAACTGGGTCCCAATGAGCTTGGCTGCTGTGTCAATGTCCCTGGAGATGTGCTGGTTTGGAAGCTGTGACTAGGGATCAGTGAGGTCAGGGAATGTGGGGCTGCCAAGCTGCTGAAGCGCTCTTCTGTCAGTGTCTGGGCTGTTTCTGCAACACAGGCAAGGGTCACCTCATCAGCTTGGAGGCGCTCCTGACCAGGGGAGGGGTGGAGAAGAATTTGGCGTTCGCAAAAATTTTTAGGGGGTGAGGGGTACTGGCAGGCGAGCTGCTCCTATTGCAGAGAAGACTGACAGGTGTATGCCTTTTCTTGATATGATTGAATTGTTGAATTATACCATATGTGCATGAAATTCCAAAGAACTGTTTTAAGAAAAGAAACAAAAGGTCATCTGTTACTTACACAGACCCTCAGTGTAGGGCTTTGGTTAACAGGCTCATGGCCCAGTGCCTGTCTTTGCGAAGAACATTCTATTAATACACAGCTATGTCCTTCTCTACTGCCTGCTGTTTTTTTCACAATCAGTAAGGTTGAGTTATTATCCCCAAGTCTATATGACCAATGGAATCATAAATCATGGTTTTCAGAGGTCTTTTTCAAAAAAAGGAATTTGTTGACCCCTAATATAGGGGAAGAGTCTGGAAGAAAAACAGCAAGGCTTCATGAAATACATAATTCTAAACTATAATGATTGTTTGACAGAAAAAAATATTTTAAAAATTCACTGATAGATAGGTAAGAACTACCAACCTTAGTAGGACAGTGGTGACTTGCCTAGCTGTTAAATGAAAATTCAATCCTTCAGACCCACCAACTGCTCTGTGGGAGAATTTGTGGTGGAATAATCTCATAAGGAATACAGGCTTGGAAATCTTATGGGAGCAGTTCTAGTCTGTCCTATAGGATTACTCTGAGTTGGAACCGATCAATGTCAACAGAATTTTAGTTTGGGTACAAAGCAACTTTTTACAATATATTGTACTTGAATAAATGACACCAAGTTTCAAACCACGAACTTTACAGCCATTAGTTGAGCCCTTAACAGTTAGCACTCCACTCAGTCTGCCTGAAAGATATCCTGACTGGCAGTTACATGATCTCCTGGGAACTTGCGAAGGGGTGCAGTCTAGCCTGTCAATCAGGTCACACCTTAATGACCTCATTTGGAGGTGCGAAGGAGATAAATAGCTCACTGAAGGCTAGATACACTCTCTCCCTGTGAGGCATTGCTGTTGACAAGCCACATGGAGTTATGCTAATTGCGTCAAGAACCTTTGGAGTTGGAGGAGCCACGTGGAGGCCCACGCCAGCGCTAAGATGCTTCTAATGCCACTGGATCCACAAGACTTTCCACCCACCAGCCTATGATCTTCTTGCACTCAGCGTTGTATCATGTGTTGCATGAGTCTGAAGAGGAATTTACAGGATGTTATCAGACATATGGGCTAATATTGGCCTTATGGGTTTAATCTGCACTGGACTGGTGTGTTTTCTCAATATACCATTGCTCTTTATATAAAGCTTTTTCCCATACACGTAGGAGTGTCTATGAATTTGTTTCTCCAGTCCAGCAGAACTAACACACTGAACTTCTCAAAATATATGCTGATGACCCCTGACAAATTTCTACTCCCTATGGGACAAGCTCATTTTGGTTGGTTGTTTTTCTCTCTCTGAGAATGTTTTCTTTTCTTACAATACAACATTGAATTCACAGATATTAAGGGTAGGCACTGAATCATAATAAAACATAAATTCCTAGTGGGAAACTGAGATGAAGAACCTTGGATCACAATAGAAACCCAGACTAGAAATTCCCACTCCAGATGCTTATGATTCAGAATCCTTCCTTCTTTTCATGACCTTACAGAGCCCTGCAACTCTGCTCCCTCTCTGCATAGGAGGTTTGTATCTGTACTCGCTCTGAATTCTCTCTGTGTGTCTTCCCCACCATTATATAAGGATGTGTGATTGACTTTTAGACTGCCCTTTCACTGATAACGGTATGTTCTTGGCAGTGTCTCTGGAGATGGTAAACCAGCTTTCATGGAATCTGTATAATATGGGATATCAACAGTACTAATAAGACCTACTGCAGTCCTGGAACTTGGCTGATACAGGTCATGGAAGAGCTACTAAAAGTGAATACAGAGTTTATACATTAGAATCTCAAAGATGTCTTATGTTCCCTCTGGTCTCCTTCAGACTCAACTAGTTGCACATTACAGTTGACATTTGCAAACACAGTATATGCTTGGCGTGAAAATGATCACACATGTCAACTGTCTACCACTCACACACACTTGCTCTCAATAATGTTACTTATTAAAATAGCTGCCTGAAAAACCTACCTTAGTACAGACTCCATGATGATTCTGTGTGCATACAAATTGCAGAATAGGGACTCTTGTAGATTATGGTACTGAGGATCTTCTCCAGGAACTCTATTGTGGGATTGGGGTGTTTTTTACCAGCAGAAAGAGGGCCTCTGTTTGCATATGCTGCTCCCTGAGAGAATGAGCCAGGTGCACAGATAAAGCAGTCACAAAACCTCATGTTTCAATCCCTGAGAGTTTCACTTCTGAGCGTTGCCCCCAAGAAGAGGAAGAAACTGACATATTGGGAACCAGGGCTATTTTCCCAGGTGTTCAGAGTGAGTAAGAGCTAAATTTGAGTAAATATATTATGAGACTATATCGGATGGACTATGTGCAGATTTGCATGTGAGTGGTAACTTTGTAATAAAGTTTAAAGGGGTCAATCTGGGATGAGAAACGTTGGCTTCTTCCTCAGAGAACATATTCCCTGCCATGAATTCTCCATTCTCCAAGACCAACGCCTATTATTTCAGGCCACAGAAAGTGATGAAGAAACTGGTTGAGGAGGTAGACACAAATTAAGTTTGAGGACAACTTTAGGAATAAAAGCAGTGGTCCTCTCCTTTCAGGGACTTATATCTTTCTAAGATACTCAGAACAAAACCAAGAGCATTTAAATGGCTAGATATACATTTTCTCTTCTGCAATAGATTATGTAAAATTATTAGATATTCAAAAATTTGAAGGTCAGCTAAATCTAGAAGTCTCATTGAATTCAGCCAAAAGTGGCTCCCATTCAATGTATTCTGGAAATAGGAATGGCTTTTTTAAGTCATGAAGAAGGGAGAGGTTTTCTTTGACAACTGTACTTCTACAAGTACGCAAGAGTCATTCTAGTGTGGAAAGAGTACATGCAACACTAAAAAAAAAGCTTACCTTTGATACAGGAAGACATTTCTTATCCACAAAGTCATCCATAAAATTATTCATACCTAATCTTACATTTTATAAGGGTCTTATACCAAAATATCTGAAATTCCTCACTTAAGGTTGTGTGTCAATGGATGCTGGGAATGTTACCGGTATCAAACAATAAATGACTAGCAAAGCCACCAGGAGGGAATGAGCTGATTAACAGGACAAATGTGGACCCTGTGGGTGAAACCAGAAAGAGTGGCCGGCATTCTGTGGGGCTGTGAAGGTGAAGATACAACATCTGGCATGAAGAACTGAATGACCCTCTTTGGCCCCAGAGCTCTCCCCGAATCCTGAATTTTCACAAAAAGGTAGTGTGTTTCCTGGACTATCATGGACTGCAGGTTCTGAAGGATAGACTGATACAGGATATTAGCACCCAGATAATAAAATGCAGTTGGTGAATTTATGTATTTTCAGATGGGATTCCAGAAAACACACACACACACACACGGCTACAAAGATTAGGAAAAACAACCAAAGCTGTCCTGACCCCTGAGATTTCCCCAAATGTTGGAAATTCGACTGCATAAATCGTGGTAGTGGGGTCCTGCGTTCGCACTCTCCCCTGGAGTAAGAAAAAGAAAAAAAATGTGTCATATGAAGGAACAATTCAATATAAAATAGGCAGACTGCCTATCTTTTATTAAATTATTAGCTAGATGATTTCCAGAATTCCTCAGAGTGTGCTCAAAGAACATACTGTTAGATTTTCAGCCAATACTCAAACACTTAATAGATACCTTTACCCATGCACCATTTTCCTGAAGTCTGATTGGAAAGTACTTTATCTGAACATCATGAGAACAATGATACAGGGACCACTCACTGGAAGAGTCATTTCCTGCCCTTAAAAGGTTAAGAAGCTGATTGTTGCTGTGGGACAGATTATATTTTTTGTTACAATATAACGTTTGAATTCACAGATGCCAGGAGTAGGCACAGAAGTATTATTTTTTAAATTAGAGATATCCCACGAGGAACTGTGAGATTTAGGAGAATCCACATACAACCACAGGAAACCAGCCTTGAAGCTCCAGCTGCTCCTGGGTCTGAGTCTTGTGCTCTGTGGGTCCTGCATGCCCCCTGGAGACCAATATCCTCCCTGCAGGGGAAGTTTGTGTCTGGACTCTCACTGACTCCCCCTCACTGTGTCTCTTGCACAGTAATACATGGCTGTGTCTTTCAGGCTGTTCATCTGCAGATACAGAGTGTTCTTGGCGTTGTCTCTGGAGATGGTTACTGAATCTGTATAGTATGTACTACCACCAGTACTAATGCCTGCGACCCACTGCAGGCCCTTCCCTGGATACTGGCGGACCCAGCTCATCCAGTGGTCACTGAAGGTGAATCCAGAAGCTGCAAAGGAGAGTCTCAAAGGCTCCCCAGGCTTTCTGAGATCGCCCGCAGACTACACCAGGTGCACCTCACACTGGACACCTGCAAACAGAGACACTCTGATTAGATGACTTACATACAAACACATGCACACACAATTATACACACACAGCAAGCTCTACAATGATTATCATGTAAAATGGCCAAAATGAAAGCCACGTTTGGTACCAAATTCATTATGTGTGCTCTGGACTAGCTCTTGGTTTCAAAATATTAACAGCAGAGACCCCAGAAACTAAGACTGTCCTCTAAGATGTCCCACTTCAGGGGCTGTGGTGGTTTTATCAGCAGGCAGAGAGCTGCATTTGCATGTCCCCTGATATTTAGAACCAGATGAGTAGAGAATATGGACAAGAGTTCTCCCTCAGACTGAGAGAAACACGAGGATGCACAACAGAAAACAGAACTCTTAAACAGGTTTTTTATCAAGCATTGCTTTAATTGTTATATATTATCAATCTTTTAAAAAATAGTTTTCAATTTGTAAACTTTATATTACATACATAACAAGCTTTCTAACTGAGTGGTATAAGGACTCACAATGCATCCTCTCTGATTCCCCTTATGGTGTGGATACACATGATGATAGTAGACTGTTCTATTACCTGTTTCTTGTGTGGGAACCTTACTGATTTTCTTTCCTTCTAAGGCATTTCCACATTTCAGTGATATTTGTACACTGTGGACAGGAAGTTCTTCATAAAGCATGTCCACAAAACATGCAGAATGGTGTCTCCTCTCCGGTTTCTGATCTGAGAGATTCCCGTCCTCCTGCTTTTGTGATAATCAGGAAACCTGGCTATTTATCACTTTTCTTCTTCTTCTAAAAGAGTCACTTTTCATATAATCAGCTTACTGGTTGTGTTCCTGTTATTTCATTTATCTTGGTTACTTTCTTATTGCCTCTCCCAGGGCCGTGTTACCTGTGCCATGGATATTACCTATGCATACTCATCTTTTTCTAGTTCCATTAGTTGGAAACTGAAGTAATCAATCTCAGTTTTACTTCTATACTATACAACTCGGTGCTGCTATGAATTCCTCATTAAGTTCTCTTCAGATGAACCCCACGGTTTGTTGTCTTGTGATTTCATTTTCATTTAATCCAGTGCAGCCATCCAGGATTTGAAAATCATTGAACACATGTTCATGACACAAATTGTATAGTATATATTGATGTATTCATCACTCACACTCACTGCCATGAGCCAATGCAGACTCATCATGACCCTATAGGACAGGGTAGAATTGTCCTTGAGCACTTCTAAAACTGTAACTCTTTATGGGAGATAAAAGACCCGTTTTTCTACTGTGGAACAGCTAGTGCTTAAGAACTCCTGAAATTTCAGGTCGCAGCTTTATGAGTAACCAGAACACCGCCAGGGTTCATTTATGCATACATATATTTAAATGTGTTTATGCATACAACTTATAAATGAATGGATATTTAAATTGATGTGGTTTTTTGTAATAAATATTTAGGAAGACAAGATTCTCAGAGAAAATATTTTGGAGGGAAAGGAAACCCTAGATACTATCAGGAAGCTCCTTGCTCCCATGCCTCCCATTGCCCTTGCCCAGAAGTCTGGCTCCTGTGCTCTGTGCAGGCCATGTGATCCCTATAGACTGAGGTCATTATTACAGGAAAGGTTGTGCCTGGATGGCACTGAGTCCTCTCACTGTTCCTCTCACACAGTAATGGACAGCTGTGCCCTCAGTGGTCATTGCGCTAAGCTGCGGGGAGAACTGCTTGGTGGATATTCTTTTGGCGCTTCAGAGTCACCTGCATTAAGGCAGGTATTTGTTTCCTGATGCTCAAACATACTGATAACAAGCGCTGCACACTTTTCTGCTGGTTGTGGTAGATTCAGATCCAGAAATATGGAGCCACAAGAGACAGCAAATCTTAGGAGGAGGATTTGTGAGGGATTCATCACTCCTAGGCTCGAATCTTGATGCTGTACCTGTCACAGGGCAGGGAGAAAAATTCATGATGACAACTAATGTAAGCCTCTTTTATGTCAACCCATTTTTAGAATCTCTTGATGTTATGAGATACATAACCTCCAGGCCAAAGAATATATGAAAGAAAATAAAAACTTGCCGACAAGTTATATAGTTCCTGGAGAACTCTGACCACTATGTGGTGTCTTGCACCAAGTTTTGAACTTTAATCTGGAAATTGAAGGGGTGATCTGCATGTTAGAGCCCCAGGAGAAAAAATAGAGACACTTTCAGTCTTTTCTCAAAAACCGAAAAGAGGAAGTCTAACGTCTTCATCTTCTCTGGGATTGACTTCCATTTATTGAGAACTCATGTTCCTTAAACTGAGGAGTGGAGAAAATGTCTGGACACAGAAAACTTAGAGAGTGTTAAGAAATTGTGGCTCTCTCCCTCCCTCCCTCTCTCTCCTCTCTCCCTCCATCCTTCTCTTTCCCTCTCTTCCTCTCTCTCCCTCTCCTCCTCTCTCTTCTCTCCTCTCTCTCTCTCTCTCTCTCTCTCTCTCTCTCTCTCTCTCTCTCTCTCTCTCTCCCTCCCTCCCTCCCTCCCTCCCTCCCTCCCTCCCTCCCTCTCCTTCTCCCTTTCCCCTCATCCCTCCTGTGTTTTGGTATTTCCTGTGAATGCCCGAAACTTCCCTTTTTCTTCATAAAAGTCAGATTACAAAAAAAGAACTTCTGATTTATTTAAACCCCCAGTTGACAGTGGATATTATTTCTACTGTGTTCTCTCATTTCTCTGAGTAGTCTCTTGAGAAATCAATCCTTTTTATTTAGCCTAACATCTAAATTAGCATGAGTTGAGATGGTGGACATGTACAGAGTTTTGAGATGCAAATGGGCAAAGGCAATGAATTGATACTTGACTAAAGGGGACATTCAAGTTGCAAAGATACACATACAAATACGTTAATTCCCATTACTCATTGGTGTTGTTATTGTTTATTTGGTCAACTTTGTTTTTAAGATCTTTTCTTGGAATGGTTACAGAATACCTGGCCATATTTTCTGGAAAACATTTTAAACACTTTAACGGAATCTTTTTTGAAAAAATCATATGTTCAATGCAACCTGTGGTGTGATTTGTTTGTTTTTTTCCATGAATTTTCATTGTGCATCACAGTGATACAGAATCATTGAAAACTGTAGTAGTTTCTCTGTGCAACATGCTGTACTGAGCAAATAACCTGAGAAGCTGTACTAACGGAAAACTATGGCATCAAGATTGAAGGAAGCCAGGTTCATAATCTGACACATGCAAATGACATAAAACTACATGATGTAAGACAATATGACTTGTAAAACTTACTGATAAACAGCAGGAACTACTGCCTTCACTTTAGTTTAAAATTCTAAATAAAGAAAATTAAACTCCCCAATATGGGACCAATGGAAAGTATCAGGATAAATGGAGATAATATTGAAGTTTGGAAGAAGTTCATCTCTCTTGGATCTCTAATCAATATTCATGGAAACTTGACTCAATCAACTGCTGCATTTAGTTGAGGAAATCTGCTGCACAGACCTCTTTAAAGGTGAAGAACAAGGATGTCTCTTTGTGGACTCAGATGTACCCGGCCCAAACTATGAGGTTTCCAATTGTCTCATGTGCATATCAAAGTCGGACAATGAATGAAAACAATGAAAGATCAAACGATGTACTTGAATTATGGTACTGGAGAATAATTTGATGGTAGGATGGACTACAAAAGAACAAACAACTGTATATTGGATGATGTACAATGCTTAATAGAAAGAAGTGAGGAGTCGATTACTTCATCTCAAGTACTTTGGATATTTGTTAGGAAAATCATAACTTTATAAAACATAAGGTCATTAAAAAAATTTAACGTTTAACAAAATAGATTTGTACAGTAACTGTAACAAAGGCCTCATACATCACAACTGTGAAGATGAAGCAAGACCTACACTTCATTCTGTTTTCTCTAGTGTTGCTGTGGGTCCAAACTGATTTGATAGGACTTAAAACAGCAAAATGCAAGGTCAATGACAAACATTGAACTCAATGGAGAGTAAGTGAAGTCATTCACCTTTCAAATTGGATTCAGATAAAGCTACCATTAAATACCAATCTTATTTCATATTGTGCTGAAACTGTGGTTACATAATCTGACATCAGCTTGAGAATATTGAAAGTGAAGGGGTGGAATTTAGCCTCTCAGGTCACAGCTTGATGACCTCATTTGGTAATGCTGTGGAAATAAATAGCTCGCTGGAGGAGGGATATATACTCACTCCAGTTGTGAGATGCAAAAGACCAGCCCAGCTTTGTCTTACCCAAAGATATGCCAAACAGAGGTTATTTATCAGCTCATGGGAGGTCAGATGCTTAGACATATTCCTCCTGCAGGCCTCTGGTCCACTGTAGGTGGAGTACCCACACTACTGTTAATGGTTTCCATGGAGAGCCAGGAAACAGGTCAAACCTGCGTGGTGACATCCAAAGTTAGGCTGCCATCCTGAATCTAGGATCCACCCATCTTATCACATGTAAACCCTTAATCCCTCCTCTTCCTATATTGTATGTACCCCTATATCACCTCCCTACCACTACTGTATTACCTATAGCACAACCCTTTTCTCTGACTATGTCTTTACCTGTAATTTGGCAGCTTGCATGCCCCACCCAAAACAAGATATATAAGCCTGAGTTAACAATTAAAAGCTCTCTCCCCTCACTCTCCCTGGCTCTCAGCTCTTCCTTCCTCTCCCTCCATCCTTGCTCCCCTGTTCCCTTTCCCATTGTCCTCCTTCCCCTCCCCCTCTCTCCTGCCCTCCTGTCTCCCATCTCCGTGTAGACCACCAAGTGCGGCTGAGGTGAGCATGCTACCAGGAAATGTGTCTGACTCCATTATTTCAATCTCTCTTCTCATCTCTCCTTATTCTCTAGGACTTTATTATAATCTTCATATAGCTCAACTGTACTATTGTGCCTATCAAACCTGCGATTAGGTGTGGGAGGCTGGCCTTTACCTCACACTCCCTGCGAAACGTTCCTGCTGATAAGACACATGGAGCTACACTAGATTCTTGCAGCTGGAGGAGCCTGTAGAGACACCCCTGCCAGCATTGAGAGTTTCCATTGCCTCTGGATCCACAAGTCTTTCCACCTAATGGCCTGTGAACTTCCTGTATCCAGGGTCATTGCATGTGTTGCATGAGTCTGAAGTGGTATTTTTAGATTGATATTGGAAATATGGATTAATATAGGACTTATGGACTTGATGTGGACTTGGATAGGATGTTTTCTCAATATACAATTGCTCTTTTTTATAAAGGTCTTTCTTAAACAGATTTGAGTATCTATGAATTTGTTTCTCTAGTCTACCCTGACAAACACAAACTCTGAACAGTAGCTATCAGTCAACAAATGAAAACCAAATGCATCCTAAATGGCAACAAAGAGGTAAAACTCTCTATAATTGCTGATGACAACTCTGTAATTGCTGATGATTTTGCAAACATAGAAAATCCAAAAGCCCTAGAAGAAAATTGTTGAAAGTTAAAAGATAAAATAAATGGAATAAACCTAAGAGAACCAGTCTTGTACAAAGAAAACTATAAGAAAAACACTACTCCAAGGTACCAAAATAAATGCAAATAATGAGAATAATGGACCATGTTCATGAAGCGGAAGGCTCAGCATTGTGAAAATAACACACTCTAAGCAATCTATAATTATAATGCAATTACCATTATAATTAACTTCTGACCAAGATCCCAGCGTCTATCTTCAAGGACATGGAAATTACTGACCACATTTAAAAAAAAATAGTGGGGAGGAAATGAGTCACTCAGGGCTCAGCTTAGCAACAATGAAACTCAAAACCTTCCTCTAGTTCTTGAACGCCTCCTCCCCCCCAATTATCATGATCCCAATTCTGCCTCGGGGACCAGGTTAGACCAAAGGATGCACAGCGATACAGTAGGGATCTGGAAACACAGGGAATCTAGGATGGATGAACCCCTAAGGACCAGCAGTGAGAGTGGCAACACCGGGAGGGTAGGGGGTAAAGAAAGGGAGAACGGATCTTGGGGGATCTAAGTGTAACCTCTTCTCTGGGGGATGGACAACTGGAAGGAAGGTGAGGGGAGAGACCGGGCAGTGTAAGATAAGATAAAATAATAATTTATAAATTATTAAGGGTTCTTGGGGGAGGGGTGAGCAAAGAGGGAGGGGTTGGGGAAAAAAGGAAAATGAGATGATTCTAGGAACCTAAGTGGAAGGAGAATTTTGAGAATGACGAGGGCAACGAATGTATAAGGTTGCTTTCCTCAATTGATGTATGTATGGATTGTATGAGTTGTATGAGCCCCAATAAAATGATTTATTAAAAAATTACTCTTCAACTTAAAAAAATGAAACAAGTCTGTCATAATAAAGGCCAAAACTACATAGACACCCCATACTTAGAAGATCAGTGGTGTTGTAGATTACACAATAGACTACTAATTGCAAGTTCTGCAGTTCAAGACCAGCATCTAATCCTCAGGAGAAAGACAAAGCTTTCTGATCATGGAAGGTTTTACAGTCTCAGAAATCCAAAGGGGCAATGATGTTTTGTTCTGTACAGTTTCTATGAGTCTTAATTGATTCAACAGCAGTAAGTTGGGTGTTTGGGGGTGGGGGATCAATCCCTATAACTACACCTGAGATTGACCTATGGGAAAAAGGACAATCACAGTTTAAGTGGATTATCACTAGACTTGTCTCGGAATCCCTAAGACAGTCTTCTCTGGAAATGTCCACCTGGAAAAAAAAAAACCACTCACTTGTGTCTCAGGTTTTCTGGATGTGAAATAGTTTCTAGAGAATATACTAGAACAGGTTGATCCATATATAAAGTCAAGGATCATACAGCCGAATAAGTTTCACTAATCCAGGCAGATGAACTACCTCAAGGAATGATTTCAAAATACTTTCCCAATGCAAATGAAGGGAATGAAATTGAGGACGCAACCTTGTATGAGTGTGCAAGATAAAAACAAATTTTTTAAAAAGTCCCCAAACCAAGCAACACACTCAGGGAATTAAAATAGAGATAAAATGACTCCAGGTGTGAATACACTGTTAAAATGGAGTCGGCATAAGTCTAAACATAGGACAAGCTACTAGAAACTTCTTCAGAGGAAACAGAAATTTACCTTTGGGCAATAAGCAAGAGCAGCTCCCACACTCCCCCGGCTTTGTAAAAATTAAATAAACAACGGGCAAAATTCTTGAAGAGTGTATGTGGGAACGGGAGATCTTCCTTACCTGAGGGGTCTTGCCCTTCTATGGAAACCTATACGCTTTCCCATAGAAAGACTGGCCTTCACTTTGGCTGAGTTCCTGCTCACTGAACCCCATCTTTGTACAGCTGGGCCCATCTCTTTCTCCTTTCACTTGCCACCTGCCAGACTGTTGACTGATAGCCACCAAACTGGGTCACCTCCCTTGAGGTCCCCAGTGCTGGAAGGACTTAGCCCAGATACCTGGAAATGCTAATCATGTCTCAATGCGCGGTGGGGGCGCTGGAATATCACTTCAACACCCTCAAGGTTGGGTGTACTCCCCGTAGCCGCCCTACTGGCTGGCAAGGAGCCAGGGCATTTCCAGACTTGGGTTCTCCCCGAGCCCTACTCCGGGGGAAGTTACTGCACAGGTGACAACACTGGGTAAAACTCAGGAGGAAGCCCTAACGTTCTGTGCACCAGCTGCAACCACTCGCTTCCTGAATAGCGTTCACTTCTTCATAGCGAGAGAAGAAAGGGACCCGGGCCTCACCTTTGAGCTGAAGATGTTCCAGGAGTCTTGGGGAGGAGGCACCTCTGTATGGAGACAATGTAGGGGGCTCAGGAGAGACCTGCAAAGCGACTAATCAGGAACACAGACGCCAAAGCCAGTCTGGGATCCCCCTTTCTCCCAACAGGGATTCTCACAAGGAATCCCAACCAATCCCCAAACATGGGAATGGGACCAGTCTCTTGGACACCCTCCCACATCTCACCATGCAAGGGGCGAGGCACGGGGCAAGGAGGAGGTGAGGGAAGAAGGGTGCTTGCACCCCATCCAGGCTGCTGTGTGCGGCAGGGTCACCCTAACTGGTCACCAACGCGACCACAACATAGGCGCGCCAACTACACAGAGCTCAGGCTGCAGGCACTTCTCTGGCTCCATACTCTGTGCACAGCAAGTAGCAACCGCGCTATGAACATTACTTCTGGCTAGGACACTGCCACTTCCGCCCTCTCTCAGCGTGACCCGGAATAGGAGAAGCATAGTCATGGGTGTGATCCGGAAACAAGTGAAAATTCAGTCAGGACAGACTTCATTAAGCATAGGTATTCAGGAGAATATGGATGTGGCAGAGATTAATACGACATCACAAACAGTAGTTCCTGGTGCTTAAATTCTCACCAACACATTTGAAAGTTTGTTCTTCATAACACTGACCATACGGGAAAGAATTTAGATGAATTAGAAATAATGCAATGTGTACGTCTTAGTGGGGGCGGAGGGGTGGGAACCCTGTGGGCAAGCCCACCAGATTCTTACCCTGACAAACGGTTAGATTATTATCATATGTGTGATCAAAGTCACATAGCCCATGCAGCACTGAGCTAAAAGCACCAACCTATCTGTGACATTGAATATCCACATCGTAAAAGGTGATGCCTTAGTCACTGTGATAGTGGGTCAGGATGTGATTCTCTTACAACCAGAATCTCACAGCTGTGCTCAGGACCACATAAAACAATTAACCATACACTTCTACCATATCGACACAATTTTATACAAAACAAACGGAATATGTTCTTCAGTTCTTGGATACTCAAGTACATTTTAACTTCCATGTGGTGCTTATACATGTCTGAGACAGAAAATCAACCACTACATCATCTGTCTAGTTTTACTATTGTCTATAAGGACACTACTTGCTGTGGTAAAGATGAAACATGTTCTATAAAATGTAAAACAAAAAAGTCTAAGGAGCTGTTTCCCTGCTCTCTATGGTTCTATGAGTCAGAATTCACACAACAGCTCTGACTTTATTGTTCTTCTTTTAAATGAATTTTCTTATTCCATATAAGTAAAACCTTAGAGTTTTATGTATTTGCACACCGGAGGCACAAACAAGAGATATATCACTTCAACCATGGAGCTAGGTAAACAAGAGGAAAACTGATTGAAAAAGGCGGAGACAATGGGCTCAAATATAAGAACAATTATGAGGACGGTTTAGGGCAAGCCAGTGTTTCTCCCTGTGGTGATATGGTCACTATGATTTGGAACTAACTTAGTGACAGCTAACAACAACCTCTCTTGTACAGGGACTGTATGTACAATAAGTACAGAGTGTTTCTTTTTAAAATAAGCAGTAAAGTAATAATCATTCCAGAATCTTGTTGAAAAAATAAAATCATGGTTTTAATATGTATACCTGCAATATGAATCAATAGTGAAGGACAAAATTGAATAAATATAGATTTGTACGAGAAACCATATTATTATTTTAATGCATGAGAAACTATAAAAGAACATTTTATGACTACAGAGAATATGGGGTAAAATTATTGATAAAATACACTCTACAACAGAATATATTATACTGATATTTTAACAATAAAGGAACATATTTGATGATTACATAACTCTATTGGTTTAGGTGAGTGATTAGATCATATATCAAACCAGTTTATCTTTACATTTATTTAAATGGAATGGATTGAGTTAGAGAGCGCCTATCCCTGACTTTGAGTTCATATTTCAACTTGACTAAGTGGAATTATTACCAGGGATACAAGGATGTTTCAATGTTAGAAAAAATTAATGCAGCCAACCACATAAATAGGACAAATAATAAGAACCATATATTAATAGATGCATAAAAGGCATTTGACAATATCTAACACCTATTCCTGATAAAAACCCTCAATAACATAGAAATAGAAAGAGAGACCTCAACATATGAAATATATTAAAGGAAACACATTCTGTGTAGGACAATTAATTGACTGTAACTTGGTCAAAATAGACACTTGTTCACCTTTCTATGTGAACATAAGAACCCACAGATTGGGGGGAAATACATCTTTAGCAGTGAGGAGAGGGAGAGAGCAGGGGAGAAGAAGACAACTGGACAACTGTGGCATTTTCAGGAATTCCTCATCTTGATGCTCACCTGATCATACACAGGGAGCAGAGCCTGTAGCTGTTAGATTGGGGAACGGAACGCGAGCTCACCTTGGGTGCACGGAAGAATTACGACCAGTTGAGATGCAAACACCACAAAAGGAGTTTTATTTGCTAGCTCGAGCTAGGGCCTTTTTCCCCTATACTTCCCTGCGCAGCAGGACCTTGCGTCCAGAACGGAATCAGCCCCGAGTTCTTTGTTCCCTGGGCTTTTATGGAGCCAGGGATGGGGGGGGGGTGGGCAGTCCAGTGTTGCTGTTCTTTAAACTTATTGGAGAAAACTTCTGGCATCAGCGTTGTGCAGTGGTGGTTGGCGAGTAGTTCCGCGTGTATTGTCTTGACTAGTCAATTGGGGGATGGTGGTCGCTGCTTCCTACTGGTCTGGGACAGGTGATGCCTTCTCTGACAGAATTACTTCAGTGTCCAGGAATCTGAAATTAGAGCCCAAACTTTGGTTTTATATGGCCTGTCATGGTGCTAGTGCTGGCAGTTGTAAACCAGGACCCCTCATAACCCCTTTCTATGCTGTCACTATTTGGAGTAACCATACTCCAACATGATTCAGCAATAAGCAGGTGCACAGAAGCGAGAAATAAGCAGGTTACATTAGGCTTATTCTAGTCCAGGGGTAGTTTATATAAAAACAGCACGTTTTTCCTAATGCTATGCAGAGCTCTAGAGCTTTGCCCCCTTTATGTTTTTACAAGTACTTTTGCTTATAAGTGACGTTCTGTACCTTTTTTATTATTAGACGGGGGTCTGGATTTAGCCTGTGATACTGTTGTAGTAGTACCATTAGCTGGACAGTATTGACGCGTTCTTTCACAAAAACAATTAACTTATTTACAATGCATGGTTCACAAGTGAGAATGAACAAGAGTATGATTAGGGGGTCTTAACAACGTAGAGAGCAGGGTGGTAAACCAAGGCGAGTTATTAAACTATGATTTAAACCATTTCTTCTTTTGTTCATGTTCTCATTTCTGTCTGGCCAATTTTTCCCTGACTTTAGCCATGGACTCTCTTACCACTCTGGTGTGGTCGGCATAAAAACAGCATTTCCCCCCCAGGGCTGCACACAGCCCTCCCTGCTGGAGGAACACTAGGTTTAGTCCCCTGAGATTTTGTAACACTACCTTGGACAGGGAGGTTAGTGACTTTTTAAAATGGGAGATAGATTCTTCTATTCTAGCTATATCTTCGTCTGTGGCTGCCCTTAAAGTATTAAATCCTCGGTGCTGTACTGCCAAGGATGAGATGCCGGTTCCTGCTCCTATGGCCCCAAGGCCAAAAAGAGTAGCCAGTGTTAACTGCTGTGAAGGGTTCTCGCCTCTACCTGGTCATCTTGGTATTTTCCATACCCCTTGTTTATGCGTCATATATTACTTTTCTGGTGGTAAATAACTTTTGGGAATATTAGCACCATGATGCAGAACTTTATTGATTTATTAAAGACTGGTAGGCTAAGACATGGAGTTAGTTTGGTTTTAGAGCACATTCACTTCCTATTGAGCACCAGAACTATTCATTTTATTTTACCCCTTGTATCCACAGAAGGGAAGATGTTAGCGCAGAACTGAACGTGGCTAGACAGCACCTTTCCTATGCACATTCCATTTCCAGTGACTGCCTGGAGTGTCAGTCCTGGGCCTTTATGATCCCATCTGCAAGACCCAGGGGGTCTCTGCACTCGACCAGTTGAAAGGGGCAGCTATTCCTACTGCCCCATAGTATGGGGGTCTGATATCATAGAATAGCCAACAGGCCTCAGTAGCACTGGGGTTAGTGCGATTTAGGGTCTCGTATGCTGCTGTTAGCATTTTTTATAGAGGATCCCCTAGCTCATACACTTTAGGGGTTACTTGAGTTTCCATTTTTACCAGGGTTTTGGGGTTTAAGGATGGGACAACAGTTTGTGAGGGTGTCTTTGCTTTTGCTGTCCCCCTCCCAGTACTGGATTTGGTCCTCCAACCCCCGCAGTGGGGAAATTTTTAGCTTTAATTGTATTATGGTGTCAAATAATGGGCTTTGATAGAGATATATTCCCCAGGAAAGTCCTGAAACCCATTGTTTGTTACCTTTTTTCCCCCTCTGTGAACATTACACGTATCAGGTTACAGTCAGGAGCATACCTGGTTCGTGAACAATGTTGGACATAAGACATTTAGATGAAGAGAGATTTGACCTGCCATTTTTCATCCCCATTATTGGTAGTGACACATTTCCAAGCTGCACAAAAAAGAGACTCTCCCACATTCACACCTAATTTTTCCGGTCCTAAACCCTGCACATGCATAAAACCCGTTTTTTACTTATGGATACCCGCCTTTGTTTCTTCCTTCATGATCCCCTTTCCATTTAGTTTCCAGATTTTTGCTACGGAACCTTTGAACCCAGGCTCAATTTTTAGGCAAATGCTGATGTTGACTTCCAGCTGCATTCGCCTGCTCAATGGCATTTTGGCAAACAGCCCCAATGGCGGGCCAAACATTGGCCTGTACCCCCTGCAAGGCTTGCATAGCCCCTTATATCTTAGCAGGCCCAGCATAGGGCCAATGAACAGTTTAGGGCTAATGGGGGGTGTTTTACCGTACACAGTTTCAAAAGGTGTTAATTTAAACATGTAGGGGGAATACCGCACACAGAATATAGCAAACAGCAGGAGAGTCACCCGGTTTTTGCCAGTCTCAGAGGCTAATTTGGTCAAAGTCTCCTTTAAAGTTCTGTTCATTTTTTTTTTACTTGCCCAGAGCTTTGCGGGTTGTATACACAATGCAGTTTCCAATTTGTCCCCAGAGCCCGGGCTAAATGTTTAACGACCTTGCTTACAAAAGCAGGTTCATTATCGGATCCAATTGTTTGAGGCATTCTATATCTTGGAACTATTTCTTTTAACACCTTCTTTGCTACTATCAGGGTTGTTTACTTTTTAGTTGGGAAAGCCTCCACCTAACCTGAAAAAGTATCAATGAAAACTAACAAGTACTTATAGCCATATTTGCCTGGCTTGATTTCAGTGAAATCTACCTCCCAATGTAGCCCAAGTTGCTTACTTTTTTTTCTAACCCCTTGATGCACACATATAATTTTATTTGGTTTCATTTCTTGGCAGACATGGCATTGGCTCACCAGCTGATCTGCAGTTAGCCCTTGGCCTTTGAACTGTAGTTTGGCAGTTTGTAACAATTGCAGCATCTTGATTTTTTCCAAATGAGTAGTACTGTGTAAATTATACAGCCTCTCTCATCTCATCTCAGCGGAGAAGATAAGATTGTCCTGGGCCGTTAGCCACGGTGAGCCCTCTCCTGCTAGGGGTTGTAGCTTTGGTTTGGCCCACAGTTCTTCTTCAGCTGTGTAGCCGGGTACATTTGGAATGGACCCAGTTCCTGGAAGAGAAAATTTAACAAGGCATACCTGCCCACCTGGTTCTCCAGGTGCATCTCCTTCCTTCTCTTGAACCGCAGCCTTTCTTGCCTTCTTGTCTGTGGCACGATTGCCCTTAGCTTCCATGGAGTCTTCCTTTTTCTGACGGCCGGGTGTGCGCACCACTGCCACAGCTTTTGGCAGTGTTACAGCTTCCAGTAGCTGCAGCACCTCAGTCTTATTTTTTATTTTTCCTTCAGCAGTTATGAATTCTGTTTCTTTTTACTGTGAGGACTGATATTTGTCCTGGTTGGTGGTGTGTAGTGGTTAAAAGTTGCCATTTTGAGCCTGTCAAGTAGACTTGTCCATTTTTAAAGTATATTTGGACATTTAACTGGGTTAAAATGTCTTTTCCCAGCAGGGGTGTCAGTCACTCAGGGATGAGCATGAACGGGTGACTTACTTGACCCACGCTGTGGTCCATTTTGCGCTTAGAAGTCCATCATAACAGTTGGTCCCCGTGGCACCTTGCACCCAGCTGATACGAGACGACAGTTCTTCATTGTCATGGGTGAGGGCCGATTGTTTTGCCTCCGTGTCAACCAAGAAATTAACGCGTTTCCCCTCTACTAACAAAGTTACCCTGGGTTCGGGGAGGGGTTCCGAACCCCAACCTTCTCATTCTAGGTCCTGCTCCCCCCCAAACCCCCCCCCACCCGCATAAAATAGGGGACGTGCTGGCTTATGAAGATTTGAGCACCGGTCAACCCAGTGTCCGTCCTCCTGACAATGCCAGCACCATATTATTTCTTTCAAAAGTCTTTTTCTCTTGAGACAATCTCTGGCCCAGAACCCTCTTTTCTTGCAGTAACTGCACTGATCTTTTCTTAGCCTAGGCCTCCCATTTCTATTAACACATTTCCTTGGGTGTCCCTGTTTTCCCTTTCACTCACAGTAGCTGCCACCAATACCTGGGCAATTTCCCTAATTATTTTTAATTTGTTTCTCCTTCCTGGAACTTTTGATTTTCCATTCACTGTCTTTCTTTCCTCTCTTTCAGGGTTTTTCTATTGTTATAGACCTTCTCTGCCACTTTCAACAAATCCTTCAAATTTATTTCTCCCAGCCTTTCTACTTTCTGCAACTTTCTGCCACTTCCAACAAATCCTTCAAAGGCTTTTTCTCCCAGCCTTTCTACCTTCTTTTGACATCTAGTGTGGCTTGATTAATAAAAGCCATTATTACTGCAGCCCTATTTTGCTCTGATGTTAGGTTTATGGGGGTATACAGCTTATAAGCTTTTATCATGCATTCTAAGAACACAGCTGGACTTTCTTGGGGATCCTGCCTCACATTACCTACCTTGGCCAAATTAGTTGGCTTCCTTGATGCCGCTTGGAGACCAGCCATGAGAACCTGGCGATAAACTTGGAGCCTCTCCTTACCTTCTGGTTCATTGAAGTCCCATGCAGGTCTTTCCAGGGGAAATGTCCAGTCGATTACCCAAATGTTTATTGTGGGCTGGCCATCTTCACCCGGTACCAGCATCCTAGCCTCCTGTTGGATTCGCTCTCTCTCTTCTGTATTGAAGAGCATGCGGAGAAGCTGCTGGCAATCATTCCAGGTGGGCTGATGTGTGAACAGAACAGAATCTAAGAGGTTAATAAGATCCTGAGGATTCTCAGAAAACCTAGCATTCTGGGACCTCCAGTTATACAAATCACTAGTGGAGAAAGGCCAATATTGGAGACCTTGCTCCCCTTCATCTCTCACCAGGCCAACTGCTCTCAAGGGCAGAGGCTGGGCAGAGCGAGGCTCTGGGTTAGAACAAGGTCCTGGACTAGAACTGGAGGGGTTAAAATCTCTGCCGGGAACTAGGGGCAGGCCCCAGAAGGAATTTGAAAGGGAATTTACCTCCACTGGTAAATCTGATAGGTTTGGGAATATAACAAGCACATTCCAAGTTTAGGTTGTTTTCAACTGTGCTTGGCCATTTTCTGTATGTCTCTCTCTGTGTGATTTTCACGCATTTTAAAAATAAGCGAGAGCTTTATAAAATGTAAAGTTGCAAATCAGGGAGTAACAGGGCAGTGAGGAATCTCTCTCCAATACTGCCTGGCCACCTTCTGTGCTTCTTGAGACTCTTTCAGGGGCATGTAAAAACTCTGTTAATCAGGGATGTGACTAGCTTGGGTCATCTCCAGCTTCTACTCTGAACCAGTCACTGGTGAACCTAAAGTATATGGGTTGCTTGTTTACATGGCGTCATCTTGGCTAGATTGAATCCACTGCACTGCTGTCACCTAGGTTGACATAGGAGCAACTCCACTCAAGACCAGCACACAACTCAGGGTTTTTCATAGACATCAGTAGTCTCAAAGAATCAACGCTCCTTAATGTGTTGTATCCCTTCAGTAGGTTTTGAAGAGTGCTGAAATGGTTCTTTTTTCGCAATTAAGTCTACCTTTTATTATTGTTCTTTAAATCATGAAAGGATTTACCAACTTCTGTTGGATCCAGATGGGTTCTAAGAGGCAGTTGTGTAATTGAGGGGTACATTAAAGGGACATGAGTCAAAACATACAAGGCCTCACCTCTTCTACTCGAAACTGGAACTAGAATGAGGCTGTCTTGTATTCTCGCATGGCCTTATATAATTGCGGGCATGCAAGCCACAGTAAGCACATATGAATCAAAAGGGGTTGTTTTAGAGGCACACACATAAATCTCTATGGGAAAGATATTGAATGATGTGGCAGTCAACAAAGAAGGTGAAATGATATAGTCATTTTGCCAAGAACCAGTCAACATCCCACCATTTCAGGAGCTAGCATAGATGCAAGACTCAATGGTGATGAGGGTCAAGCTACATGAAAACATTAGCCAATTAGAAGTCTCCAGGAATTGATGGAATATCCATTGAAATGCTTCCATTTGATGAAGGACTGGAAGCACCCAGTCATCCAGAAATTTGGAAGACAGCTACTTGGCCATCTGACCTTAGGAGATCCAAATTTGAACTGATTCTAAAGACAAGTGATCCAAGAGAATGCTCAAATTGAGATCAAGATCATTGATGCCACAGAAAGGATTGCTGAAGATCATCCAACAATAGTTCACAGATAGGTAGCTGCTGCAGGTTCAAGAATAGGACGTGGAACAAGGGATGTCATCGGTGATGTCAGTTGTCTAGTATTCTGTTGTGCTGGTCTCCACAATCCGTATCCTTGGAAGCAGGATTCAAGGATGTTACTTTGAAGTCTAATATGTGTTTGAACTAAGCCATGGTAATTTTCATCACCTCACATGCATGTCAAAGTTGACATTGAAAAAGGAAGAGTGAAGTAGAATCGATTCATTTGAATTCTACTACTGGTGGAGTATATTGAAAATATTGAACATTGTTCTGTTAAAGGCACAAACATTTGTTTTGGAAAAGGTATGGCCAGAGTGCTGCTTGGAGCCAAGATGGTACAACTTCATCTTGCTGGAACAGTGGGCTCAAGCACGGGACAAAATTGTGGGGGTGGCCAAGGGATGGATAGTGTTTCTTTCTGTCTGTCCTTAAGGTCATTATGGGTCATAACCAACTTGATGGAACCTGACAGTGGGTTAATAGAATTACCTTTTACCCATGGGTATGATTGATAATGTTTATATGACAGTGAGATCTCTAAGGTAAATGAGAAATATATAAACCATGGATACTGAATGGATTTTGGCTTTCCCCCCAATCTGAAAAAAAAAAGTCTTGATTGTCCTTATTGATTGTTGCCCTCATGAAGAGATCATGAAGCTATGAATGCTATAGCAAAGTGTGGTAAAGAAACAAGGTGGTACCTGGCTATCAGAAGGAATATTATCTGGGACCTTAAAGTTCGTCATCAACAAGCATCCATGTAAGTGAGTTGTCAAAGAATACCAGTCTATATGATTCATGGATTTTAAATAATAAAACTCAAATCCAAGGACAAAATGATTTAAAGTGACACTAAACCTTTATGAGAGTAGCAAGTGTTCGTTTTCTCCTAAGGAGCAGCTGGTCACTTAAGCTGCTGACATCGAGGTAAACTCCTCCTGAGCGAGACCATAGTTGATCAAGTATCCTATAAGGATTCCTGTGAGAGGGCAGAGAAAGCCACGACCTGCCTAACTGATGATTCCCAGCCGATCAGGGTCAACAACTTAAAAACAACAGAAAGCATAGAGCCCACCCCCACCTCCCCTGCCCAAGCAAATAAGAAGGGCTAACCAGCTCCAGACCAGGCCACACTACTCTCACTCTGTCTATAGTGTAGGTTCCCTCGGGCCTGTCCCTAAAGATCCCGATTTAACTACTTAATCAACCTGCTGCTCCTACCTGTTACTTAAGGCTGCATTGCTGCCAAGTCACCGCACCTTTCGAGAAACCGATGGCGCCAATACTCATCCCGAGAAAATGTCACTGTGTCCCAACACTTAGAGAAGTTAATTTTGCTTCTCAAGATAAGGAAAACCGGGCATATTCGATGTTTAAAACTGCTCACAATCCCCTTGCCCTTCAATAAAAGCCCATCTTGTCTTGTACATCCTTTTTTTTAATCGAGATCATACCATTCTTTGACACTGAAACTTTGTGTTGTAATTTCTATTGTCCATTTTGTGCTTTCCATGACTAATTGTCGAACCTGTCAACTTCATATCACAATATTGTACTTTTCAAAAGTTCTTCACTCTGTGTATAAAATAAATGCACAGAAATCATAGCAGTTATTCCCAAGTTGTCTTGAAAAAATAGCATCAATTAAAAACATGACAAAGTCCAGAGATAAACACATCCAAAAGTGAACAGGATACACAGACACACCACACAAAACAAACTACACCAACTCTATGGAATAGGATAGAACTGCCCTTGTGAGTTTCTGAGATTAAATCTGCGGCAGAAAGCGCTGCCTTTCTCCCATCAAAGCTAACAGGGACAAAATATTTCAATCAATTCAGAGACTTGATGATGTGGGGACTTCAAGAAGGTCACGGCAAAATGGAATGAAATGTGTTCCATGAACCTATTGAAGCAACTTTGTGTGAAATCTGATCAAGAGACTGACTCCCAATTAAGCCAAGTTCTCCTCACTCAATTTCAATCAAAATGTCCCAAAAAATGATTTTTAATTTGGCACGGTGATTAGAAGTTTCACCTCAAGTAGAGAAAATGGTGCCAAGAACATACTGAAAAGCACAAGGGAAAAGTTTGGAATATGCAACAGATATTAAAAAATATTTTTATATAAAATGCAAATCAAACACCATCCAGCCCATGCCTGACTTGAAGGGCAGGCGGGGAGGAGTGGGGGCGGGGTCCCGTGATGGGGAGGGGTTACAGGATGTCGGTTGAGTGCCTCTGACGTCAGAGCGCTTGCATAGCAACCGGCTTGGTGACATGAGCGTGCGCTGTTCCGCTTAGCTTCACTTGCTGCTTGACCGTTCGTGTCAGTGGCAGGACTCTCCGTGAGAGGGGCTTTGGAGCCGGTTATGGATGCAATCAAAGGCTTTTGTGGGTTCAAAGTTAAAACCTGGGCGGTGCCCGTCAACCCCATCACATGGGACCCCCCTGTACCAGGGTTGGAAGAAGAAATCATCACCGACCCGAGGTATAAGATCGAAGTCCAGGATCTGCCAGAAATCCACCGCGCAGCCTGGTCCGGGAAGGTGAAGAAAGTAGAGCAACTTCTTCTGCAACAGAAAACCAATTTAAACTTACGAGATAAGCACCTCAGGTAATGGGGACAGTGCGGCAGGCCGCCCAAGGGCCGAAGTCACAGGCGGGATGCGGACCGCATGGTGTGACACTGTCTGGGGCTGGTTCCAGGATGATTGTCCACAGAGTTTTTGTGCAGTGTTTCAGCATGAATTCATGTTTTTAATTAAAATATCTATAATTTGTAACAATGAAACTCAGCGCAAAAATGTTTTATAAGCCCAGCTAACGTGAACCTACCACTTGTAAGAACAAAAGCCTAGGAGTATTTACTTTGTTGAATTGTCAGATGCGCTCTGTTTAGACCTGCAGTTTTTCAATTAAAACAACACTTAGGATCGCCATTTTGTCTGTATACAGTACAAACTATGTTGCTCTTCTTGGAGCTCCTGTTTTCTAGTTAATGATTTTGTCCAGTTGTCAGGTGTTTGAGCTAAACTAGTGTGCTAATTAACATTTGGGAACCTACATCAGTTGTGTAAGAAGCTAATGGTATTGGAGGAAAAAGCAACATTAAAGCAAAAAAAGAGGCTCCCATGCAGTTACCAATACAGTATCTAATAGACTTACTTCGTGTATTTCATTTAATGTAAAGTCTCCTGGATTATAAGATGCCCTACTTTGTGTATCAATAAGACACTTGTCAGAATCCTGCTGATTATCGCTGTAAGACACCATCAGTTACATGTTGCATTCCAGTGTGTAAGTTGTCCAGATGTGAGAAAATGAGCACCTTAGAATCACTGAAAGACAGTACTATTGCTAATTCCTTCTAAGTATCTGAAAAGTAGAAATAATTGTGTCATTTTTCCCCTTTCTCCCCTCCTTTTTAGTTGGCTACCAAATATATCCCTGGATTTGGTCTGGTCCCTACCATACTACCTGGTCCTCTCCCCAGGAATGTTTGTATACAGTAGCTTTTCCCCTATGCCCCATTTGCACTTTTTAAACCTACCTCAGTGGAATCATGGTGTACTTGTACTTTTGTGCCTAGCTTACTTCGCTTAGCATAATTTCCTCCAGTTCTTCCCATGTGGCCATGTGCTTCAGACGTTCATCACTGCTTTTTAGTGATGCGTACTACTCCATTGTATGTATGTACCACAGTTTTTTTTCCCATTCCTCAGTTGATGGAAATGTGGGTTGTTTCCAACTCCTTGCAAATGGGAACTGTGCTGCAATGCACAGCAGAGCACAGATGTCTGACTGGTTTGTTTCTTGCCTCTTCTGAGTATATGCCCAGTAGGGGGGTTGCTGGGTCATATGGTAACTCTATTTCCATCTGTTTTAGGTATCGCCAGATTGGTTTCCTTAGTGGCTATACATACTTACAGGTCCACCAGCAGTGGATGAGAGTTCCTGTCTCCCCACTTGTTGCTTTCTGATTTTTTGAATTGGGCTATCTTTGAGAGTTGTTTTCTTTTGGGAAGCTAGCCAGAGTATTGTAGACTTTAGTAATAAGGCCTTTGTCTGATGTGTCATTGCTAAAGATGTTTTCCCGGTTGGTGGACTGTCTTATTACTCTCTTGGTGAATTCTCTCGATGTACACAGGTGTTTTATCTGCAATTGTGTCATTTTTAAATGAATTGAAATGTTGTTTTCGTTTAGTACAGAGTAATACTAATACAAATATTGTGAGAAATTATTAAGCCTCTCTTCGTGTTACAAATTGTTCTCAATGCTTGGCAGATATTCTATGTACAACATGACCGAAGCGTTCTGTGAGGTCATTACTATTTTAATTCTCATTTTATTGTTGAGGCCCCTGAGAAACAGAAACCCTGATTGGTAGCTAATAATTGAGTGATAGAATAGGATTTACACCCAACTTGGGATGAATCCAGAGGTCATGCTTGCATATAGATATAGAGATAGATTTACATATACATCGATGGGTAGATTTATGTTTCTCTTTCATTAAGGAATTAAATGATTGGAGCTAGCTAATATTTAACGTTCTTCAGAAGCAAAAAAATCATGTCTTTTATTTGAAGTTCTGGGAATTACACACTTTGTTATCTTCACCATCTCTTGAATAATTTTATATTTGGCAATAGTTGGCTGTGTTCATTTCTAAAATGTCCTCCTTTATAGGACTCCCCTACATCTGGCCTGTGCCAATGGCAACCTAGGAGTCGTAAGAGTTTTACTGAACAACAACTGCTACTATAACGTCTGCGATGATGAAAACAGGACACCTCTAATGAAGGTATGTGGCAGTATGAATTGGATTGCAGGATGAACATGGCTCTATCTCATTTAACTATAGTGTGAAATGTGGGCAATGTCCCCTATTACAAGTTTATTTTGGTAGATACAGTGTACTCAAAGTGTACTTGCCCTTGTAAGTGTGTTTCAGTGGAATTTATTTTATCCACAAGGTTTTGAAACCATTGCTATCACCCTTTTAATTTTTAAAACAAAAACCTTCACTTTTTGATCATCCCAAAGAGAAATTCTGTACCCATCAAACAATAAGTTGATTCTCTGCTTCCCTTTCCCTTGTTGTGGTGGTTGTTCAGTGACATCGAGTTGCTTCCAAATTGTAGCTGTCCTCTGCGGAGCGGAAGGAAGCACGGCCCAGTCCTCACAATTGTTCCTTCCTGTGGCTGTGCCCTTTGTTGTAGCCACTGTGTCTACCCATTCTGTCTGGGGCTTTCCTCTGTTTCTCTGCCCTTCCATGTGACCAAGCATGGCATCCTCCTTCTACAGGGACTGTGCTCTCCTGAAAGTACGTGCAAAGCATGTCAGACAAAGTCTTCCTCTTCTGGCCACTAAGAAGCACTCCACATCTACTTCTTCCAAGAAAGATGGGTTAGTTGGTTTTTTTTAACAGTCCATGGTACTTTCAATATTCTTTTTCAGCACCACAACTTCGTTATTCATTGTCCAACTTTCACATGGCTATGATTCAATAGAAAATACTGTGGCTTGAGCCAGGTGCACCTTAGTCCATGAAGAAACATGCTGGAAAGAGTTCTTGTGCCGCAGACTTACCAAATGCCATTCGTCTTTGAATCACTTGACTGCTGCTTCCATGAGCATTGCTTGTGCATCCAAGTAAGACAAAATCCTTGACAACATCATCCATTTCTCCATTTATCATGATGTTTCCCATTGGTCCAGGAGTGAGGATTTTGGTCTATATCACCTTAGGTCTGAATCCATTCTGAAGGCTGCAATCTTGAATCTTCATCAGTAAGCGTCTCACGTCTACCTTACAGCTTAGGAATAAGGGTTTCCCCAATCCTGAAGTCACATTCCTCCTCAAATAAGCCTGCTTCTCTGATGATTCGCTCAGCTACAGACTGAATAACTATGGTGAGAGATACAACCCTGGACACACCCCTTTCCTGATTTTAACCATGCAACATTCCCTGTTTTGCTCTAACAACTTCTTCTTGATCCACGTACAAGCTCCACACGAGCACAACAAAGTGGTCTGCAATTCCCATTCTTCTCAAGGTTATCCATAGTTGGTTAGGATCCACAAAGACCAATGCCTTGACATAGTCAATCAAAGTAATCATCTTTCTGGTGTTCTGGGTTTTGAGGCCAGATACATCTACCTCAGCAATGATATCCCATGTTCCCGGTGCTCTTCTAAATCCAGGTGTATCGCTAGCAGCTCCCTGTCAGTGTACTGCTGCTAACAGAGTTGGATGATCTTCTGAAAATTTTTACATATATGTCATATCAATGAGAGTGTTCTAAGTTTGGAGCATTCTGTTTGGTTACCTCTCTTTGGAAGAGGCACAAATATGGATTTTTTTCCTAGTTACTTTTCCAAGTGGCTGTCTACCAAATTTCCTGGCATATCCCCTTGTTTAGTAACTGATTCAGTTCTTGTTTCTGTGTACGTTCCTATGTAACTGTTTGACGTGAGTACGGTCATACCTTATTGTCTTTGGTGGCTACCTTACTTCACACAGTAAAACATTTTCAAGAGTCATTCATTCATTGGTGTGCATTAGAATTTTATGTTGCTTTGTCTTTGTATAGTGTTCAACAGTGTATGGCTGTGCCAGATTTTGTTTATCCATTAACCTCTTGATGGTGACTCAGGGAGTTTCTATCATATGGTTATTACTAGTAATGTCATAAACACAGTTGTATAAGAACGTATGTGTTGGAATTCTTGTTTACAAGTACTTTTTGGCTATGTGTCAACTAGGGGATATTTCTGTGTAACTTTTTCGAAAACCAATAAAATGTTTTCCGCAGTGGTTAAACCATCTCATGTCTCCACCATCAAAGATAGGATTCCAAATGTTCCACATAGTTTCCAATACACATTATTTCCTCTAAAAAATTAAAACGTTTTGCTAGTAAGTGAATGGACTGTTTACTTCCAATTTGTACTCCCTTTGTTTTTCTAACACCGACAGGCAGTACAATGCCAATTTAAAGAATGTGCCGAACTATTGTTACTCAAAGGTGCTGACCCTAATATGATTGATTATGATGGGAATACAGCTCTCCACTATGCTGCCTGTGGTAAGGTGTCAATCGCGAAAAAACTGCTGTTTCACGATGCTGATATCGAAGCCAGAAACAAGGTATTGATTAAGCAACTCTATTTATCAAATATCTGAAATATATATTTATATTTAGTGATGTAAAGAGCGTCAATTTTACATATGTTTTAAAATATGAGCCTTCTCTAAATGCAAATTGTATTTTGAAATTGCTGAAAATCAGACTTTAAAAGACTTCCAACAGAAACACTAGAGGGTTCAGTTGCCATTAGGTATTGTGAGGACATAGAATGTAGTTGTTGAAGGTCAAACTTTTCCTAAAGGTTCGTATGTACCTGAATTAGTTATCTAGTACGGTTTTACCCAAAATGCCACAAACAGAAAGTTATTCTCTTCATAGATTGTGTTAGTCTGGGTACATTAGGTAAACAAATAATGCAGAAACTCATATCTGTAAGAGAGAGCTTTATATAAAGAGTAAGAGCACATCCAGAAAACATCCCAACCCAGTGCGGCCCAAGCCCACAACTCCAACATTAGCCCAAATGTCTGACACCAATCCACAAAGTCCTCCTCCATCTCACAAAACACACCCAACGATGACTTCTGCAGGAGGAAAGCCGAGTCAGTGAATGTGTCAGCATCTCAGCCCTGGCAGGGGTCTCCACACGTCTGCTCCAGCACCCATGGATGCATCGGGGTAGGTCCATGTGCCTGCTCCTCAGTGATGTCTTGCAGGAAGTCAGCCTTGCAAGCTGAAGCAGGGAACTGGCTAAGGCAGCTTCAGCCTGGTGCAAACATCAGAAAGCAAGAGACCCGAGAACTCTAAAGGCGAGGCTCACTGAGCCATTTATCTCTCTGCCATTCAATTAACCCCACACGTGTTTATCAGCCAGGTTGGCACAATAAACATTATCTCATAGATTAAGCCACTGTCCTTGAGTCATTTTGGACTGAGAGTCAGCCCACGTAAGGTTCCCAAGGCTTGAAATCTTGCTGGGAGGAGCTGTTGGGTTAGAACTGCCCACCGAGCTTATGGTCAGCAACCTACTGCTCTCCAACCAGCTAAAAGACCAAATGCAAGGCACTCCCTTTGGGGAGGCTTTTTCTCTCTGTGGGCTCACACTTGACGCAGAAAGTCCTGTTTCTTTTCAACCTCTCTGAGGACAGCATGCCTTGGAGATTGCCATGTGACATGACATCAATCTTTCCCTCCCTAGGAAGTTCTAAATGCAGGAACCCCGGGCAGACAGGACTAACCTTTGCTCCCTGCTCTTTCTTGATAGTAGTATGGTCCTTTGTTTGCTCACTTCTTTGTTTTATCGCTTCTAAGATAAAAGGTGGTGCAAACCACATCTGAATAAAAGGACTCTGACCTGAAAACACTGGTTGGATCAGTGTAAGCATATTGCCTCCCTCCCTGATCTCCTTACAGCTGATTTGATGATACATCAGACAATGTCATGGATGATGTTTTCATCGTCCCACAACTCGCAAACCACTAAGATTCATAGCTCAGACAGGTTGGCAAAATTTCATATATGGTTTGTTAAAAAAAACCCTACAAATGGTTTATCCTTCAAACCTAAATAGTGGATTGTGTGACTTTAAAAAAGAAAAAGTGGAGGACAAAATTAAAATTGAAATGGGTTTGAGAGTTTTATCAGCAAACAAGTTCGTTTAAAAAAAACAACAACAAAAAAGAAAAACAATAGAACATCCTTTGGGTTCAAAGGGAATTTCCTGCCAGCTGCATAGTGCCAGGCATGAGGTGGGCATTGGTTATTTCTTTTGGGTTTTCCTGCAAACCAAGTGTCAAGCATGGCAGATCACACCCAGGCTCCAGGCCCAGCCAGCTGTCTCTCACTCCTCCTGTCTCATTCCCCACTGCTAACTTGAATGATCTCATATCTATGCCATCTGTTTAAGATGACAAAATTGGTGTGACTTCTATCAAGCAGGCAGTGTGGGTTTGTTCCATAGAGTGGCCCCCTGCTACACAGAAATGGCTCGAGGTCAGACACAAATGGGAAGCCTCAAAACTGTAAGTTGTATTTCATGTACCCAGGAAGTATCGATCATCCTGGATAAGTGTAATAAGCCCTTTCAGTTGGAAAATGTGGACAAAGCAAGGGGTTTAGTGCATCAATCTCTGAAGACATTTCCCCAAAGAACAAGACAAAAGGCACATAAGGAACGGCAAGCGCACTGTGGAGAGAACTTGCCCGCGGGCATCCACTGATGGCTGAGAAACATTGAAACGTGCTTAGAACACACCTGTGCGGGGTATGAATTGGAACCCTATGAACGCTGTTTTGACTCATTCTGGGAGAACCTGCTGCCCAGTTTTCAATTCAGTTTAGAAATACATACATATTCTGGAAGTTATAAATTGCTTTTTTTCCTATTTCCAGCATGACCTCACACCACTGCTACTTGCCATCAATGAGAACAATGAGGATATGGTGATGTTTCTAGTACGGAATCACGCAGATGTACATGCTGTGGATAGGGAAAAAAGGTACAGTAGTTCTTTGTCTTCGAGTGTACTGGAGAATTGACAATCAGATCAGAAAGACTACATTATAAGATGATTAATTTGCAATGATTTATGTCCAGTGCACACATCCCTACCAATCACCATGCGAGTAGGGAAACACTTATGCTGACTGCACCACAGGAAGAATATTTATATTCCTTTGTCATGTAGATTCCTTTAGTTAGGAGGGGTGGGGGGCACCTGACTTTAGGTTAACCCAAAGGGGTGCACAAGGACATGGTCTATGATTAGTTTATGACATAATATTAAACTTTTTAACCTCTGAGTTTTTTTTGTTTGGTGTTTTTAGACCTGTGCCCTTTATATAGAAACTTGAGTACTGGGAGCAGAATTAGCAGAACTGGATTGAAAGAATGATGACATATGCGTGTGTTGACATATAAAATGTCACTGAACACATTGCAAAGAACTGCTGTGTAAATTTTGATGAAAGGCACGATAAAAATCAGAAGTTAAAAACAGAGATTAGGTGTAAGAGGATATGTGTAGCCTCCTGCTCATCTTTATGAGCTGCCACTACGAAGACTTTTAGAAATCCGAGTGGTCCTACTGGGTAATTGTTGAGATGCTAGGTTGCAGAGCTGAGGCTGTCTGCTCCCACAAAGATTTAGTCTCTGAAACCCTTCAGAGAGGCTAGCGATACATTCAAATCAACTCCATGGGAGTGGGTTTCATTTTTGGAGACTCTATTGGTTTCATCGTCATTGTTATTAATATTATGGTTTCACACTTTCACTTAATTGATCGCTAGACCACTTTGAATCACAGTACATCAGAGTAGGGAAGAGATGAGAAAACTCATCCTTAAGCTATTTACTTACTTCAGCTAAGTGACCCCAGCAGGGTGTCTTGCCATGAAAGACTCTCAATGAGTAACGTCTACAGTGTACTACACCAGTGGGAGAGGAGATTTTCCATTTGGCCCTTCAAAGATGCTTCTGTTCCTTAATACCTGCAAATAGGCTATTTCACTTAGACTAGCAAGTTGTTCATTTGGGAAAATGTATCAATTAGTCGTGTGAATACCCACAATTCTTAAGGATGAAATTATGTCTCTGTTAAATCATGTCTCTGTTATTTTAGAACGGCCCTCATGTTTGCTGTAAAGCACGTCACAAAATACACAATAAGGATTCTATTTTATAAAGGCGTTGATGTCTTTGCTAGAGATATGTATGGCTGGAGAGCAGACGATTATGCTGAATTTTGTGGTATCAACACGTAAGTGTTTACCATAGTTTCACGAAGGTTTACCATTATAACTGTTAACTTCTGATACAAAAGCTGGTGTGGATACTTAATTTGGTCAGGGACTCTCGGAATAGCAACGAAATTCCACCACAAGAAACAAAGCAAAAGACAAAGCTCCCTGGGAGGCTAGGCTAGTGTAAAGTAGCACTAGATGCAAGGTTCTTATGGGAAAGAGGGAGGTGCTAAAGCTTCTGAGATGCTTATGCTTACAGATCCTAACATTTCAAATGTAACCCCTGTGAGTGTGATAGAATAGAGCCATCTCTTTGAGTTTCTTATGAATGAATGCATTCCGAAACAGTGTGGTTTAGCAGTAGACCCTCTCTCTTGCACCCTTCCCATTGAGCTTTCCTAGAGCTCCAGGAGTTCACAGAGATTATGACAAGTCGGTGGGGGTGGTTGAGGGAGGATATTGGAATCATTCTGCTCTTATGTTTTTATTGCCTCTCGTAAAATTACATCCCTTGAAAAGGGGCCTGGCAGTCTAGTCTTGATTGGCCAGGACTCACAAAGATGCACTTGCTGATCTAGATCTCTCATGGACTTAGATGCCAGAGTTATTTATTTATTTTTAGTTCATATATGCTTACTTATTCAGCCACTGTGCCCACAAAACCAGCATTCTGCCCTGGCAGTGGGTCCTGCTAGCATTTTCAAACTGATCCTTTCCCCGGCACTCAAAAGCAGGCTGAGCCCACATCCTCACCTAGACCTTCCAAAGCGAATCACCCTCTCAGGCCCAAAGTTACCTTCTTTCCAGCAGTTCTTTGTAGAAAACACTGGAAGCTGCAAAGGAGACCAAATTATGTTGCAGGAAAAGACTAGAATTTCCTTTCCTTGGTACAGATCTATATATCAAAGCCCCATTTTGTCCCCTGAAACACCTTGTGCTTTCCTTAGAATAGTGGGGCCAACTTGCCTTTGATTTCATCATTCAGCCTGGCTTTCACAAGGGGTCTGCTTCCTTCACTAATGAACATCTCCCACAAGACTTGTTTTCAAACTACCTCTAGTGTTCGGAGGAGGGCATAATTTAAGAATTAGATGCACAAGGCAGGCATTTGATTAATTCTCTGAATCTAGTTGTGTTAGTGCAATTGACAAAATTCAAGTTACATTCATGACTTAATACTATTCTTTACTAAAATAGAATTACATCTTCCCAGTCAGCTGAACATGAATGTGGATATTAGGCATCATTTTAATAAGTATCTGTGAGTTGAGACTTGCAGTGTGCAACGAACAAAATAGTAGCTCCATATTGATTGTAACCTCTATTAATTCTGTGCCCTTTTCATAATAGTAGTGGGGAAGTATATTATCTATGGTAATGACTGAGTTAATATGGTCACATGATAAATGAGTTTATGCACAAATCACATAGTTGCTGAGATGCCCTGATATAACAAACAAAGACTGGAACTGCTAATATCCAGCATTATGCTTGATACTGTTTTCTGAAAAATACGCAGCATTTGCATATAGAATCTAAGGAAAGGTACACATAAACACAGTGGGTTGTACTATGAATCCCAAAGAAGTTCAAGCACCAATCCCTCCATATTCACCCTTTCTCTGGCCGTTTTCCTTTTCATAATACCTCACTGGGTTTTCCCAACAACCTTATGAAAAGGATACTAGCATCTCTTTCATAGGCTCCTGTTAAACCTAAGAGCAGTGACAGCTGTAAGAACGAGTAGCTGGGGAACGCATTTGTCTATTGCTGTTTGTTACAGGGCTAGAACTGCTTCGGAATTCAGGAAACTGCCCATGACCTCATTGCTAATTTCAGTGAATTCACTCAGCTGTATTGCCATCAATTCAGAGTCATACTATTTGTTCTTTTTCAAGTAAATGCCTAGTACAAGATTCTGGATATCAGTGCATTTTTGTGCAAATAATGCGTGCTTTCTACTGTTTTTCCAAAGTGCACAAACTCTTTGCATATTCGTTTCCTATGTGTGCTGCAGGTGTGGTGTTGTGTTGTATGTGTGTGCATGTGTGCATTTTGTTTTGTAAAAATGTGGCAACTTTGCAGTGTGTGGGCTAGAGTTCTGAGTTGGTACTGACTATGAAATGCTCTAAGACGGTGTCATATGGTTGGTAAATGTCCATGATATCAATATTAAAATTAAAAGATTTTCTCCTTTTTCACTACATAGGTATAAAGAAATTATAAATAACTATATAAAAGAGTATAAAAAGATTCATCCTGAAGAGTATGAAAAAAAAGGTAAGACTTCTTAAAATGTCATTCCTCTTGGGGCCTGTACCATAGATAAAGAAATGAAGAGCCAAGAAGTTGTAATAATAAAAGAGCAGTTTTAAAAATTAGTGTATAAACTGCATGTATACATATTTTCACTTTGAATAGTCTAGAAGTTAGAACCATGGCATACGTTAATTGTAGGCACCTTATGTTCTGAAACACTATGAAGTGTTTTTAAGGTACTATTAGCCTGTTCTAGAATACAAATATTTTAAACACACAGATCTTATCATCCAGTTTCCAGTTACTATTGATGTCATTTTATATTTATCCTAGTTTATTCATTGCTCGCTCAGTGCAAGATAGAGTCCAGGAGTTTATACTTAGAATTATCTATGTATTATACTGAGCCTTTTCTGAGGGCCAGACTCATCTGAAGCAATAGGAGCTTTGAAAAACGTGGGTAGAATTTAAGGTCGGCAGAGCACCAGAGTACAAGTTTGTGAGCTGAAGGGACAAACCCACAGTGTTTGGCAGAAAGGAACATCTAAGCAGTTTGCATCCTTCACAGATAGGAACGAGTACAAAAGGCTAAATGCATGAATGACCGTGCATGATTGAGCACTTCAGGTTTGCTGGTACAAAAGCATGATGTGGCAGAGTTTGGGAATGAGGAGACTACGGAAACAAGGCAAGCTAAGGGAAGACTATTCAATCCTGGAGGCCACGGGATGTTTATCAGTTGAATGCCTTCCCCTACAAATAGTAGATTGCCTACTGAGCAGTGGCTAAAACAGTAGGGGAACTGGAGTGGTTTGAGTGGCGTGTGGTTGCTAGTGAGATCTGGGTGGTTTCCCTCTTTGAGTTGGGCTGCCTTTGAATTGTGTCCGTGTTTCCTCTCCTAAGCAGCACCAAGTTTCCAGTTCTCACGTGACAGTACCCAAAGGCAGGAAGGGCTGCCTTTCTCCATGATTCTTTGAAACAGGGAATCAACTCAGAACCTTGCACCACACTTCCACTCACCTTTCATTGCCTGGGGAGCGTCACATGCTCATTCCTAATTCTGTCACTGGCGAAGAACATGTCATGACTGTGACTGTCTTGAAGTGATAGTTGTTCTGTTTAGGGCTGGTTTGGAACCATCTTCTTTGGGGTCAATCTTCTTTCTAAAAGAAGTTGTGGTTCTGAATTAAGACAGAAGAGTCAGGAGTAGCTCTTAGATAGGGAGTCACCACTATTTCCTGCAGGAACCCATTGAAGTATTTTGAGGCGGGAGTCACAGGAAAAGATGTAGCACTCTGCTGTGGTATCCAGCAGGAATCAGTGAAGATTTCCTGTAGAGGACCGGGTAGTAAAACTTCTAGAAATTGTCTGGCTCTCCAGTCTCTGTCACATTCATTCAACTCTGCTGTAGACATGTGCCAACATTCACGACAAAGAAACATCGAAGAGATGTCGGCCTAGTTGCTGTCCAATCAAATAACACCATTTACATGTCCAGGCAGCAGAGTGCAATTGGTATGTGGCTTTAGTTTGCTTACCCATCCTAGAAAACTAAGATGATAGGAAACCAAAGCAAGATCTAGGGAGATGAGACATTTGCCATAATCAAAACAGCATTTCCTCGTCACCAAAACGTGGACTACGGTCAGTCCATTAGGGTCTTTTTGCCTGGGTATATTAAGCAAGAGGTTTCCATGCTCAATTTGTTCAGTTTACAACGGCTGAATTGTTTTTGTGCGCATTTCATCATTCTCAATAGTTTTTCTTTCTTATTATTCTCATTGGTTTTGCTTAAAGTATTCTCATTTAAAAAATAAAAATGGTGCTGTTTTTTCCCGACTCTTACTCCCTAAGTTGACACCAAATTAGGTGACTACCACAGACCACCCCTTGTCAATTTAATACTTTCACAAAACTCTTTCACCATATATAATTTTCAAAAAATAAAACCACTTCTGTGCCTAATCGGGTAAAATTAAAAAGCATACAATTAAATATGTGCCACACCCATTTAAACATTACAATCTATAAGTGAGCCAAACAAAAACTCTCTGCCTAACAATTGCAGTTAAATAACACCTATGCCTTAATCCTATAATCCTATGCATATATTGTTCCCAACCTATGAAATTTGTAAGCCAACCACTTCATGCCTTTTGCCCCCCAATTTTGGATATCCAATTTCTATGTTACCCACTTACATTAACTCAGTGCTCTGAGGAGTCAGTCATATTTTTCGAGGTGAAGAATCTTCATTCCAGTTGGAATCTTGTGAAATCCACATCCATAAAAGCAAAGTCAAATCAGGATAGACCACCCACAAAATCAACAGCAATATGTGCCAGTTCACAGGCTCACAACCTCTTCATCTGGTCAGGTTCTGGTCAACTCAATATAGATTGCCCTTCCTTAGCCTCACAAGGGCGTCCATTGGTCACCTTGCCTAAGACCATGGCTGCATCACAAATTCTCAACAACGCTAGCTCCTGTGTTAGGTCATGAACTTCAGACCAGTCAACCGACTCTTGTCTACTCCTCTGGTTCCTGTAAACCAGGTCCACAGGTGTCAGTGGCCAAATTCAACCCCTCTCTTTATTGCTGCCATTTCTCCCACTTCAACTCAACAAGTGAATCCAGGTAGTCACCTAGCAAATATTTCAGCGTGCCCACAGGCTTCATGCCCAAAGAGGAGTTTTCTTCACGATTCCAGATTTTATCCAGCTCCTGACAAAGACTACTAGAGTTCAAACTTCTAATTAGAAGAGTTGCTTCTTCTTTTTTTTTTATATCTTCAATCTGCAATTTTGTCCCCAGGCAATTCTGGAATACAAATGTCCTGAGTACTCCAAAGTACTGGGTAGCCCTTATCTTTTCAGAGACTTCTCTGCTGGTGTGTCCTAAACCCATCTAATGATCCAATTAATGGCTTGAGGCAAGAGGGCTTACAAGTTCTCTTTTTATACTTCGCCAAATCATTTCTATCAATCATTATATCCATAACAAACAGAGGAAATAAGTGCAAACAAAATAGAATCAGATACTAAGCTCAATTCTTAAAATAGTCAAGTTCAATCCTTATTTAGCTTATCCAAATCCTTATCTAAACTCTTCTATTTATACAAACAGATGGGATTAGGTCCCTGAAGGCATTAAAACTGATCCAGGCTTTCTGTCAGCCATTTTCCTTAAGCACCATGGTTTCTGAGAAATTCAAATGGCAATTTCTACCCCTGAGCTCAAGTTATATATTCATCACATTCATTTCCACCATTTAAAACAGGAATACCCAAAGAGTGAATACATCCAAACATAATAATCAAAACTTTAACTTCCCATATTCTTTCCAGAAAACAACTTAATAAACTCCATGGATATAGCTGACTTCTGGCTATCCAGAGAAGAAACACTACCACAAACCAGAAGTGAAACATCTACTTTCCAACTAGGATTTTTTTTCTCCAGTACTCCACTCCCAAAGAACTGTAATGTGTTAGTCTGGGGAGACTAGAGAAACAAATCCATGGACACACATATGTGTATAAGAAAGAGGTTTATACTCCAGAGCAATTGAACAGGGAGAAAGCATCCCAACCCAGTCCAGATCAAGTCCATAAATCCGATATTAGCCCATATGTCCCTTATCAATCAATAAAGTCCTCTTCAGACTCACAAAACGCATGCAATGAAGGCAAATACAGGACAGTCACAAGCCAGTGGGTAGAAAGTCTTTGGTCCCAGTGGAGTTATAAGCATCTCAGCACTGGCAGGGGTCTCTCTGGCTTCTCCGGCTTCACAGGTCCGGTTTCATCCATGAGGCTTGTCTTCTGCAATGTCTCCCTGGGAATAGCAGAGAGAGAGGGGGGTGTCTTCCCCCTCCAAGGAGGAAGTACCAGATTTCCCAGCATTCTCAGGAGAAGACCATGCCCACAGAAGTCTCATTGGCTGTCTCCAGATTGACAGCCTAGACTCCAGCCCTACACTCTTAATCCTTAAATTGACACCACATAAGGTGACTAATGCAGTTTGTCAGTAACTGCCACTGATAGGTAAAGGTTGACGTTAGTTTTAGGAGAATTTAAGAACACAATTGAAAAAGGAACTCTTTGGTCAGCAGTATATTTCTACAATGATTTGACTTAGCTTATTGACACCTAACTATTATAAAAAGCAATTAAGCTCTGCTTAGCTGGATAAAATTGTTTTATGAATCCACGTTCTTTACAAGACCCTCCTTACAGTAGAATGAATTTTCATTAACAGGATTAATTGTCATTCATATTGTTTACAATAGGGTTGCTGCTTGGCTTACATTAATTTGAGCATTGTTGTGTCATTTTCCTCAGTGAAATCAGATCAAAAGAGGTTCCCCTTACAGTTTTTAAAGAAGACAACGAAACCAGTCGGTATGCTGTGAAAATACCTTCTCATTCATAATTTAAGTATAGCATATTACACCAAATAATAAAAAATTCATAGAATGTAATTGAACCAGAGGTTCTCAAATTACTCCTAGGTTTAGTGATGAACTCGTAGGTTGCACAGGGTGTAAGATATAGCTATAGTGGTGGATGTGATTAACTACAAGAAGACACAGCAAAAGAAGTCAAAGGAAATGGCCAAAGGGTGACGTCTAGAGGAAAACCAGGCATAAGCTGCTGACAACCCTCTCCTTGTGGAGTTAATTTTGCCATCCAAAAATGAGGAAATACCATGTGAAAAGGTTTCTTGCAGAGACTCTGGTGCCCAAGGTTTTGACTGGGGACTGGTCGTGCCGGTGCCGTTTCTTAGGATGCACCACAGTTGCAGACTCCCACAGGGATTTTAGGGGTCCAGCATAAACTGAGTTGAGCAAACACTTTGGGCACAGTGAAGGAGTCTTCTCATTTTGAGAATGATGGCAATCCTCTTGAAATCCTATTGCTCGAACAGCAGCGAATAGCTAACCTGGCAGCAGGCCTATTCAGGAATGGCAATTTCCTACCTGCTATGTGAACTCCTTTCTGCACAGCAATCATGGCCCAGCTTGAAATGTGGATTCTGCCTTAAGATTTTCAGTAGCAAATAGTATGTTGATAGAACCTGACGAATGGTTGAACCTTTTATGAGGCTCATGTGATTCCAGTTGATAAAATAAGGCATTCACAACTTCTTATTTTCCCAAGTACTCAATTGAAATTTCTTTGCTTTGTATATTGTCATATACTTCAATTTTTGGTATAATACCCATATGTGATGATTTTGACCTGATTATTTAACTTTCTAAATGATTCTAGATCTAGCTGTCATCCATGCTAATAGAGGGTTCATCTTCCTGAGAAGTAGAGTGTTGCACATATGTAGACTCCAGAGCTAACGGAACTGTGTTGTGTGAAAACAAAATAAATATGTTCTCCTCAAATTCCCCTTGTGGTAGAAATCCAGAAACAAGCATGCTATGATACTGATTCTAACAGTGATACTATTTTCTAAGTCTGAGAAGAGTCTGAGAAGCTTAAATGGCAACTGAGTTTTGGGTGTGAAATTTTGATAAATCACATTCTCCATTCCTTGTAGGGATAAACTATATAGAGAGGAGAGAATTCATAAAATTCATCAATTGACCTCCAACGGGATAATTACTATTTACCTCAGTATAATATTGTCTCTAGGTGTAATTTTATAGAAATATTGTGTAACAAAAGATCAGGATCTGATACTTTTAATGACCTAGATTTTTCTATTATGGATTTAAATTGTAATTTTATTTCTTCTGCTTAACAGTGAAGGAGATATCGGAAGATTCTTCAAGTGGGTAAGATTCCTGAGATCTTTTAAACAGGGAATTCAGAGAAAAGTTCATATTTATTGAGTGCTTTACTATGGGCTAGATACCAAAATACAAAGATGCTTCAAAAATACATGGAAAATGATCATATTTTTTACATATTTTCTACATTATTTTACTGGGAGCTCTGTAACAATCCACAATTCAATTAGGTCAAGTATAATTATACAAATGTACCACCATGAGTTTCAAAATACTTTCATTCTTGAACTCTTTGATATCAGCTTGTTTGTCCCTTCCCTTCCGTACCCTACTCCGCAGGGACCCTCATTATTATGTTTTTATTGTTATTTTCCATATCTTACACCATTAGATGTAACTGTTCACCTTCAACTGTTGTCTGTTCCCCTCAAATGGAATTGCACAGTCATCATTGCAATCATCTCCACCATGGCACTCCCCTCCCCCATCCTAGACCCTCAGGGAACCATTACACCCTACTGTTTCTGAAGGTTTATCTAGCTTGGCTCTCATGCATCCAGCAGTCTTAGTTATACAAATGAACACATGCAGGTCTAACCAGATGAATGAGGTAAAACACAGACCATAGTAGTAAAGAGAGGAGATAAGAAAGAACTAGATGGTAGTGATGTGTTTCATTACTGCTATACCGCTACCTAGAATTATCTTCCCTTCCTTGTGGGCCTTTGGGGAGGGACTGCCCAAATATCTTGCAGGTGGGTTTGGGGTCTCCATGGTGTCCACCCTCCTTCATGTCAATTAGATTATTTGTTTTTTGAACTTCTGCTTCCTATTCCCATGGATACATCATGATCACCCCGGGCTGTATCCCTTGGATACATCATGATCACCCCGGGCTGCTATACTTCTTCCATTTGGGCTTTGTTGATTCCCTGATAGCTGACCACTTCAAGCCATTAATACCTCAGACACTATATCTCTTAATAGCTGTTCACCATCAGATTTCTTCACCACGTTTGCTTATGCACCCATGTAGCCTTCAGTGATCGTATTGAGAAGGTCAATGTGATACAGTGCCACATTATTAGAGCAATCTGTTCTTGTCCTGAGGCAAGATTGATATAGAGACCAAAAGGCCACCTGCTTCCTCCTTGTATTTAGATGTGTATGTGTGTGCACGCATGCACATTGACAAACACACCTATCTTTACAACTTTATGAATTACATACATACATATGCATATATATATATACCTATATAAAATTTCTGTTTTCTTCTTCTTTGCTCTTTTCCTTTCCTCCTGCCCAAGTATCATGTTTACCCATCATTCACCTCTCAGAAATTCCTCTCAGATACATTTCATTTGATCAAACAGAACCAGGGACACTGCACCCTCCTCACTATCAATTTTAGAACCCTTCCTGTTCCCCTGTCCCAGTCGTTATTGACTCACCACTGACACCCCCATTTGGTACCATTACCTTCCCTATCTTGTATAGACTGGCTCCAAAATTGAAAGGGAAAAACACAAAAAAAGACAGACCATACAAATAGTTCCAAGTCTGACTGATAATCTGTCCCAGAGTAGCTGACTATCTCTCTGTTAAGTAGCAAGCAGGACGTCTTTTAATCCATCAGTCCAGTCCCCTTTTCTTCCTGGGTTCCATATCCTGGGACGCACTTACCTAATAGCACTTAGACTCTTTTAGTCCTCAGACTTCCTGACCAGAAGGCGTGCTTCCTGCAAGTTCCCATTGCACTTCCTGCAGTCAGGGATGGAGTGGTCTAATGAGCCCCTCCTTATACCTTTAGACTTTCAGTGTGGTCCCTTGTGAGTAACCCCAACCAGTTCAGATGAGCTGCCATATACTGCCCCCACCCCTGACCCCCAAGTAAGAGGTTGATGATCGAGATTCCTCAAGGACTTGGTGGCTTTGCTCGCATCGCTGGCCTGTTGCACTCACCTCTGGGTTTGTGCCCATGTGGGTGGGTCAGAGCAGCCACTCTCCCTGAGCTGCATCCTCAGTTGCCTGTATGCTGATGATTTCATTTCTGGATTATCTGTTCCTATCCATTGGTCTGTGTATCTATCATTATAGCAGTGCATGCTGTTTTGACAACTGTGGCTGTATAAAAAAGTTTAAAAGTCAGATAATGCAAGCCCCCCCTCCTTGTTCTGTTTCTAGAGGAGTTCTTTGCCATTCTGAGCTTCTCCCCTTTCCATAGGAAGTTGGTAGTTACCTTTTCCATTTCTTTCAGAAACAATGACGTTGGTGTTTGTATCAGGATTGTATTAAACTTATATAGGGCTTCAGGGTAGGATCAACAACCTTACAGTATTGCATCTTCTGATCCACAAGCATGGAATATTCTTCCTTTTATGAAGGTACATTTTGGTTTCTTATAATTATGTTCTGTATTTTTCCTTGTACAGATCTTTTGGGGTTTTTTTTTTTTTTTTGGTTAGGTATATTCCTAGATATCTCAGTTTATGCTAGGCTATTATGAAGGGTACTAACTTCTTGATTTCTTTTCCTGTGATCCCATTTGTGTGTATAGCAACACAATTGACCATTCCCTGGAAAAGGACATCATGCTTGGTAGTGGAGAGGGCCAGGCTTGAAGAGAAGAGCCTCAATGAGAGGGATTGAAGCAGTTGCTACAACAGTGTGCGCACACGTGAAAGTAGTTGTTTGCTCAGGGCAGTCACTGTTTCATTCAGGTGTGTAGTTCGGAACTGACTCAGAGACACCTGGAAACAATGATGATACATGACAGAACACAATATTGCTGGGTCCTGTGCCATTGTCACTATTGTAGCTGTGTGCTATTCTATCAGTGCCTCTCTTTGTATGTCGTCCTCATTTTCACAGACCTTCTGCTTTATCCAGCACGGTGACCTGTTACCAGAACTATATTCTCTCCTGATAGCATGTCCAAAGTATGTGAGATGACATCTCCCCATTCTCCCTGCTAAGACTGTGTTTCCCATTCAGCCTACTTTTGTGTGATGTTTTAAAATGTCACTAGAATATTTTGCTATTCATCTCTGTATTTTCTGTAATCATTACTTAGTTATGGATTTTTTGTTTCTGCTTTTCTGGTGTTTCTTCTGTTCTTGCATTTTCCCCATTCCTGCCAACCAGGCATTATTCCTCTTTTTCCATTGATAAATTTACAGCACATAAATTTCAAGGTTGGAGGCAACTCTGGAGATGAAGGAGCCCTTTGGGCCTTGTAGGGGTGGGTGGGCACTGGATGCAGCAAGCTACTCTGCAATGACTGCATCATGGACAGGAAACGCCAACCTAGAAACAGACGACTTCATGCTCTTTTGAAGTGTACTGCTATCTAAAAAATGACAGGTACAATATACCCATATTTTTATGCACCATATCCAATGGTTTTCCTCGTGTGCTCCCCAAACTCCCCCCGACCAGTGTTTTCATAAGTACACTATTTGGAATGATCTTTACAACATAATTTGTAAGCCCCACTACATCAATATATTACAAATTAGTCTAGCAGGCATATGATAATAACCAGACTGGAGATATGCTTGGCTTGGTGATAAAATACTAGGAGATCACCTTATTTCTTGGAAAATGTAGCAAATTGCCAAATTTGTCACTGCTTTTTGTGTGACATCTACTCACTTATTTTATGGTATATTTTTGTTCTAAAGCCTTTCAAAGGAATATGGACCTGATGATCCATGGCATTCTGATGATGATATCTTTGGCTCAGAACCCAAGGTAAAGTACTTTCTCCTGAAATTAGTCTTGTGTACTGTGTACTCATGAAATTTACCATGGGTCTATTGCATAGTGCCAATGAAAAGCTGTTAAAAATGTAGTCAAGCATGGCTAATTGAATTTTATGTATTTACTTTTACTTTAAACTGATGTGAAAAAGAAAAGGATGCGTGAACTGAAAACAGAATGATTAGGAAAATTCATAGTCGTGACAACACTATATTTAGGAGATTTTCCCACCCCATAATGAAGAAGAAAAATGAAGATCAAGTCCTCCTAATATGAGTTTTACAATTCCTAAGCCTAAATAAAAATTTCACGATCTAATTATTATAATTAGTATAATACTTATTACATCTCTCCATGTATGTGAGTCCTAAAATATATTCTTGGATGCTTTTATTTTGATAATGCACATATGTGTTGAGAGAACACTGGTTCTCCATTCCACTCTTGGTTCTATATGTAGACTACTGGGATCTGAGGAATTGTGGATATTTTGAAATTTAAACTTCCTTTCCAACGGGATTCCACTAAATTTTCCAATGCATTCCACTAAGCTTACATTTAAATGTCTTCATCTGACAGCAGGATGCATGATTTAACTCAAATAAACCATCTTTAGACTTCTGGGTCAATATGGCCACTTAGGTATATGCAAAAGAAAAGTCCCGCTACAAAATGTAGAAGAAAAACCAGGTGCCTGGATGCTTGGAAGACAAGATGGAAGTTAAGTGAACAGAACAGTGGGTGTGGACAGGAGAAAAGGACGAATGGGTGGATCTGTCCCGCCCTTGGGGACAATGGAGAAGGGGATGAGCCAGTCATGTTTCTCCGGAGACCTGAAGAGTTCAGGGGAGATACAGGTGTACACCCTAAATGGTGGATTGGATTTCCAGATTCTGCACTGGTACTCCATATTTCCCTGGTGCTTTCCCAGCCCCATGGCACCCTGTTGACATCTCAGTGCACCTCCACCACCTGGTCACTCTCCTGAGCTATTATCCATTGCTTCCTTGGTGTTCCCATTGTACTCACCCCAGGCTGTTAGCCCACCTCTTGCTCTTGTTCAACTGCCTGCACTCCCCTCATGCTACCTCTAACTGCCCGAAAGCTTTGCAGTACTGAGGGGACGGGATCTCACATTGCACTTTAAAGGATGCTGGTCACCACCCTCCTTTGTTCTGTGGCAAAGGGAAGAACTCTTAAAAACTGTAATGATTTTCCCCTTAATTTAATTTTTCCTTTAAAAAACAGTCAAAAGCTCTGGTATCACCAGAAAAAGAATTAAGGAGAAATTTGTTCTAATCATTTCAACAGATGGAGAAAAAGATTGAGAGATCTACAGAAAAAATTAGAAAACTAGGATCATTACATCATTAACAAAAATAAAATTCTAAATCTTAATCCAAAAGGAAAAGAATTAGACAACATTTTGAACTTTGACAAAGTTCAAAATAAGAATTGAAGCATTGGGAATCCAAAATTAGTGAACCTTAAGGAAAAAATTTCCTGAATCCAATTAACAAGAGCAATCTAGTAAAAGAAGAAAAGTCTGCAGAATTGTTACACCATTTGTAGGACACTGTCAAGAGGAATAACTTACAACTCATTAGAATTCTGAAACAGGACGTAGCCAAGAAATGGAACCGAGAAAATAGTCCAAGATTTGCTGGAAGAAAACTTACCTGACAGCAGAAAAGAGGAAAAAATAATGATTCAGGGAGCTGAGAGAACCCCCAAAAGAAAAATTCCAAAAGAAAATCATTGTGACATAGTATAGTCAAAATGTTCAATAAGAAGGACAAAGTGAGAGTCGTAGAGGAGCTAGGAACTAAACGACCCTTGAAATGAGAAGAAGAATATGCTTAGATTTCTAAGCAGACACCTCGCAGGCAAGAAGACAGTAGAATGACATATGATGCCCTGAAGGAAAAAAAAAAATCCAGCCAAGAATTCTATATGTAGAAAAGCATTAAGTATACTGTAGAATTACGGGTATTTACTGAGAAGGAAATATTAAAGGAATTGATAAAACCTAGTCCAGATTCACAATAGAACAGCAGACAAACATTTGAGATCAACAAGACCATCAATGCCCACGTGTTAACCTATGTATAACAGAATTCAAAATAAAGTAGAATTGTAAGATTAAAAAGAAAAGAAAACAGATGTTACTCCACAATGCAGGAAAAAAAAAACCAACTATGAGAACAGAGAGGAAACATAGATGTGAAGCATTCAATTGGAAAAAGGAGAAGTCCTAGTCAAGAGAGGAAAAATGTCACTGCCATGGAGCCCATGCTAACTGACAGCCAAGCCCTGTGTGTTCCCCAGAAGGTAAGGGTTTGCAGGGGAAGCAGGGCTTTCCCCCTATGGAGCTGCTGCTGGTTTTGGACTCCCTACCATTTGGATCAAAGCCCAGCACTTAACCATTACATCACCAGGGCTCCATCACCACCAGAGCTCCTTAAAATATGGGAGGATTGTAAGAAATGAGGTAGCCTGAAAGGGAATGGGAAAATCTCATCGAAATAAAAAGATGGAAAACACTAATAGTCATTAAAAAATAACAATAAGGGAAAAAGGGGGTAAGAAAATTCAAGAACAGAAGACAAAATTGGGAATAATAAAACTATACCGAAAATAAATAAAACCACAGCCCAATGACAGCAACAAATGCACACAAATCAATGATGAAACCAAATGTAAGTGGATTAAATGGACTAGTCCAGAGACAGATAAGAAGAGTGGTGAAAGAAAAACAAAAAAAAGAAGGCTAGGGTGGATTAGAAAAGGACCAATATGCTGACTAAAAGAAACATACCCTTTGGAGATCATGGGAAAAGCACACCAGCCTGTTTGATCCAAAGATGACAGTAACAGGATCCAAATATGATGAAGGACCAAGGCACAGAGCTTACATTGTGAACAGGCAATTTAGAAAAGGCTATAGAGGACAGTGAGTGCTGACAATCTATTTGCAGAGTATTTATTCAGATTAACACTCTGGCAGATCCCCTCTGACCACAGTCAAGGGACACTAACAGCTTGACTATCAGGGATTATTGTAAACTTGACTATGATCCTCATAACTGTTGTATATTTTGGTATCCGGTCAATTGACCTTCTTCTTGAACCAACCTGAATTTGCTCTAGGATTAAATATTCCTCGCTTATTCCACTGTAACAGTCAAGGAAGGCAATGTAGTGTGTTGGGTTTCTTTTCCAATGGTTAAAATTCCCAATTAAAATTTGCCTTACACCACCATATTAATTTCCTCTCTGGTTTTTTATCTATCTATCTATCTATCTATCTATCTATCTATCTATCTATCTATCTATCTATGTTTGAATATTGCTGGAAGTCCTTTCTTTTTTGCCTTTTATCTTCAGTTTTATCTTTATATTATTATTTTTCTTTCTGTGTCGCTATGTTTGTGTTTATTGCCCGGTTTCCTAGTTCCTGGTGCACAGAAGAATGGATGCATAAGGACAAACTGATGTGAGCAATTAACAAAGATGAGAGTGGGCAGTGTGAGTGAATTGGTCCGCAAATAACGAATGCAGTGATGGAGGACTAGAATAGATTGTGATGATGTAGATACAACTTTTTAAAATACGACTTAACTATGGAAGTGACTCATACGTGAATTTTATATCAACAAAGTAATTTTTTCAAGGAAGAAGCACAGCTTTTATACCAACACAAAAATGGACTGAAAACCTAAAGTGGGGGGGGGGGGAACCACAGTTCACAGCACAATCAAAGAACCTCACCCCCAAAGCAAGAGTAGCAATATTAATCACTGGTAAAGCTTTCTTCTATGCAAAATCCACTATGAGAGACAAAGCAAGGTACTACATAATGATGAAAAGGACAAGAGCAGGAAGACATAGCCCTAATAAACACCTATGCATCTAATGAAAGGCCCCCACAATACATTAATCCAAAAAGACATTACAATCATACTAGTAGGAAACGTCAACAAACCACCCTTAAGACCAGAGAGATCATCAGCGAGGAACTTAATAAAGGTACAGAAGAACTAACCAGCTCCATCAATAGACTGTATGGCTTAGGCATATGTGGAAAACACCTGTCAGCAACACAGGTTACATTATTTTTTAGTGCATATGGAATATTCTCTACAATAGATGATATGTTAGGTAGGACACAAAGCAAGCCTTAATAAGTTCAAAAACACTACAACCCGTTTTCTCAACACAACACTCAAACATTAGAACCCCACCATAGAAAGAGCAAGGGATACAAATCAAAGACATGGAAAATTCACAGCCACTGTCTAAAAAGTACTGTGTAATTGTTGAAATAAAGAATTAAATCAAAAAGTTCTTGAAACAATTGAGAGCATAACACAGCATACCAAAATCTTTGGGACTTAGCAAAAGCAGTACCCAGAAGGAAATTTTACAGTAATGACGTGTACATAAAAGAGAGAAGAGAACAAAAAACCTACATATTAAACCAGCACATTCAACATTCAGAACTAGAGTGAAAAAGGAAACATCCATTGACTGGAAGGAAATACTTTAAAAATTGGAGCTGAATAAATGAATTCAAAAGATAGGGGAAGAGTAGAAAAAATGAAAAGAACAAAACATTGATTCTTTGGAAGGATCAATGAAATGGACAAACCACTAGCAAATTTGACAGAGGAAAAATAAAAGTACAACTACCAATCAAGGAAAGGCGTGACATCACAACAGGATTCAAAAACAAAGCTAATAGCACAAAACTATAAAAGACTGTACTTCAACGAATTTGAAATTTTAGAAGAAATGAACTATTTTCTATAAGCACAAGGTCTACACAAATTAATACCGACTGAGGTAGAAAACATCAACAGTCACATAACAATGAAATCAATCCATCGGGAGATTTTAAAAAGGTCCAACCAAAAAGATTCAAGGCCAGATAGCTTCACCAGGGAATTCTACCACACATTTAGAATCGAGTTGATAGAAAATTTTCACAAATTATGTCACAATATAGAATGGGGTGGCAAACTCCTGAACTCATATTATACTACAAACAAAACCCTGATACGAAAACCAGGCAAAGACACTAGCAGGACAAAAAATTTACAGACCAGCCTGCTGTATAAACATAGACGCAAATTATGCCAACACAATGTGGGCCAACAGAATTCAACATAACAAAACAAACAGTCCAACAAACATCATGATCAGGTGGGACTCATGCCAGGTACACACGTATGGCTCACCAAGAGAAAAAGTCATTTTAATCCACCATATAAACAATAAAAGGGAAAAAAAAGAAGTACAAGACCTAATCGACACAATACAGGCTTTGATCAATCTGATGCCAATTCCGGATTTTAAAAAACAGTACAATGGGAATAGACAGGAAATTTCTCAATGTAATAATGAACATATTTGCAAAACCAAAGGCCAACATCTCATTCAATGGGAAGAAACTGAGAGCATTTCCCTCTGATTCAATATTGTGTTGGAACTAGTAAACACTCCAATTTATATTGTGCTGGAAGACTTAACCAGAGCTATTACATAACAAAAGGTGGTCAATAGCTACCAAACTGGCAAAGCAGTAAACTGTGTTTTTAGATAACGCCATTCCATAAGTAGAAACCCCCAAAGACTTGTCTAAAAGATTGTTTGAAACAATTGAAAGATTTGACAATGGAGCAGAGCGCAAGGTCAGCATACAGAAATCATGCAGATTCCTATACACTAACCTAGAGAGCTCTGAAATGTAAATCAAGAAATCATTTATAATAACCACATAAAAGATGAAATATTGAGGAACAAACCTAACCAGAGAAACAAAAGATCTATGCAAAGTAAACTAGAAAACGCTACTTTGAGTGACCAAAGGACACCCCTCCTAGTATATATATATAAAAAAAGAAACCACATAAGTGGAAGAATGTTCCCTGTTCATGGATTGGAAGGCTGACTACAGTGAAATGTCAATACTTCCCCCCAAAACAAACCCCAACCAAATTCACTGGATGGGGATAGATTCTGGCTCATAGCAAACCTATAGGACAAACCTAGGTGGGTTCTGAGATGGTAAGTCTTTAAGGGAATAGAAAGCTATGTCTTTCTCTCTTGGAACAACTGGTCGTTTGGAACTGCCATGTATTGCTCCCATGGAGCAGCTAGTAGTTTTGAAATGCTGATCTAGAGGTTAGCAGCTCTACACATAACCACTAAGCCACCAATCCAGATTTCAAGCTAATTATTTAAAGACATGGGGAGGGGGGATTAACATGGAGAACAAAGAGACACAGTATATAAACAAAAAACTACTTAAGAAGAACAGAGTATTGTGTTAAGTGTTGTAGGAGCCCCGATAAAATGATTTAAAAGAAGAAGAAGGACAAAGTAGGAGGCCTCTCACCTCATGATTTTAAAACCTGTTACAGCAGCCACATAATAAAAAGGAACCCTGGTACTGGTACAATGAGGCCATGGAACAGAATCGAGAACCTAGAGATAAAACCATTCACCTATAGATAATTGATCTTCCACTAAGGGCCAAGAAAGCCTTCCCTGGGAAGGAGAGAGTGCTGGCGAAATGGGGAATCTATCTGCAGAAGAATGAACTAAGACTCAGGCCTCAAGGGAACTCGAGGGAGTAGGACTGAAATATCAGTCCCAGAGCAATGAAGATCTTCAAGCGAAAAGAGAGACCAAAATAGGTGCCCTATTGCAGGGCACACGGGAGTATCAAATGCAACCAAGGAAACACACATACTAGGTGGAAATAGAGATGACAGACCTACCAAAAATAAAATGCATATTAAAAGTATTTTATGTTCTGATTAATTAACTATTCAAAAATACTTCATTACTTTCAAAGTTGGGTTTATTTTCTCGCTATTTGTTGTACAGCTTTTTTTCCTTTTTTCTCCCTGAATTTATACGATATTAGCTAATCCTGTCATTTTCTCCCCGTTCCTTTCTCTTTCTTTCTACCTTAAAAAAGAAATTATTGACCACTGTCGAGTTTTTCAGTCATATGGACATTTGTTACATACTGATTTTCTCTGCCCCTTGCTTTCTATTTTCATTGTCAACGAACAAGTTTAGAACTTTCTACTCGGTAGCTGTGTGTATGCACATGTTTGTGTATGCATTAGTGTTGACACACCTTTTCATTCTCTAAAAAGGTTTCTTCTGTTTTTCTTGCAAAGACTTCAATTGATATAATCAGTCCTCTTTAACATTTTGAGAATGGAGGGAACCTACACTGTTTGTAATTCCACGATTTCCAAATAGAATACTATTGAGAATTACACTCTCACATTTTCCCTCACATGAGATAACTTATAAGATCATAGAAAATTAGGTCAACATGAAGCTGAAGACATTTAGAAATATCACAAATAAGTTTAATGTCAATTGCTAGTAGGTAAAAACAATTGTTGTCGTTTTTAAAAATAATACTACCCCAAGGTACATTAAAATTATCTAATGGATATCATGGCAGGTATATAAGAAATTAGAGAAGCAAGGTGAGTCACATTTTGGGGATGCTTGTGATGTTTCTCAGTAGACAAGAAGACTGTGATTGGAGTCCATGTCTGCGGGACTCCAAATCTTAAGCTCTTTGTGTTAGATCATATATTATGAGAAACAATTGATCTATTTTAATACTTGGTATTAATTTTCTTTTCCCTTAGGGTCCCCCTAAGCCCAACTTAGTTAAATTGTTCCAGGAATTTCAGCAATCGAAGAAACAAGGTAACTTATTTGAACACTTCCTAACCTTGCATTATTCATGAACTTGAAAATACAGACATCATCATGCATTCATTTATTTTGCAGATGTTGAAACTACCAATGTTATATCACTAACAGAGAGGAATACTGAAGATAGTCATTGTAGTAGTGAAGGGGAACATGGGTCTAAAGCCATTCCTAAGGGAGGAATTACAATCAAAGTGGGTACTTATCATCCTACAAATGATGGTTCTGATAACCACGATAAAGGAGTGTCTGAAACTCTTAAGGGAACAATTAATGTCAAGGTGAGTTCTATCCTGCCAAGAACAATCATTATAACCATGATGATGAAGACATGTCTAAAACTCTTCCTAAAGGATCACTTAAAATCAAGAAATATTCGCATCCTATCACGCACAAACAATAGTTCTAATAGTGACCGTGAAAATGTGTCTAAAACTCTTCCAAAGGGACAAATGAAAGTCAAAGAGTCTTTTAATTCAGCCATTCTTTCATCTGATCCTGCTCTCAGGTTAACCGCTTCACATGCACTCAAAGTAAATGTCAGTTGTTTATTTGGGTTTTGCCTTTTCCCTAGGCTCTTCCACTTACCCTCCATCCCACTGTTCATCAGAATGAGGATGATGAGGGACGGAGATAAAAAGAGGTAGCCTGAATACAATAAAATGAAACGAGGGCAAAGACTAGCAAAATTATCTAGGGAACTATATAAGATTGAGATTTAGACAAAGTTGGTGGTGCTGAACAATTTTTGGTATGCCATGATGGGAGGAAAACAATTAGATAGCAACACCAACCGGGCAAAGATATAAAGACGCATTTTAATAGGACTAGAATTTCAAGTGGAAATTTCATTTAAGAAGATTAAGATGAAGAGAGTGAGGAAAAATGAAAAAGGGATTGAATAATTGAATTAATTGTAGAAGAAACAGGATGAATTAATTCAATAAGAAACAAGATGACAGAGATGAGTAGAATCTGTCCAATCTTACAAAATCAATAGTAAGGTTGACAGAGAACAGCTACTTTAACTGTAATTTGTCCAATTAGTGAATGATATTACAGTAAGGGCATGCAGGAATCAAAAGTTCTCCTTGTGACATCTAATAAATGCTATCATCATGTGGCTGGTCGGGAAAGATGAACAAAGTATGTGTAAAGGACATCCTAGCCTGAGCAAAGGGTTGAGGCATGAAAGAATAGCATGGCAAGAGAAGTGGAGAGAGAGGAAATGTGGTGAAATTGGCACACATTTATTAGGGGTAAACTTTCAACTTCCTGTTACAGGAAGTTTCCCTGATAATATTTTAAATCATTTTATTGGGAGCTCTTACAACACTTGTAACATTCCATAAATTGATTGTATCAAGAATATTTGTATATAAGTTGTCATCATCATTTCCAAAATATTTTCTACTTGAGACCTTGATATAAGCTCCTCATTTTCCCCTCCTCCACCAACCATCCCAACCTTTTGAATCTTTGATCAATTATATATTGTTATTATTATTGTGTATCTTACAACTGTACCTTGTCTCCCTCCACCCACGTTTCTGTTATTCATCCGCCCACATTATGGGGAGCTATATATCCAACCTTGTGATTGTTCCCCTCTTTCTCCCTTTCCCCCACCCTGACCATTCCCCTCCCCTCATGATATTGCTTCTCCCACTACTGTTCCTGAGGGCTTTATCTTCCTCGAATCCCATGTGTGGAGCGCTCTTAGTTCTATCAATGAGTGTTCTCTGGTCTAGCCAGATTTAAAAGGTAGAACTGGGTCATGTTAGTAGGATGGATGGGTTGAGGGAGGAAACATTCAGGAACTAGAGGAATGATGTGTTTTGTTGGTGCTAAAGTGCACCTTGGTTGAATCATCCCTTCCTTATAACCCGTCGTGTGTGTGTGTGTGTGTGCGCGCGCGCGCGCGCGCGTGTGTGTGTGTGTGTGTGTGTGTGTGTGTAATGGTAGGGGGGATATCCAATTGTCTACAGATGTGCTTTGGATCTCTCTAAAGCCCCTCATTTGCATTCATATAGGCCCTGATAATTTTTTAGCAGAGGAATTACATTGTACTAAACATAAATTAGAAAAATGAGGAAATGTGTTCAGATTAGGACATATCAAACCCGAGTCACCAGGGAACTTAGGAGAAAGATTTAGGTAAATACTTTTCTAGCTATTATTACTATTTGATGTATCTTTACTCCTACTCAGGAGAAAGACTGGGCTCACTACTCCAGTAGAGTTACAGTCTCTGCAACGCAAAGGAGCAATTCTTCCCTGTCCCATAGTATTGACTCGCTGGCAGAGTTTGGTCTTGGAATTGTCCCTTATTTAGAAGCTCTGATGGTTCCATGATGGACGCCTGTTGGTTGTGCTCTGGGTTGTGATCTGCATGGTCTGCAGTCCACAATCAGTTGCAGCTCCCAGTTACAGTGACATTCTCAGAAACCCACAGGGAGTCACTCTGAGTCAGAGTTGACTCCAGAGCAGTGAGTGAGTGAGTGAGTGAGTGACTGAGTGAGTTAGTGAGTGAGTGAGTGAGTGAGTGAGTTAATGAGTGAGTAATGGCTCAATGCATTAAATATTGGATTGCTACCCAAAGAATTGGTGGATCCATCCCACTATCCAATCCTCAGGAGAAAGATGAGGCACTCTACCCCTATGAAGACTTACATGCTCAGAAACCCCGAGAACAGTTCTTCTCAGTCCTATAAGACTTGCTATGAGTCCCAGTCCTCACCAGGGCCGAGGCTTTGGCTTCCCTCACTAAGAGAGAGAGCCAAAGGTTAAAAGTGTCGAATGTATATGGTACAGCTTGTGGCTGCTTGATGGATTGCTTGAGGGAGGGAGTGAGGGAGTGAATATATTGCTTGCAAAGTTGACTTTCTTTCTTTCTATTCTAGGAAGAAGAAACACAGCTAGAACCAAAAGAAGACAGAGGCAGACTTACTGTTTCGAAGGTTCCTGCAACAGTGCAAAGAAGACACCCAGTGACTGCTGTGGATGAAAAACAGGAAGGTAATACAAGCCGTAAATTAGTGCCTGCCTGAAGATTGTTGTCGGCTTAAATGCTACTAATATGTACTCCAGTGAGAATCAGTGGATTCAGACATATCTATGCCATTTAAATAGTATTCATTAGCTAGTTCTTTTCCTAAGTCTCTGAATTACTGCTTCCAGCAACTTTGTCCTACAACGCTTCAACCCTTGTACTTGATTGACACTTTCCTGAGTGGAGATAGACTTGTATTTCCGTTTCCGATGCGCAGTGGTATATGTTCTTATTCATGCCTCTGTTACTACGTTTTACAGATGTGAGGTCAAGATTAAGATCACAAGAAGGGCACCCAAGAAAAACATGTTGGATTTCTGAGGTACTATCTCTGTAGACTTTTTTGTAATTTTACTATAAGTGTACGGGGATGTTAATAGGTTAAAGAGGATATGTTTCTTTGATTTATGTTTGCAGTGAACTTGTATGCCACTAAATCCTTCAAGACCATTTTACTTTTCTCTGTTTCTTAGCCACTTAGACTAATATTTAGATTTCAGGGGAAAGGAGTGTGGAGGATGTTTTTATTTTTATAAAGTCATTTTAATTTTTATCTTGATAAACACTCCCTTGTATTGTTGCTGTCATTGTTGTCCCCACCTCATCCCTCCCCTCTCCCTGTTCCTACCCCAATCCCTGGGCGTCATGATCTTGTGTAAACCACATCGCTTCTTGCTTTTCCTTATAGCAAGGATGACATAAGTATCTTTGTAAGATGCAGTTTGCTAAGCAAAATGTTCTCCAGTTTTCTCCATGTCTTACAGTGTTTAAGAGAGTTGTCATTGTCTTTTTCCAATGCATAAAATTCTGTAGTGTGAATGTTCCATAGCTCGCTGATACATGCCTCTAGAGTTTGGGGTTTGGGGCTGTTTCCATGGTTTCGCTATTGCAAAAACTGCTGCAATAAACATATCTGTACATATGTCAGTTTGTGTTATTTCTTTTGGTTATATTCCCAGGAGACAGACTGCTGGATCATGAGGTTCTTCGATGTGTGTTTGTTTTAAGAAGTGCCGCTGTACAATTCTACATTCTCACCAGCATCGTAAAAGCATTCTTATCATCCCTGCTATTGGGGCATTTCTTATTTTGTGTCTCATTGAATTTTGCAAAAAGTGTCATTGTGAAGTGATACCTCATTCTTGTTTGAATGTGTATTTTTCTGGTTGCAATTGATCATGAAGATTTCTTCCTACATTTGTGGGGGGCCGGTATTTATCCTTGGGACATTGTCTATTTGTGTTTGTGCTCGCTTTTTAAGTGTTTTATTTGTATTTTTCTTGTTAAGAGCATCAGTGAAAACAGGGAAAACTTTAGGACCCAATATAGGTTAGGGTCCTCTACAGATTTTGGACATTAATCCTTCATATGAGCTATTATAACTTAACATTTTTCCCAGTCTGTGTGGTCTCAGTGACCCTTTTGATGAAGTCTTTGTTGTGCTTGAATGGGGTCTTTTGAGTAGGTTCCAGTTCTTTGTTGTGTCTTCTATAGTGAGTGTAGATATTTTAAATTTTGTTTGGTTGTGTCTTTATGACTAGTATCAGAGTCACAAAGTTTGTTCCTTGTTTTCATTGATGCTATTCATAATTGTGTAATTTATATTTAGGTCTTTGGTCCTTCTTGAGGTTATTTTTGTGCATGGTGTGACATAGGAGTCTTGTTTCATTGTTTTGCAGGTGAAAATCCAGTTTTTGCCTCACCATTTGTTGAAAAGACTGTCTTGAGCCCATTTAGTGTGTTTTATTTCTTGATTAAAATTTAGATGACTTTAGTTAACTGGTTTATATCTGGGTTTTCAATTCTAATCCATCGTTCTTCATATCTGTCATTGAACGAGTTGTGATTACTGTTGTGATTGCTATGGCTACATAGGTTTTCAGGTCTGAGAGAGAGAGGCCTCAGACTTTGTTTTAATGTTTTAATGTGTTTTAGTTATTCTGGGTTTCTTTCCTTTCCATAGATGTTGGCAATTTGTTTTCCAATTTCTCTGAAAAATTATGGTGGAGTTAGGATCAGAATTGATTTGGATTTGTAAAGTAATTTTTGAAATAATAACATTTTTGCTATATTTGATGTGCATATCTTGGGTCATGGTAACATATTCCATTGGGGTAAATTCTTTTTTTCATTTCTTAAAGAGTAATTTGGAATTTCATTTGTATACACCTATTGTTTCTCTAGTATTTACTCCTAAAAATATTTTTGTGTAGTTATTGTAAATGACAATGCTCTTTGAATATCATTTTTTGAAATATCATCCTTAAAATAGAAGACTGAGTGATTTCTGCACATTGATCTCAATGCCTGCTATGCTGCCAAATTTTCAATTAGTTTAAGCAATGGTTTGTTCAAATCTTTGGTATGTTCTATATATAGCATTACATGTCATCTGCAGACAAGCCATTCTTATTTCTTCTATGCAATGAGGACACATTCCTCTTTTTTATGTTTTTGAATCTCACGGAAATACCCAAAACTATATTAAATAAGCTTCTTGATAAAGGGCTACCTTGTCTAGTACTAGTTCAAAGAAAAAAGAAGCCATTTCAATGTCTCTCTATTCAGTGAACTGCAAGCGACCACTTTTGCATATAAGGTGTTTATTAGGTTGAGGGACTTCCCTTCTACACTTATTTTGTTGAGTGCTGTAATTGGGAAGAGATGCCGTATTTTCCCAAATGCCTTTTCTGCCTAGATTGATATAACCATTTGGCTCTTCTTCTTTATTTTGCTTATGTGATCACTTGAATTGATTGTTTTTCCTACTGTTAACTCATCCTTGAACATTCAGTAGCAATTGCACTTGATCTTGTTGCCTAAGTTTTTTGGTTGTTTTTTTTGGGTAATTCTGTTGACTAGTATTGCACTGGAGATCTTGGCATCTATAGTCATTAGAGTTTTTGGCCTATCTTTTATTAGGCCATGGTACTAATGATTAAAAGAGTACTGAGAGAAGGAGTTTGAACAAGTGTAGGCTAACGACTATTACAGTACCTGGATTATTCACTTATATAAGGTAACGTTCTGGGACTGAGGACTCTTTGTAAACAATGGGAATTGGGGGTCAGGACAAAGTTACAATAATATTCACTGACCGTGTCAGTCACAGATCTTTCATCTTTTTTATGTATTGAAAAGTTAGTATTTTGCATTAGCCAGCTGGGCTCCATTTAGATGATTCTGATTTTGTGGGCAACATGGAAAGGCATCATTGTCAGGAGCCAGTTGAACATATGCCTTCTTGTCACCATCAAGCCAGATCAAGGTGTTGACCTTGGCTATGTCAATGTCATAGATCTTCTTCACAGCCTGTTTGATCTGGTGCTTTTTGCCTTTGACATCCACAATGAACACAAGTGTGATGTTATCTTTGATCTTCTTCATGGAAGAATCCTTGGTGAAGGGGAACATGATGAAGGCATGTGGTCCAGCTTGTTTCTGTTGGAGGCACTCTCCCCAGGGTATTTGGGCTGCCTTCTTAGTCTCAGAGACTTGGGGCCCTGAAATTGGGGGACTTCTGGATATTCTTGTTTTTGTGTGTGTGTGTGGCAGTGGATGCCTTACAGCACAGCTGTCTTGGGCTTTAAAGCCTTTGCTTTGGCTTTCTTTTGGGGAGAGTAAAGGACTTCCTTGTTTGCCTTCGGTGCCATCTCCATAGAAAGGAATCTGTACACATCTTAATACAGCTTTGAAGATGTAAGTAAATGAGTGTCTACCTACTGACAATTCAATACTCTTGGTATAGCCATTTTCTATGTCCTCACACACCATGTGATTTCAGTCTTAAGGCCTCAGTCTATAGGTATATTTGAGGTCAAGGCTAGTACATGTAGTGGGGCTTTTATATAGACCCTGCTGGTGTGGCTTTTGGAGCATATTGTGTACTTTGAAAATCCAGAATTCATTGTCCTGGTGTTCTATGGCACAAGACCTGGGTCTCTAGAGAGTGTACTGGTCGCACTCAGACCAGTGGGACTGATTAGGTGCATATTGCCAGGCACAATCACAGACAGTGTCAGTTATAGGTCTTCCATCATAATAAATACATATTTTTATGTATTGGAAAATACATAAAATAAGCACCATATCCTATAGGGAGAGGGAAGCTGACTGATATTATTGTGTCTATAAGAAAGGGTCCCTGTTTGGGCTTATTCAGCTTTCCGGCTCTCAGGGAGCTTATCGTTAGTGGAGGGATTATGTTCCTCTAAGGACAGACACGGTTGCCTCCATCAGAGGGGAGACATATGGCAGTTCCTCACCACACCACAGGACCCTATTTCCATGCATAGTTTCCCAGGAGTAGAGAACAGGGAGTCTGGTGGTTGGAGGTGAGAGGGGATTTAAAGCAGGGGCGGTCAGGCAGAGGTGTGCCCCATGTACAAGTAGTTCACCATATAGGGGAGAGGGAGACACATAGACTTGCTCCCAGGCTTCCTGGCAGTTGTGGAAACCTTCCTCTGATAAGAACTGAAATCTTACAGGGAGCGGGGGGAAGGACAGTTGACGAGGAGAGCAGGTAGAGAGATAGAGATTCCGCACAAGGCCAAGCTATCTGACTTCCACAGGAGGGTCCCCGGGGTCAGAAAGCAAGGAGAAATGAAGAAGGAATGAAGGGGCTTGGTGAGAGGGGGTTGTAACCAGGGTGAGGTCAGGAGGGGAAAACGGAAATCATCACACCTCGACCAATAGCCAACATGAGAAACGGAGGAGAGGTTGAAGTGTGGTCAAGGATATTGTGTTGCTTGGATCCACAGTCAATGCTCATGGAAGCAGCAGTCAAGAGATGCAAAGACGCATCGCCTTAGGTCCATCTTCTAGCAGTTCCAGGTCTTTAGCATATTGAACAATGAGGATGGGACCTTGAGGAATAAGAAGCCAGCGGCCAGCCATGGTATTTTCAATTGCCTCATAGGCATGTGAATTCTGTACGTAGAATAAGAAAGAGAAAACAAAATTTGGTGCGGTGACTTGTCACTTGAAACTTTGCCGATGAGATTTTAAATGTTTGAACTGGAAATACATATCTGTTATTAAATATCAACTGTGCATGGCAGGGAGATACTGAATATTCAGGCAAGAGCTTATGCTTCAGTAGGTGGAACAGAAAAACAACCCAACAAACATTTGCAGGTCATTTTAAGTCTTCATACAAAGGAAACAAAGACTGTGAGGTTACAGAATATTGCGAGAGTCATTATTCTGGGGTGGCTGGGGATGGCAGTGGGTGGGTTTTAGGCAGGTAGAGTGTAACATTGAAGCTCCCTAATGTCTAGGGTGGGAAGGAGTGCGTCCGGTGAGGGTTCTGCCTATGAGAACAACGGATCCTGCCTACCTTGTTCACCATGTTACTCTTCACATTTGGGGAGATTCCGAAGTGGGAAGTATGCGTGTCACCCTCATCATCATTCTTCCCACTTTGTGGAGAAAGGAAGATGTGCATAAGCAGTGTCTGACACATTTTCAGTGCTTATTTTCCAAATTACTCTCCTTTTATGAAAACTTACAGTGCTTTTCCCCCCATATGCTCCTTAAGTTGAAAAAAATGCATTGTACTAGAGTACTTGCTTGGTAGTATTTAAATATAACCTAAAGGGTAAAAATTCTTACTGAAGATCATTTTATTTTATGGTAAAAAATTACATTCCTAAAGCCCATGTTTGCCTACATCAAAGAACATGGAAGATCTCCTGTTTATGGTCAGCATGACAATACTGTGCCCTATGGTGTCTTGTCAGGCATTTTACTTTTTAAAAATACTGTCATGTATAAGTACTTTGTCTTCAGTGAAATCCATATCAAGCAAGTATATTTATTACAGCATTTGTTTAGATACCTACTTTTCCTAAGTGCTCTTTTTTTAAAGGGGGAAATTCAGACTACAATTAGCTGCTTGAAGATGCTTGTTTATAGAAAGAGTTACCATAAATCAGTATTTTTATATAAATACATTTCCCCTGACCTTTCATCCTCAGCTTACAGAATTAATGCCTAAATAAAGATAAAATGTAGACATGATTTGGAAAACAAAGATGAGATGCATCATTGAAATGTTTAGCTTTTCAATTCATGCTTCCCTAAGTTTTAAGTATAACTACTTTTAAAATAGGTGCTGTCAGCAAAGGATAAGTAATCTTGTAAAACTGATTATTGGCATTAATGTTAACAGAGTGTACTCAAGAGGTCTCCACAGAAGAATGCTGATGATTTAGTTGCAGCCCCAGATATATCAGAAAGACCAGGTAAAGCTGTATCAAAAATCATTTGAGATATTTTTTTAGACATGAGTACTGATAAATTCTGATAGCCGAAAGAAAATGTACAATGGAGAAAAAGAAGTATGATGGAGATACCTGATAGATGTTTAGAGAAGGTGTCAGTAACAGATTAATTGAAAAGCGTCACCAGAGAAACAAAATTATTACTTTCAATTCCAAATTATGGAAAGTCAGTAAGTTAAGGAAGAACAAAGGTGTAAAGAGGAGGAGGAAAAGAATGGAAAGGACAGAGTACGATGAGTAAACAATGGGAAAAGAAACCAGGGGCACTCAGAAGCAGGTGATAATAACAAATACTTCTTTAGAAGAAGGAAGCATGGGATATTAGAAAAGGGGTGAAGAATATGGAAGGAGATTTCAATTCTAAGTGTCGACAACTTGAGGTGTAGTTTTCCACTGACTAGCTCCCACATAGGGAATTCATGAAGGAATGAAGCCTTTAAACGTGCCCCCAAATACTCCAATCTCACTGCCATTGAGTAGATGTTAGCTCATAAGGACCCTATATCATGCTGTAGAAATGACTGGCCCCTGTGAATCTCAGAGACTAAGTCTATACTGGAGTAGAAAAGCCCCATCCGTTTCCTGTGGAGAAGTTGGTGGATTTGAACTGCCCACTTTGCACATAGCTGTCCAAGTCATAACCAGCACGCCCCCAGGGTTCCTGTCCAGATCATACAGAGCTGTTTCATCTACAGTGGACGAGTCAAAGTGTGTGTGGTCAGGGATATATATATATATTTTAAAAGTTTCTGTTTCATAGGACAGCATCACATATGCCTGAAGAAGGGCACTGGGAAAAATAAAAAGCAGTGTCTTGTTTGAGTGAAAGGCAGGAGGTAAAGTCTGATTCATGTATCATTAATAAACATTATGACTTTTAATACACAATTAGTTCACGAGATGCAATAGGGAGGAGGCTCAAGGTTAGATTCCAGAAGGAAGAGTTGAGCTGAAGGAATGTGGAAGCTGACATAATACAATCATACTCAGACTCTGACTCACGAAGCCTGGACTTCTTTATTTCGAACAAGCTACCAGGTGATGCCAAAGGTGCTGGTCCTCAGATCCCTACTCTGATTAGCATGGGTGTTAGATGTCCCAGGAACTGTCTGGAAGAAGGATCTTGGGATAATGGTTTAAATCTGACTTATTGAGGAAAGGCATTGTTTTATCTAGATTTTACATGGAAATCATTTTAGATAGTAGAGGGAGGTAACATACCCAAATAATTGAGGAACTAATCATGGGTAATTTGGAAAAATAATTGAAATGTTTTCTTGAATACTAAAATTTCTATTGTCAGTATAGACTAGACTGGTTTTTTTTTAGACTGGTTTTTAAACATCAAATTTATTTAAATCCTCAATATTCTGTAATTAACCCTACCCCCTCTTTAACAACATATTTCACATTGAAACTGTATTGTCCATTATTCCTTCCCTGCATTTGAAAAAGTTTCTGTCATGAGTGGATCATAAAACTATGATGACTAAATGATAGGATAGAAGAAATGTATCCCTCCTGTATTGTGGTAAATAATGAATATTTTTATGAAGTCTTATTCTATAAGTAGCTCTCCAAGAAATCAATTTAGAATATGTTATGACTTGGATGAGAACTGAAATATACATTCAAGGCAGCTGTCAACACAACTGGGTACTTATTAAATTACAGGACAAATTGAAGAAGGTGATAAATATTTGTAGGATTATGATACAAATGATTTTGTTGCATCATAATTGGAGCTACATTTCTACATACGGCCTTGAGCTTTGATTAATTTTTATCTGGGTCGTGATTTGTTCCTTTGATGAAAGATCCAGTTTCCTCCACTCAATCAGTATGTCAACATTACTAATGGACACTTTAATTTCAGTTGCAGTGATTAGAATAATCATCTCACGTTTGAAAGCTTCATTGCATTCTTTGTTAATCCTATATTCATATAGTTCAGTATTTTAAGATGGATTCATATTTCTTTCATGTTGCCTTTGGAAGCAAAGCAACAAGCAACCAATACAAAGCATGTACGCTGTACAGGAGGATGAGAATCCTGCTTGATAATCATTCCTCATAAATGTGTGTGATTAGTTTTTGTCATATTGCATGCAATTGATTGTGTCCAATTTGCCCTGTAGATTCTCCTGTGAATAAACTACATTTGAAGGTAATAACTTTAAAATAAAACTTATGAGTTTTTCCTTTAATTAGTAACCACAGATTGTATGAAATGTGCCTTAACTGTTACTCCTCTTGTTTTCATTCCCATTCAGACTCCTGCTAATGACTTAGTACTCCAGGATGTGGACACATCCCGGTCAGGTGCGGTGCACAATACACATTTCACTTACGAACACAGATATGAAGCTCTTTGACATGTTCACAGGATCCTGGTTTCTGATTTATGTCACTTTTGCAAATGCAGTTGAAAAGTTGACATAAGCCATGGACATATCAATGTTGTTATTCTTGTTTGAAAAAAGATCTAGAAGTTTGAGAAAAGATTTTACCATAGTAAGATTGAACTCATTTTTCCATTTGTCGACTTGTACCCCTAAATTGCTTAGTTTGGAGTATCCTAATGTCTTATAAATGCACAGATGTTAACAATGGAACGCTGAGAATTTTTCTTGATGCTTTCAAATGTTCACTGGACTTTGATCTTCTCCAGGAGCAAAGCCTTACTTGTTTGTGTGTGTTTTAACTTGATTTCATTTCAATATTCTCATGGTGATGATCAGAAGTCAACCACATGTCTACCTCAGCAGACCTGTGTGCTGTATTGTACATGGATTGAAAATGCGGGGAAGCTTGTTCATCTTTCTTAGTCGCTCTTTGAGAGACACAAACTATGAAAGAATTCATTCTACTCTTCAGCCGTAGGATCAGCCTTAGAATATCCTTTATGCTCTTCACTATTATTTAGACTTATCGAGAAACTTTTGTTGAAGCCGGTTGTCCCTACTGCTATGGTAGTACTGGAGCTGAGAAAGTTTAAATGCAAGCGAACCTACTCAGAAATGTCATTGATTCCTAGAGTATGACACCATCAAACATCACATGGTGGCTGAAAACCTTCCTGGTGTACTTATAAGAGACAAAGTAAAAATGTCTAATGACATTTTGGATTGGTATGAGAATCGTGTGTCTCCCTTGGGCTTACTGATGCACATCTTGGGAATCCCGAGTTTCTCAGCTCATACTTTAGAACCACCAGGTTACCCTCTAAGATGTACATCCTTTCACGTTGTTCCAAGGGTGGCACAACCATTTTTGCTCCCTAACTGAGAGGTTGGTGGCTCCTGTCCATATGATGCCATAGAGGGCCTGCTGATGGACTTCGGTCATGTTGCAGCCTTTAACCCCCGGAGTAAGTTCTGCTGTGACACACGGGTTTCTATCAGTGCAGTGCCCTGGAAGAGAATAGATTTGGGTTTTAAAACCTAGACAGCCTCCTTTGGGGTAAAATGAATATTGTCCACTTGGAACTATCCTTTAAAGCTTTACTGTTACAATTCTTGTTTTGTTGTTGTTGTTTTTCTTTCACTTATAAAATGTTCAATAAATGAAAAAAATGTTCTCTATATTAATGGCTTATTCCTGAGCACAATATTATTCTTTATCTCTAGTGTCAACTTGTACTTCCCCTATATTTAAATGGTACCTCATACATATTCATGATGCTAATCCAAAGCTTAAGAAATGAATTTGAAGATTGTGTATTTAAGAAAAGTCTTATAAATATAATAAAATATTTTCATTAAAATAGCATGTTGATTGATGGCTTTAAAAAGTCATGTCCTAGAGCATACACGATATACTTTCATGCATACTCAACCTTAAATATGTACGCATAAATTTTGTTCCTAAGAAGAAAGAGTGTGAATCTTTGCAGCATTAATAGAAAAGTTTCATGGAATGTAAACTAAATAATTGAAAGTTCTGTGTGAACCCAGGAACATCAAACAAAATAATGTATAGACAAAAGGAAAGACAACATCTACTAAGCTTAAATAGATCAAGAGCACCTGTGTTGTTGGTTGCTGTTAAGTCTGTTCTGATCTAGCGCAAATACAGGGCTTCAGTAGAGCAAGCAGACCACATGCCAAGTGCAGGGAGCTGTCATGGAGGACTGACTGACTGTCAGGGAGAGGAAGACTTGTGACCGCTTCACTGAAACAAGAATTTGTGTATTTATCTAAGCTGTTGAAATTTATGTTATTATTTACCTCTCATAAGTGAATGTTTGGTTTTCAGATTTGCATTCTGCCTGTGTGAGCCAAAAACTTTCTATGAAATCTAACATTGATGATGAGCCTCCATCGAAACCACCAGCACAGACCACAAGTCATTCAACATCTGCAAATTGTGGAAGGATAACCTTAGCACGAAAAGTAAAGGACAAAAGTGGAGCCAAGTTTGTAACTCGGGATGATCCTGTCGATGACCAGAGTAAAGCAGAGCCATCAGAAAATAGAAGGAGCAGAGAAGGTAACAAGCATAGTGAATACAATCTGAGTCCCTCTCTTGGCTTCAGTCTACACATGACGCTCCCAAACCATTTTGTGCAAAACTTGCTATGGATTGACTCCCTTGATCCAACCTGCCACCCATCCATTCTTTTACACGGTATTTGCTTTCTTCGTCCAAACAAAGCAGCAAAGCAACAGCTAGGAGTATTTGGAGGAGGCGTTCTTCTTGTAGGCTAGTAGAAAGTGTATTCACACTTGACAGCAGACAGTAAATGGTGGGTTACTTGGAGAACTTTGGGACAAGAGGCACACCTTAGGTGGAGGGTTAGAGATGGCATATTCAAACACAATGTGACTGCTTAACTATTTAGGTCTGAATTTAGAATTGTAAGTACGACTACATTCCAGTGTGACTAAATTAACACCATCTGAAAAGTAAAAGAGAATGATTTGCTATTATTCACAATTCAAAGTGCTATTACCATATTAATGGCTATCATTGAAACTTTGCTATACAGTTTCTCTGCCAAGCATGACCGTGTATTTTATTACCTAATAATACCCATGTTATTCTATTTAATGAGTAAAGGAGCCTGGTTGCACCATGGTTGAAAGAGCTTGGCTGTTTTTCGCAGGACAGCCATTGGAAACAATCATGTCTCCGCAGAGGAAACATGTGGTCCTTTGCAACCAAGACAAGTACAGTCTTGGAAACCCTTCCCTCATCTACCAGTATGGTCATTATGAGTTGCAATCTACTCAGTAACATACACCAGTAACAAGAGTGAATAAATAATTTACATGTATTAGGACTTTTAAGGAGTGCCTTGACAGTCTATAGTGAAACAGGGATAGTCCATTTTATTTCTACTGTTCTGCACAGATTGTTGATTGATTGCATCCAATTTGTCTTACTTTATGTAGATTCCAGGGCCTTGATTTCACTGGTCCTACAAGTTGGCCTAAAGAGCCATGGTGGCAGTTGCGATAGTTTGAGGCTGCCAACTGTAAGTTTGGCCGTTCAGAATCCATGACTGCATCAAGGGGGAAAGAGCAGGCTAACGGTGCCCTGAAAGATTTACCCCCTTTGTTGTCCTCTTACAGCGAGTCACCATTGCCTGGACAGCAGTGGTTTTATGTGGGGATGATTAGGTCTGTGTTCATTAATTGTTTGATATGATTTAAAACCAATAGCTATGTCATCTGTCCTTAACTGTAGAATGAGCTGGCTGTACATCTTTATACACATATTTGACATCCACTTTCTCAGGGTCATGATTTGCTCCTCAGATTAACCATGACTTTTGTCTCCATCAACCAGCATATGCCCATTGTGGATTATGGACAGTGTTACTCTCAGTTGCAGTGATGGAAATCCTAATCTCACCTTTGAAATCTTGTTTATTTGTTTGTTTTATTTTCAATGGAAGGTAAAAGAATGATCGCTTTTAATCATAGTAGAATTTGTCCCTTCTTTCCAACATTTTTATTGGGAAAAAATTTACATATTGTACAATTCAGTAGTTCAATTGTCCAATCATAACAAGAGCATTTGTACAATCAGCACATAGATCTTACAGCAACCCCTGTCATGAATCACTTGCCTTTAAATTGAGTTGTGAAATCACAATGAGTTGTTCTGCTCTCTTTGTCCTCCTGCTTTCATTATTTACTCCAGAATCCCCTTTCTTAGCCTAATGCCCACCCCTACCCAAGCAGTCACTATCATCACTTATATCAGTTATTGTCATTCTACCTCCTCTCCTTCGGCGCTTCATGTCTGGAAACTCAACAGATGACAATGGAAAACAAATCATACTAAAGGGTTTAGAATAAGATCATAATAGACTGAAGACAAAAATATAAATAATGAGTGTGAGGGAAAAGACTCCCATCAACATTCAAGAATCAGGAAAGAAATTTCAATAATGGAACATCTTTGAGATGTTCACACCCAGAACTAATTCAGCTCATGTATATGGTGAGGACAAAGAGGCCAAGTACCACATCTGATCCAGCGTAATGGAGATTACAATGGTCTCTGCATGAGGGTAAGGCTGCTCCGGACTCTGCCTTTGACCAGAGCGGATCTGCCAGCAGTTCTGTCTGACTGGATACTCTGCAGGTGAGTTTTGGCCTCCCTCTTCCCTCCATAGCCTTCTACAAATTGTGTGCTCGTAATTTTAGCTCAGATACTTTTCTCTTCACTATACTCAGTTTTTGTAATTGATGTCTTTGGATCACCCAAGCTGCTGTGCTTCTTCCGTGTGGGCTTAGTTGACTCCTCGCTTAGATGGCTGCTGGTTTGTGTACAAGCTTTTAAGACCCCAGGCAGTATTCCAATTGATAGCCAGACACCATCTCCTTCCTTTGCCACCCTTTGCTGTATGACCCTGTGTTCAGCAATCATTTCATGTAGGTGAGTACTGAGCCGGCCCGTGAGGTAAGAACTCATTGTTCTCAAGTTGGAGCTAGGATTCAGTGTGAGCCCAGAGTTATGTTTTCTTTTCTTTTTTCAATTTGCTGGAACTTTTGAATTATATTATATGTCATATTATGCCATAGTCCACGCATGTCAAACCTAATTATATAATTGCTGCCATTTCAATCTCGAAACGTACTTTTCCCTCCTGATCACTTTTGCAATCTTCATGGCAGGTTTGTCTTTGCTATATTCCTATTGTTTCTTCCGTTTTTAAAGATGACTCAAATTCCATTCATGTTGCTTTTGTAGCAAACACAACCAACACCCAATCCCAAATAAGTAAGTCACCCATTTCTAAAGCCCAGCATGAGAATTTGGCTTGATACTGAATCCATATGAATGTGTGAGATTAGTTTTGTCATGTTTACATGCCACTGATTGTGTTCACTTTGCCCTTTAGTTTCTGCAACAAAACATCGGCATTTAAAGGTAATAACTTTCATATAAAACTTCCACACTGTTACCTTTAGTTAGTGACTACGTTTGTGTAAATGGTTCCTTACCTATTAATCATCTTGTTTTAATTTCCATTCAGGATACCAAAGATGCTTCTCCTGATCAAGAGTTAGCACCCAAGGAAGAACACGCATGCATTTCAGGTACATTTTCACAATACACGTTGTAATAAGGACATTGAGTCACTCGACATGTTCACAGGTCTTGCTTTTTATTTATTTCACTTTTAGCAAATGTTCAAGATTTGAAATTAGTCAGACTTAGGGCATTGTTGTTATTCATGCATGGAAAAGGTATCCAGAAGCATAAAGGGATGCTTTTACCACAGTAACCTTGAACTCCTCTTTTTTCCATGTGTATGCTTTAACTCCCTAAAATCCTTAGTTTGAAAGTCTATATTACTTAGAACTTCACAGAGGTTAATTATGGAATGCTGAGATTTCTTCCTAATGCTCTAAAATGGTCACTCAAATTTTGTTCTTCACCAGAAGCAATGTCTTACTTCCTCGTGCGTGTTTTAAATTTATTTCCCTTTAGTATTTTCCTAGTGATGATCTAAAGTCAACTAATTTTCTCATTAGCTGACCCTGTGTGGTGTATGGTACTCGTGTTATGAATCATTCTTTAGTGACAATTGGGAAGACACAATCTTTGAAATAATCAATTCTGAAACCATCTGGATGAGGATCCCTTTATGCTATTCCCTATTCTTCAGAGTGCCTGGGAGCTTTTGTCGGTCAGTTATACCTATTGCTATATCAGAAATGAAAGCAGAAAACAGTTAAATACAAGCATTTCTACTGAGACATTTTATAGCTATTTGAATAGGATGTTGTTAGACATCTTATTGTGTCTGAAACCTCCATGCTGCAGTGACAGAGAATGTCAGTGAAAATGACAAGTGACATGTTGTCTTGTTAGGAGAATAGCATTGTTCCCTTGGGCTCTCTATCTTAGGAATCCAGAATTTCTCAGCTCGTGCTTTGGAATCATCATTTTTCACCTTATAATCGCCAGGTGACACAACCATTTTTGTTCGTTAACTGAGAAGACTGGTGCTTCACATGCATAACATGACCCTAAAGGGCCTGGGGATGCACTTGCCTAATCCACTTGCCTGGGAGAATACTGGAGCACACTTCTGCTTTCACATGTGTGGGGTTACCATAATTTTCAAACAGTTTGAACTCAACTCATTTGTCGTTTGTTTGTTTATTTGTTTTGTTTCACCCCAGATTGTATGGGTATAAATGAATACGTTGCACTGGGAAACATGCATTCAAATCAACTCTAAAGTCCTTTATTTCTACACTTATTTTTATGACATTTAAATTTGGTTTTTCAAAAAAGAGTAAAATATTTTTCTTTCTATAATAATTGCTTGTTTCAAGTATATTGCTACTTTTGGTCTCTGGTGTCAACTTGTACATCCGTTACTTAAAATGGAAACACTGATCCCTAAAGGTATGGTCTTGCTTATATATTCATGAATATAAACTAAAGATTAAAATATGAATGTTGAAAATGGTATATTTAAGAAAAGTCTTCTCATTCTATTGAAAATGGCCTTTCAATTAAAAGAAGCCCATTGATTAATGGCTTAAAAAACTAAATCAAGTCATTTTCTAGATTATGCATGAAATATTGTCATGCATATTTGAGCTTTAAATTTGGGGGCATGAATTTTATTATTAAGAAGAAAGAATGTCAATTCATGTAGACTTAATAAACTAGCTTTCCTGGAATGCAAAATAAATAATGAAAAGTTGTGAGTGAACCCATGTAAGTAGAACTGAAAAAAAAATAGGCTAAAGGAAAGGAAACTGGTAACAACTTTTCATCTAAATCAGGAGCACCTGTGTGGTTGAGTGTTGCTGAGTCTAGTCTGATGTACCGAAAACACAGGGCCTCAGCACAGCAACCATACCATTTGCCACAGGCAGGATGCCAGAAAGGAAGCCTGTTTATCAGGAAAAGGAAGACATGGGACCGCTTCATTGAAGCAAGAATTTGTGTATTTATCTACGCAGGTCAAAGTTATGTTACATTTACCTTCTAATAAGTGAATGTTTTGTCTTCAGATTGGGATTGTTCCAGTGGGAGACAAACACTTCCCAAGAAGTCAAACATTGATCATGAGCCTCCATCTAAACCACCAGCACCGAACACACATCACTCAATATCTACCAGATGTGGAAGGACGACCACAGCACAAAGAGAAAAGGACAAAACTGGAGCCGAGTTTGTAACTCGTGATGTTCCCGCCGATGACCGGGGGAAAGCAGAGCCGTCAGAATACAAAAGGAGCAGAAAAGGTAAACGAGCACAGAGAATCCAATCCTAGAGTCTTTCTCTTGACTTCAGTGCACTTTGGACATTCCCAAACCGTTTTGTGCAAAACTTGATTTGAGTTTACTCTCTTTATGCAACCTACAATCCAACCACGCTTTTATGTAGTATTTACTTGGTTCATCTAACTAAAGCAGCAAATAAATAGCTAGGAGTATTTGAAGGAAGAGTTCTTCCTTGTAGGCTAGTAGAAAGTGTATACATCCTTAAGGTAGACAGTTAGGAGTGGGTTGATTGTGAAATTTTTGGACTAGGGAAACATTAGATTACAGGTGTAAAGATACTATAGGTATCAATTTAGAAGTGTAAATGAGACTGTTTCCATATGTAAATGAGAAGCATCTGAAAAGAAATGTTCAATGATTTGTTGTCACTTTACATAATTCAAAAAGTTTTTCCCCGTATTAATGAGAATCGTTCAAATTTTGCTGTAAAATTCCTGTTTCCGGTGTGACTGTGTATTTTCTAACCTGGTAATACTCATTTCATTGCATTTCATGACTAATGGAGAGCTGGTTGCACCATAGTTGAAAGAGCTTGGCTGCTATTTTGCAGGACAGACACTGGAAACAATCGTTTCTCCACAGAGGAAACGTGGTCCTTTGCAACCATGACAAATATAGTCTTGGAAACCCTTCCCTCATCTACCAGTATGGTCATTATGAGTTGCAATCTACTCAGTAACATACACCAGTAACAAGAGTGAATAAATAATTTACATGTATTAGGACTTTTAAGGAGTGCCTTGACAGTCTATAGTGAAACAGGGATAGTCCATTTTATTTCTACTGTTCTGCACAGATTGTTGATTGATTGCATCCAATTTGTCTTACTTTATGTAGATTCCAGGGCCTTGATTTCACTGGTCCTACAAGTTGGCCTAAAGAGCCATGGTGGCAGTTGCGATAGTTTGAGGCTGCCAACTGTAAGTTTGGCCGTTCAGAATCCATGACTGCATCAAGGGGGAAAGAGCAGGCTAACGGTGCCCTGAAAGATTTACCCCCTTTGTTGTCCTCTTACAGCGAGTCACCATTGCCTGGACAGCAGTGGTTTTATGTGGGAATGATTAGGTCTGTGTTCATTAATAGTTGGATGTGATTTAAAACCAATAGCTATGTCATCTGTCCTTAACTGTAGAATGAGCTTGTTGTTCATATTTATATGCATATTTGACATCCATTTTCTCAGGGTCATGATTTGCTTCTCAGATTAAGCATGACTTTTGTCTCCATTAATCAACATATGCCCATTTGGATTATGGAGAGTATTGCTGTCAGATGCAGTGATTGAAAAGCTAATCTCACTTTTGACATCTTCTTTGTTTTATTTTCAATGAGAAGGTAAAAGAATGACCACTTGTAATCATAATAGAATTTGTCCTGTTTTGTAATGAATATTTCAGTTGACACACAATTGGCATAATATACAAGTCAATAGTTCAGGCATTCAATCATATCAAGAGGAATTGTACTACATCTATCTTAGAGCATCCTCCCACTACCTCCCATGAGTAAATCGCCTTTACAATGAGACGTGCAGTCAGCATCAGTTCTAGTGTTCCCTTGGTCACTCCACTCCCCTATGTGCCTCTGAAATCCCCTTTCCAACCCGAATGCCCATACCCTACCCTTGCATTCCCTGGAACGCCTGTATCTGTTATTATCATTATACCCCCACTCCTCCTGTGGTTCACATTTGGGAAACGCAACAGAAGACAATAAAAGCAAATCGCACTAAGGCAGTAACAAAAAGATCATTATAGTTTAATGCCAAAAAGACAATTAATGGTGCGAGGAAGAAGACTCCCGTCAACATTCACGAAGCCAGGTTAGAAATTTCACTCATGGAACATCTCAGAGATGCTCGCACCAGGAACAAATCATGTATATGGTGAGATCAAAGAGGCCTAGTGTCACGTCCAATCCAGCCTAATGAAGATTACAATGGTCTCTGCATGAGAGTAAGGCTGCTCCGGACTCTGCCTTTGACCAGAGCGGATCTGCCAGCAGTTCTGTCTGACTGGGTACTCTGCAGGTGAGTTTTGGCCTCCCTCTGCCCTCCAGAGCCTTCTACAAATTGTGTGCTCTTAATTTTAGCTCAGATCCTTTTCTTGTCAGCATACTCAATTTTTGTAATTGAAGTCTTTGGCTCACCCAAGCTGCTGTGCTTCCTCCGTGAGGACTGAGTTGACTCCTCACTTAGGTGGATGCGTGTGTGAATGCAGGCACTATTCCCACTGACAGCCAGACACCCTCTCCTTTCTTCGCCACACTTTGCTGTTTCACCCTTTGTTCAGGGATCATTTCAGGAAGGTGAGGATTGAGCCGGGTTACGATGGCAGAACGAATTCTTCTTAAATTGGACAGAATTCAGTGGGAGCCCATATCTTATGCTGGGATTTGTGTTTTCTTTGTGTTTTTTTCCTGTGATTTATGGGATTGATGTTTTGTTTCTTTTTAATTTGCTGGAACTTGGGAATTACATCATACGTCATATGATTCCATAGTTCAGTCATGTCAAACCTAATTATATAATTGCTTCCGTTTCACTCTTCAAACAAACTTTTCCTTCCTAGCCTTCTTGATCGATTTCAAAACCTTCGTGTCATGACTGCTTAATCGATGTTCCTATTGTTTCATCAGTTCTTAAATATGGTTTCAGATTTCATTCACATTTTTTTTGTAATGAACGCACCCAACATCCAATCCCAAACTACACTACATTTATGACTAAATGTCTCTAAAGCCCAACATGAGGACTCAGATTGATACGAATGCCGTATGAATGTGTGAGATTAGGATTTGTCATAATTACATGCCATTGATTATGTCCATTTTGTGCTTTAGATTCTGAAATGAAACACGTGCATTTCAAGGTAATAACTTTTGATAAAAATTCCAAAATTTTACCTTTAGTAAGTAACTAAAGCTTGTCTAAAAGGTGTCTTACCTATTAATTCTCTCATTTTAATTTCTATTCAGGATACCAGAGATGCTACTCCTGATCAAGCGTTAGCACCCATGGAAGTACATGCATCCAAGTCAGGTACATGCCACAAGACACTTTGTAATAAGGACATTAAGCTATTCGACATGTTCACAGGTCTTGTTTTTATTTACTTCACTTTTTGTAAATTTAGTTGTGAAAATTGAAATTAGTTGCGCATCTGCCATTGTCATTATTCATGCATGAAAAAAGGATCTAGAAGCATTAGGGAATGCTTTTACCATAATAAGCGTCAATCATATATTTTCATTGCTATAATTTCTCCTCTACATATTCTTCATCTGAGAAGTCTACATTTCTTTGAAAGTCACCACTGTTAATTACAGAACCCTCCGATTATTTCCTAATGCTCAACCGTGTTCCCTAGATTTTGATCTATGCCAGAAGTAAAGCCTTATCTGTTCAAATGTGTTTCAAAATGTATTTCCTTTTAGTTTTTCCCTAGTTATGATTTTAAGTCAACTAAATTTTCTCTATAGCAGACCCTGTGTAATGTACAGTGCATGGATCGTTAATCCTTCTTTAATGACCATTTGGTAGACACAGTCTTAAAAAAATAGATTCTGAAACTCTTCATCCAGAGGATCCCTTTACACTATTCAATATTATTTAGACTGCCTGACACATTTTGTTTAAGTCAGCTATACCTGTTTCTACATCAGAAATGAAAGCTGAAATCATTTTAATGAGAGCATCCCCAGTCAAGAATTTCATAGACATTTGAGTATGAAGTAATCAAACATCTTGTTGTGTCTGAAACCTCCATAGTGCACTTATTAGAGAATGGCAGTGAAAACACCAAGTGACATTTTGTCTTGTGATGGGAGTAGGATGCCTCCTTTGGGAGCCCTGATACGGATCTTGAGAATCCAGAGTTTCTCAGCTCATGCTTTGGAATCATCATTTTGCACTGTAAAATCTTCAGGGCACTACCATTTTAATGGAGAGATTGGTCATGAAGGGCCGGGGAATGCACTTGCATATGTAATAGCCTTTGAAAATACTGCAGCATACTTCTGTTTCATACGTGTGGGGTTTTCATTACTTCAATCAGTTTAAAGGCAACTGATGTATTTTTTTATCCTAGATAGCTGGGTGTCAAATGATTATGGTGCACTGGGAAACGTGCGTCCAAATGTGACGCCTTCAATTCATATTTTTGTTTACACTTCTCTTTATGCTTTACATTTATACTTGGTTTTTCAAAAAAGAGTAAAAAATGATTTTTGTTTCTATATTAACTGCTGGTTTCATGCACATTGCTACTCTTTGGCCTTAGTGTCAACTTGCACTTCCAGTATCTTTAAATGGAAACACTTTTCACCAAAGGCCATGGTCTCTCTTATATATTTATGAGGATAAACCAAAACTTTACAATGAATGTTGAATGTGGTATATTTATGAGCGGTCTTCTCATTGTATGGAAATGGGTCTTTTAATTAAAAGTAGTAGCACATTGATTAGACTTAAAAAAAGAACCCAAACAAAACAAAGTCATGTATCTAGAACAGGGGTGCACAATACATCGATTATGATCTACTAGTCAATCACAAATGTAGTGTGGGTAGCTCATATGGCATTAAAAAAAACAGAGGTAAGCCTATCATCAATCCTGTCATTTAACTGATATACAGCAAAGCCAATCAGTTGCCATCTTAGGTGTCAAACACATGCCCAAGCAACTGCATTAAGTGCAGCAAAACTGAGAAGCTAAGTTATCAACAATTTTTAGACTTTGGTTTTTTCCTCTTAAACGTAAAGAAAGGATATAAAAAGGAGTGGGGGAGCTGGAACAAATAAGAAGACAATAATATATCACTTTCACAAGGAATGGGAGATTTTGACACTACAAGCCGACATTCAGCTGAAGTTCAGAGAGAAAGTACTCAAACATGAGAAAATGTGCCATCTCCTTGACTGCATTATTCGGCTCTACTTCTTTATGTGTCAGCCTTTTCCACATAAAGATCATTCAGTCCAAATACCATTCCATCATGACTGATGATCATTTGGAAGTATGCTTCAGGCTGGCTGTCAAAAGTGAATGTCCAGACTATGTATCCCAGGCTCATCCCATTCACTAGAAGTCATCAGAGTAAACTCAGGTAATGACCAAAAATGTACATGGTTCATGGTGTTGTGTTGTGCAATATGGACTCAGGCGTTTATGCAAGGTACATACACATACATTGTGCATATAAAGAATTCTCCATGGATTTTTGGATAAATGTAATAAATAGATAAATGGTTTGCATTTTTATACTTGGTAGAGCTTTTTGACTTGATCATTTTATAAGTAACTCACATGCTGAAAAGTGTGAGCACCCCTGATCTAGAACATACACCTTGTATTGCCTTGCTTCCTTAAGCTTTAAATATTTAGCCATAAATATTAAGAAGAAAGAGTGTGAATCCCTGTAGAATTGATAAATGAACTTTCATACAATGCATAGGAAATAATAGAAAAGTCAAAATGAACCCAGCTAAATAAAACTGAAAAAAAATACATCTAGACAAAAAGAAAGACAACTGCCACCAAGCTTGTCTAAATCGAGAGCACGAGTGTTGTTTGTTGCGGTTAGATCTGCTCTGATGAACTGCAAACAGGACTTCAACTGGGGCAAGCATGCCCCTTCCCACAGGCACTATGCCATAAATGCAGAGTGTGTGTCAGGGAGAGGAAGACATGGGACCGATTCACTGAAACAAGAATGTGTGTATTTATATCAGCAGGTCAAATTTGTGTTATTATTTACCTTCTAATAAGGGAATATTTTATCTTCAGAGTTTTCAGATTGGGATTCTTCCAGTGGGAGACAAACACTTCCCAAGAAGTCGAACGTTGATGATGGGCCTCCATATAAACCACCAGAACCGACCACAAGCCACTCAACATCTGCAAAGTGTGGAAGGACGACCTCAGCACAAAAGGAAAAGGACATAACTGGAGCCAAGTTTGTAAATTGCGATGATCCTTTGGATGACCTGGCTAACGCAGGGCCATCAGAATACAAAAGGAGCAGAAGAGGTAAGCACTCAAAGACAATCCAATCATACAGCCCCTCTCTTGGCTTCAGTGGACTTCTGACTTGCCCTAACCATTTGTGCACAACTTCCTTTGGGATTGCCTCCTTTCTGCAAACTGCCACCCAACAACACTTTTACGTGGTATTTGCTTTCTTCATGCAACCAAAGCAGCAACGACATAGCTAGGAGTATTTGGAGGGGGAGTTCTTTCCTTCAGGCTCGTTGAAAGTGTACTCATAATTGAGCATAGATAGTAAACAGTAGGTTGATGGTTGAATTTTGTGACTAGAAGAGCTCATTAATTTGAAGGTTACAGATGGGCCACTTGAACCCAATGTGTCTGCATATTTCTGTATGTCTGAATTTACAACTGTAAACAGCACATTCCAATGTAACCAAACCAGCACCATCTGAAAAGAAATACCAAACGGTGTGTTCACATTTTGCATAGTTCAGAATGCTGATCTTAATTTAATGAATATCAACGAAGTTTTGCTATCTAGTACCCATTCTTAGGGGTGACCACATACCTTATTACCTTATAATACTGATGCTATTGTATGCAATGATTAAGGAGATGTGGTTGCACCATGGTTGAAAGTGGTTGGCTGCCAATTGGCACGTCAGCTATTAGAACCCATCATTGTGTCCAGAGAAGAGAGATATGAATGTTTGTAACTACTGAAATTCTAGTCTTGGATTCCCACTGTTATTTACTAGTAGGGTCATTACAAGTTGCAATTGATTTGATAACACACCTACCAATAACAGCAGTGAATAATAGTTCACCATTAGTTTAAATGAGTAGTGAATAGTTCGCAAGTAGTACTAATTTGAAGGAGTACTATGACATTCAAGGATGGAAAAAAAGGATAATTGATTTTAATTCTACCACTGTATACAATTTGTTGATTTATTGTATCAAATATGGTTCCCGCATTACATAGATAACGGCCTTAATTTAACCAGTCCTATCAGATGGACATGGTGGCACTGGTGGGTCAGCTTGAGGCTGCCAACCATACATTTGTGATTATAACATCCATGAACTGCACCAGGTAGAAATTTCAGGCTAACTGTGCCCTGAAAGATTTCCATCTCTGGATATTCCCTAGTCATGAGTCAGGATGGTTTGGACGGTAGTGAGTTTTGGGTGGGTATGATTAAGCCTATATTCATTTATGATTCAGGGTCATTTAAACCCCATAGCTATGCATCTTGTCTTTTTTTTAAACTATAGGATCAGCATGTTGTTTCTATTGATAAATATATTTGACATTTGTTCCTCTATGGTCATGATTTCCATCTTAGAATAAAGACCACCTTGGTCTACAGCAATCAGCATGCCCATCCTGACTTAGGAACACTTACATTTTCAGGTGTAGTGATTGAAAATATAATCTCCCTTTAAAAACCTTCATTGCATATTTGTTAACCTTATATTCCTATTATTTCTTCAGTTTTTAAAATATGGATTCAGATTTTGTTCGTGCTGCTTTTGTAACAAACACAATCAACATCCAAATCCCAATTATGTAAGCCACATATTTCTAAAGCCTGACATCAGGATTCAGCTTGTTACTAATTCCGCATGAATGTGTGAGATTAGTTTTTGTCACATTGACATGCCACTGATTTTGTCCAGTTTTCTCTTTAGATTCTGCAATAAAACATCGACATTTAAAGGTAATAACTTTTATATAAAACTTCCATATTTTTACCTTTAGTTAGTGACTACATTTGTCTAAAATGTTGGTTACATATTAATCTTCTTGTTTTAATTTCCATTCAGGATACCAAAGATGCTTATTCTGATCAAGACATAGCACCCAAGGATCAGCACACATCTAAGTCGGGTACATGTCTCGATACACTATAATTAGGACATTAAACTACTTGGCAAGTTCCCGGGATCCTTGATGTTTTATCTTTCCATTTTTTGTTTGCAAATTTAGTTATGAGAATTGAAATTTGGCATGCATATGCCTTATCTGTTTTTCGTACTTGAATCATAATGGAATGCTTTCACCACAGTAAGTTTGAACTCACATTTTCCCATTGGTATATTTTCAACACCCCCCCCCTCCAAATTCTCCATTTGGAAAGTCTATAGATTTGTAAATTCATAGATGTGAATTATGAAATGCTAAGGTTTTTTTTTCGAAATGCTTTAAAGTGGTCACTGGATATTTGATCCACGGCAGAGGAAAAGCCTTACCAGCTCCTGTGAGTTTTAACTTTATTTCATTTTACTGCTGTCCTAGTGATACTCTTAATCAACCACATTTTCTCCTTCGCAGACCCTGTGTGGTGTATGGTACATGTAGCAGCAATCATTCTTTAGTGGTTGTTTGGTAGACACAATCTTGGAAATAGTGGATTCTGAAAGTCTTCAGCTTCAGTGTCCCTTTGTGTTTTTTTAATATTATTCAAAGTGTCTAAGAGGTTTTGTTGAAGTGAATTTAAGTCCTTGCTATATCAGAAATGAAAGATGAAGCCAAATAAATACAACCATACTTACTCATGAATTTCATAATTTTTGAGTATGATGTTATCCCTCATCTTGCTGTGTCTGAACACCAGCATGGTGCACTTAGTAGAGAACAACACTGGAAATGACAAGTGACCTTTTCTATAGTTTTGATAATAGGATGTTCTTCCTTGGACACCCTGATACTGATCTTGGGAATCCAGAGTTTCAAAGCTCATGCTTTAGAATCATCATTTTACACCTCATAATCCCCTAGTGGCACAACCATTTATGTTCATTAATCGAGAGATTGGTGGTTCACATGCACACTGTGGTCACGAACGGCCTGGGTATGTACTTGCCTAATGTGATAGACTTTAAAAATGCTGGTGCATACTTGTGCTTTCACATGTGTGGTGTTTCCATGGTGTGCAATCAGTTTTCAGGCAACTGATGGTTGCTTTCTTACCCAGATAGTATGCTTGTAAAATTACTATAGTGCACTCGGAAACATGTTCTCAAATTTTACTTCTACATTTCTTGTTTTGAGCACTTTTGTCATTTTGAAATTTACATTTGGTTTTTCACAACTGAGTAAAATGTTTTTTTTCTTTCAATATTTATTGCTTGTTTCTAGTATGTTCCTATTCTGTGGCCCTAGTGTCAACTTGTACTTCCCCTATATTTAAATGGAAATACATGAGACAGAAGGCTCTGGTATCTCTTGTATATTCATGAAGATAAACCATGTTTTAAAAAAGAATGTTGATGATGGTGTATATAAGACGACTTCTCAATGTAATGAAAATATCTGTTGGATTAAAAGCATATTGATTAATGGCCTAAGGAAAACCCAATTAAGTCATGTCTTGAAGAGAGTGTGGATCCCTGTAGAATTTATAGAGTGACTTTCATGGAAGGCTAAATCAATTGTGCGTGAACCCATGTAATAAAACTGAAAAGCACAAAATATATAGGCATAAAGAAGGACAACCACTAATAGGCTTAAATAAATCAAGGGTGCCTATGCTGCTGGTTGCTGTGAATTCTACTCTGATTGACTGCAGGCAAGAGTCCTCACCAGGGCAAGCATAGCACATAGCACGTGCTGTGAGTGGGCCACAGTAGACGATGGTTTCTCACGGAATGGATGACTTGGGGGTGCTTCACGGAAAAAAAGAAGTTATGCATTTATCTACGGTGGTATTATTAGTGTTAGTATTTATCTTCCAATAAGTGAACATTTTATCTATAGATATTTCAGACTGGGATTCTTCCAGTGGGAGACAAACACTTCCCAAGAAGTCGAACGTTGATGATGGGCCTCCATGTAAACCACCAGAACCGACCACAAGCCACTCAACATCTGCAAAGTTTGGAAGGACGACCTTAACACAAAAAGAAAAGAACATAACAGGAGCCGAGTTTGTAATTTGCGATGATCCCGTGGATGGCCTGGCTAAAGCAGGGCCATCAGAATACAAAAGGAGCAGAAAAGGTAAACAACCACAGACAATCCAATCATACAGCCCCTCTCTTGGCTTCAGTGGACTTCTGACTTGCCCTAACCCCTTGTGTACAACTTCCTTTGAGTTTCCCTCCTTTCTGCAAACTGCCACCCAACCACACTTTTACATGGTATTTGCTTTCTTCATGCAACCAAAGCAGCAATGACATAGCTAGGAGTCTTTGGAGGGGGCTTCTTTCCTTCCGGCTTATTGAAAGTGTACTCATACTTGAGCATAGATAGTAAACAGTAGGTTGATGGTTGAATTTTGTGACTAGAAGAGCTCATTAATTTGAAGGTTACAGATGGGCCACTTGAACCCAATGTGTCTGCATATTTCTGTATGTCTGAATTTACAACTGTAAACAGCACATTCCAATGTAACCAAACCAGCACCATCTGAAAAGAAATACCAAACGGTGTGTTCACATTTTGCATAGTTCAGAATGCTGATCTTAATTTAATGAATATCAACGAAGTTTTGCTATCTAGTACCCGTTCTTAGGGGTGACCACATACCTTATTACCTTATAATACTGATGCTATTGTATGCAATGATTAAGGAGATGTGGTTGCACCATGGTTGAAAGTGGTTGGCTGCCAATTGGCACGTCAGCTATTAGAACCCATCATTGTGTCCAGAGAAGAGAGATATGAATGTTTGTAACTACTGAAATTCTAGTCTTGGATTCCCACTGTTATTTACTAGTAGGGTCATTACAAGTTGCAATTGATTTGATAACACACCTACCAATAACAGCAGTGAATAATAGTTCACCATTAGTTTAAATGAGTAGTGAATAGTTCGCAAGTAGTACTAATTTGAAGGAGTACTATGACATTCAAGGATGGAAAAAAAGGATAATTGATTTTAATTCTACCACTGTATACAATTTGTTGATTTATTGTATCAAATATGGTTCCCGCATTACATAGATAACGGCCTTAATTTAACCAGTCCTATCAGATGGACATGGTGGCACTGGTGGGTCAGCTTGAGGCTGCCAACCATACATTTGTGATTATAACATCCATGAACTGCACCAGGTAGAAATTTCAGGCTAACTGTGCCCTGAAAGATTTCCATCTCTGGATATTCCCTAGTCATGAGTCAGGATGGTTTGGACGGTAGTGAGTTTTGGGTGGGTATGATTAAGCCTATATTCATTTATGATTCAGGGTCATTTAAACCCCATAGCTATGCATCTTGTCTTTTTTTTAAACTATAGGATCAGCATGTTGTTTCTATTGATAAATATATTTGACATTTGTTCCTCTATGGTCATGATTTCCATCTTAGAATAAAGACCACCTTGGTCTACAGCAATCAGCATGCCCATCCTGACTTAGGAACACTTACATTTTCAGGTGTAGTGATTGAAAATATAATCTCCCTTTAAAAACCTTCATTGCATATTTGTTAACCTTATATTCCTATTATTTCTTCAGTTTTTAAAATATGGATTCAGATTTTGTTCGTGCTGCTTTTGTAACAAACACAATCAACATCCAAATCCCAATTATGTAAGCCACATATTTCTAAAGCCTGACATCAGGATTCAGCTTGTTACTAATTCCGCATGAATGTGTGAGATTAGTTTTTGTCACATTGACATGCCACTGATTTTGTCCAGTTTTCTCTTTAGATTCTGCAATAAAACATCGACATTTAAAGGTAATAACTTTTATATAAAACTTCCATATTTTTACCTTTAGTTAGTGACTACATTTGTCTAAAATGTTGGTTACATATTAATCTTCTTGTTTTAATTTCCATTCAGGATACCAAAGATGCTTATTCTGATCAAGACATAGCACCCAAGGATCAGCACACATCTAAGTCGGGTACATGTCTCGATACACTATAATTAGGACATTAAACTACTTGGCAAGTTCCCGGGATCCTTGATGTTTTATCTTTCCATTTTTTGTTTGCAAATTTAGTTATGAGAATTGAAATTTGGCATGCATATGCCTTATCTGTTTTTCGTACTTGAATCATAATGGAATGCTTTCACCACAGTAAGTTTGAACTCACATTTTCCCATTGGTATATTTTCAACACCCCCCCCTCCAAATTCTCCATTTGGAAAGTCTATAGATTTGTAAATTCATAGATGTGAATTATGAAATGCTAAGGTTTTTTTTTCGAAATGCTTTAAAGTGGTCACTGGATATTTGATCCACGGCAGAGGAAAAGCCTTACCAGCTCCTGTGAGTTTTAACTTTATTTCATTTTACTGCTGTCCTAGTGATACTCTTAATCAACCACATTTTCTCCTTCGCAGACCCTGTGTGGTGTATGGTACATGTAGCAGCAATCATTCTTTAGTGGTTGTTTGGTAGACACAATCTTGGAAATAGTGGATTCTGAAAGTCTTCAGCTTCAGTGTCCCTTTGTGTTTTTTTAATATTATTCAAAGTGTCTAAGAGGTTTTGTTGAAGTGAATTTAAGTCCTTGCTATATCAGAAATGAAAGATGAAGCCAAATAAATACAACCATACTTACTCATGAATTTCATAATTTTTGAGTATGATGTTATCCCTCATCTTGCTGTGTCTGAACACCAGCATGGTGCACTTAGTAGAGAACAACACTGGAAATGACAAGTGACCTTTTCTATAGTTTTGATAATAGGATGTTCTTCCTTGGACACCCTGATACTGATCTTGGGAATCCAGAGTTTCAAAGCTCATGCTTTAGAATCATCATTTTACACCTCATAATCCCCTAGTGGCACAACCATTTATGTTCATTAATCGAGAGATTGGTGGTTCACATGCACACTGTGGTCACGAACGGCCTGGGTATGTACTTGCCTAATGTGATAGACTTTAAAAATGCTGGTGCATACTTGTGCTTTCACATGTGTGGTGTTTCCATGGTGTGCAATCAGTTTTCAGGCAACTGATGGTTGCTTTCTTACCCAGATAGTATGCTTGTAAAATTACTATAGTGCACTCGGAAACATGTTCTCAAATTTTACTTCTACATTTCTTGTTTTGAGCACTTTTGTCATTTTGAAATTTACATTTGGTTTTTCACAACTGAGTAAAATGTTTTTTTTCTTTCAATATTTATTGCTTGTTTCTAGTATGTTCCTATTCTGTGGCCCTAGTGTCAACTTGTACTTCCCCTATATTTAAATGGAAATACATGAGACAGAAGGCTCTGGTATCTCTTGTATATTCATGAAGATAAACCATGTTTTAAAAAAGAATGTTGATGATGGTGTATATAAGACGACTTCTCAATGTAATGAAAATATCTGTTGGATTAAAAGCATATTGATTAATGGCCTAAGGAAAACCCAATTAAGTCATGTCTTGAAGAGAGTGTGGATCCCTGTAGAATTTATAGAGTGACTTTCATGGAAGGCTAAATCAATTGTGCGTGAACCCATGTAATAAAACTGAAAAGCACAAAATATATAGGCATAAAGAAGGACAACCACTAATAGGCTTAAATAAATCAAGGGTGCCTATGCTGCTGGTTGCTGTGAATTCTACTCTGATTGACTGCAGGCAAGAGTCCTCACCAGGGCAAGCATAGCACATAGCACGTGCTGTGAGTGGGCCACAGTAGACGATGGTTTCTCACGGAATGGATGACTTGGGGGTGCTTCACGGAAAAAAAGAAGTTATGCATTTATCTACGGTGGTATTATTAGTGTTAGTATTTATCTTCCAATAAGTGAACATTTTATCTATAGATATTTCAGACTGGGATTCTTCCAGTGGGAGACAAACACTTCCCAAGAAGTCGAACGTTGATGATGGGCCTCCATGTAAACCACCAGAACCGACCACAAGCCACTCAACATCTGCAAAGTTTGGAAGGACGACCTTAACACAAAAAGAAAAGAACATAACAGGAGCCGAGTTTGTAATTTGCGATGATCCCGTGGATGGCCTGGCTAAAGCAGGGCCATCAGAATACAAAAGGAGCAGAAAAGGTAAACAACCACAGACAATCCAATCATACAGCCCCTCTCTTGGCTTCAGTGGACTTCTGACTTGCCCTAACCCCTTGTGTACAACTTCCTTTGAGTTTCCCTCCTTTCTGCAAACTGCCACCCAACCACACTTTTACATGGTATTTGCTTTCTTCATGCAACCAAAGCAGCAATGACATAGCTAGGAGTCTTTGGAGGGGGCTTCTTTCCTTCCGGCTTATTGAAAGTGTACTCATACTTGAGCATAGATAGTAAACAGTAGGTTGATGGTTGAATTTTGTGACTAGAAGAGCTCATTAATTTGAAGGTTACAGATGGGCCACTTGAACCCAATGTGTCTGCATATTTCTGTATGTCTGAATTTACAACTGTAAACAGCACATTCCAATGTAACCAAACCAGCACCATCTGAAAAGAAATACCAAACGGTGTGTTCACATTTTGCATAGTTCAGAATGCTGATCTTAATTTAATGAATATCAACGAAGTTTTGCTATCTAGTACCCGTTCTTAGGGGTGACCACATACCTTATTACCTTATAATACTGATGCTATTGTATGCAATGATTAAGGAGATGTGGTTGCACCATGGTTGAAAGTGGTTGGCTGCCAATTGGCACGTCAGCTATTAGAACCCATCATTGTGTCCAGAGAAGAGAGATATGAATGTTTGTAACTACTGAAATTCTAGTCTTGGATTCCCACTGTTATTTACTAGTAGGGTCATTACAAGTTGCAATTGATTTGATAACACACCTACCAATAACAGCAGTGAATAATAGTTCACCATTAGTTTAAATGAGTAGTGAATAGTTCGCAAGTAGTACTAATTTGAAGGAGTACTATGACATTCAAGGATGGAAAAAAAGGATAATTGATTTTAATTCTACCACTGTATACAATTTGTTGATTTATTGTATCAAATATGGTTCCCGCATTACATAGATAACGGCCTTAATTTAACCAGTCCTATCAGATGGACATGGTGGCACTGGTGGGTCAGCTTGAGGCTGCCAACCATACATTTGTGATTATAACATCCATGAACTGCACCAGGTAGAAATTTCAGGCTAACTGTGCCCTGAAAGATTTCCATCTCTGGATATTCCCTAGTCATGAGTCAGGATGGTTTGGACGGTAGTGAGTTTTGGGTGGGTATGATTAAGCCTATATTCATTTATGATTCAGGGTCATTTAAACCCCATAGCTATGCATCTTGTCTTTTTTTTAAACTATAGGATCAGCATGTTGTTTCTATTGATAAATATATTTGACATTTGTTCCTCTATGGTCATGATTTCCATCTTAGAATAAAGACCACCTTGGTCTACAGCAATCAGCATGCCCATCCTGACTTAGGAACACTTACATTTTCAGGTGTAGTGATTGAAAATATAATCTCCCTTTAAAAACCTTCATTGCATATTTGTTAACCTTATATTCCTATTATTTCTTCAGTTTTTAAAATATGGATTCAGATTTTGTTCGTGCTGCTTTTGTAACAAACACAATCAACATCCAAATCCCAATTATGTAAGCCACATATTTCTAAAGCCTGACATCAGGATTCAGCTTGTTACTAATTCCGCATGAATGTGTGAGATTAGTTTTTGTCACATTGACATGCCACTGATTTTGTCCAGTTTTCTCTTTAGATTCTGCAATAAAACATCGACATTTAAAGGTAATAACTTTTATATAAAACTTCCATATTTTTACCTTTAGTTAGTGACTACATTTGTCTAAAATGTTGGTTACATATTAATCTTCTTGTTTTAATTTCCATTCAGGATACCAAAGATGCTTATTCTGATCAAGACATAGCACCCAAGGATCAGCACACATCTAAGTCGGGTACATGTCTCGATACACTATAATTAGGACATTAAACTACTTGGCAAGTTCCCGGGATCCTTGATGTTTTATCTTTCCATTTTTTGTTTGCAAATTTAGTTATGAGAATTGAAATTTGGCATGCATATGCCTTATCTGTTTTTCGTACTTGAATCATAATGGAATGCTTTCACCACAGTAAGTTTGAACTCACATTTTCCCATTGGTATATTTTCAACACCCCCCCCCTCCAAATTCTCCATTTGGAAAGTCTATAGATTTGTAAATTCATAGATGTGAATTATGAAATGCTAAGGTTTTTTTTTCGAAATGCTTTAAAGTGGTCACTGGATATTTGATCCACGGCAGAGGAAAAGCCTTACCAGCTCCTGTGAGTTTTAACTTTATTTCATTTTACTGCTGTCCTAGTGATACTCTTAATCAACCACATTTTCTCCTTCGCAGACCCTGTGTGGTGTATGGTACATGTAGCAGCAATCATTCTTTAGTGGTTGTTTGGTAGACACAATCTTGGAAATAGTGGATTCTGAAAGTCTTCAGCTTCAGTGTCCCTTTGTGTTTTTTTAATATTATTCAAAGTGTCTAAGAGGTTTTGTTGAAGTGAATTTAAGTCCTTGCTATATCAGAAATGAAAGATGAAGCCAAATAAATACAACCATACTTACTCATGAATTTCATAATTTTTGAGTATGATGTTATCCCTCATCTTGCTGTGTCTGAACACCAGCATGGTGCACTTAGTAGAGAACAACACTGGAAATGACAAGTGACCTTTTCTATAGTTTTGATAATAGGATGTTCTTCCTTGGACACCCTGATACTGATCTTGGGAATCCAGAGTTTCAAAGCTCATGCTTTAGAATCATCATTTTACACCTCATAATCCCCTAGTGGCACAACCATTTATGTTCATTAATCGAGAGATTGGTGGTTCACATGCACACTGTGGTCACGAACGGCCTGGGTATGTACTTGCCTAATGTGATAGACTTTAAAAATGCTGGTGCATACTTGTGCTTTCACATGTGTGGTGTTTCCATGGTGTGCAATCAGTTTTCAGGCAACTGATGGTTGCTTTCTTACCCAGATAGTATGCTTGTAAAATTACTATAGTGCACTCGGAAACATGTTCTCAAATTTTACTTCTACATTTCTTGTTTTGAGCACTTTTGTCATTTTGAAATTTACATTTGGTTTTTCACAACTGAGTAAAATGTTTTTTTTCTTTCAATATTTATTGCTTGTTTCTAGTATGTTCCTATTCTGTGGCCCTAGTGTCAACTTGTACTTCCCCTATATTTAAATGGAAATACATGAGACAGAAGGCTCTGGTATCTCTTGTATATTCATGAAGATAAACCATGTTTTAAAAAAGAATGTTGATGATGGTGTATATAAGACGACTTCTCAATGTAATGAAAATATCTGTTGGATTAAAAGCATATTGATTAATGGCCTAAGGAAAACCCAATTAAGTCATGTCTTGAAGAGAGTGTGGATCCCTGTAGAATTTATAGAGTGACTTTCATGGAAGGCTAAATCAATTGTGCGTGAACCCATGTAATAAAACTGAAAAGCACAAAATATATAGGCATAAAGAAGGACAACCACTAATAGGCTTAAATAAATCAAGGGTGCCTATGCTGCTGGTTGCTGTGAATTCTACTCTGATTGACTGCAGGCAAGAGTCCTCACCAGGGCAAGCATAGCACATAGCACGTGCTGTGAGTGGGCCACAGTAGACGATGGTTTCTCACGGAATGGATGACTTGGGGGTGCTTCACGGAAAAAAAGAAGTTATGCATTTATCTACGGTGGTATTATTAGTGTTAGTATTTATCTTCCAATAAGTGAACATTTTATCTATAGATATTTCAGACTGGGATTCTTCCAGTGGGAGACAAACACTTCCCAAGAAGTCGAACGTTGATGATGGGCCTCCATGTAAACCACCAGAACCGACCACAAGCCACTCAACATCTGCAAAGTTTGGAAGGACGACCTTAACACAAAAAGAAAAGAACATAACAGGAGCCGAGTTTGTAATTTGCGATGATCCCGTGGATGGCCTGGCTAAAGCAGGGCCATCAGAATACAAAAGGAGCAGAAAAGGTAAACAACCACAGACAATCCAATCATACAGCCCCTCTCTTGGCTTCAGTGGACTTCTGACTTGCCCTAACCCCTTGTGTACAACTTCCTTTGAGTTTCCCTCCTTTCTGCAAACTGCCACCCAACCACACTTTTACATGGTATTTGCTTTCTTCATGCAACCAAAGCAGCAATGACATAGCTAGGAGTCTTTGGAGGGGGCTTCTTTCCTTCCGGCTTATTGAAAGTGTACTCATACTTGAGCATAGATAGTAAACAGTAGGTTGATGGTTGAATTTTGTGACTAGAAGAGCTCATTAATTTGAAGGTTACAGATGGGCCACTTGAACCCAATGTGTCTGCATATTTCTGTATGTCTGAATTTACAACTGTAAACAGCACATTCCAATGTAACCAAACCAGCACCATCTGAAAAGAAATACCAAACGGTGTGTTCACATTTTGCATAGTTCAGAATGCTGATCTTAATTTAATGAATATCAACGAAGTTTTGCTATCTAGTACCCGTTCTTAGGGGTGACCACATACCTTATTACCTTATAATACTGATGCTATTGTATGCAATGATTAAGGAGATGTGGTTGCACCATGGTTGAAAGTGGTTGGCTGCCAATTGGCACGTCAGCTATTAGAACCCATCATTGTGTCCAGAGAAGAGAGATATGAATGTTTGTAACTACTGAAATTCTAGTCTTGGATTCCCACTGTTATTTACTAGTAGGGTCATTACAAGTTGCAATTGATTTGATAACACACCTACCAATAACAGCAGTGAATAATAGTTCACCATTAGTTTAAATGAGTAGTGAATAGTTCGCAAGTAGTACTAATTTGAAGGAGTACTATGACATTCAAGGATGGAAAAAAAGGATAATTGATTTTAATTCTACCACTGTATACAATTTGTTGATTTATTGTATCAAATATGGTTCCCGCATTACATAGATAACGGCCTTAATTTAACCAGTCCTATCAGATGGACATGGTGGCACTGGTGGGTCAGCTTGAGGCTGCCAACCATACATTTGTGATTATAACATCCATGAACTGCACCAGGTAGAAATTTCAGGCTAACTGTGCCCTGAAAGATTTCCATCTCTGGATATTCCCTAGTCATGAGTCAGGATGGTTTGGACGGTAGTGAGTTTTGGGTGGGTATGATTAAGCCTATATTCATTTATGATTCAGGGTCATTTAAACCCCATAGCTATGCATCTTGTCTTTTTTTTAAACTATAGGATCAGCATGTTGTTTCTATTGATAAATATATTTGACATTTGTTCCTCTATGGTCATGATTTCCATCTTAGAATAAAGACCACCTTGGTCTACAGCAATCAGCATGCCCATCCTGACTTAGGAACACTTACATTTTCAGGTGTAGTGATTGAAAATATAATCTCCCTTTAAAAACCTTCATTGCATATTTGTTAACCTTATATTCCTATTATTTCTTCAGTTTTTAAAATATGGATTCAGATTTTGTTCGTGCTGCTTTTGTAACAAACACAATCAACATCCAAATCCCAATTATGTAAGCCACATATTTCTAAAGCCTGACATCAGGATTCAGCTTGTTACTAATTCCGCATGAATGTGTGAGATTAGTTTTTGTCACATTGACATGCCACTGATTTTGTCCAGTTTTCTCTTTAGATTCTGCAATAAAACATCGACATTTAAAGGTAATAACTTTTATATAAAACTTCCATATTTTTACCTTTAGTTAGTGACTACATTTGTCTAAAATGTTGGTTACATATTAATCTTCTTGTTTTAATTTCCATTCAGGATACCAAAGATGCTTATTCTGATCAAGACATAGCACCCAAGGATCAGCACACATCTAAGTCGGGTACATGTCTCGATACACTATAATTAGGACATTAAACTACTTGGCAAGTTCCCGGGATCCTTGATGTTTTATCTTTCCATTTTTTGTTTGCAAATTTAGTTATGAGAATTGAAATTTGGCATGCATATGCCTTATCTGTTTTTCGTACTTGAATCATAATGGAATGCTTTCACCACAGTAAGTTTGAACTCACATTTTCCCATTGGTATATTTTCAACACCCCCCCCTCCAAATTCTCCATTTGGAAAGTCTATAGATTTGTAAATTCATAGATGTGAATTATGAAATGCTAAGGTTTTTTTTTCGAAATGCTTTAAAGTGGTCACTGGATATTTGATCCACGGCAGAGGAAAAGCCTTACCAGCTCCTGTGAGTTTTAACTTTATTTCATTTTACTGCTGTCCTAGTGATACTCTTAATCAACCACATTTTCTCCTTCGCAGACCCTGTGTGGTGTATGGTACATGTAGCAGCAATCATTCTTTAGTGGTTGTTTGGTAGACACAATCTTGGAAATAGTGGATTCTGAAAGTCTTCAGCTTCAGTGTCCCTTTGTGTTTTTTTAATATTATTCAAAGTGTCTAAGAGGTTTTGTTGAAGTGAATTTAAGTCCTTGCTATATCAGAAATGAAAGATGAAGCCAAATAAATACAACCATACTTACTCATGAATTTCATAATTTTTGAGTATGATGTTATCCCTCATCTTGCTGTGTCTGAACACCAGCATGGTGCACTTAGTAGAGAACAACACTGGAAATGACAAGTGACCTTTTCTATAGTTTTGATAATAGGATGTTCTTCCTTGGACACCCTGATACTGATCTTGGGAATCCAGAGTTTCAAAGCTCATGCTTTAGAATCATCATTTTACACCTCATAATCCCCTAGTGGCACAACCATTTATGTTCATTAATCGAGAGATTGGTGGTTCACATGCACACTGTGGTCACGAACGGCCTGGGTATGTACTTGCCTAATGTGATAGACTTTAAAAATGCTGGTGCATACTTGTGCTTTCACATGTGTGGTGTTTCCATGGTGTGCAATCAGTTTTCAGGCAACTGATGGTTGCTTTCTTACCCAGATAGTATGCTTGTAAAATTACTATAGTGCACTCGGAAACATGTTCTCAAATTTTACTTCTACATTTCTTGTTTTGAGCACTTTTGTCATTTTGAAATTTACATTTGGTTTTTCACAACTGAGTAAAATGTTTTTTTTCTTTCAATATTTATTGCTTGTTTCTAGTATGTTCCTATTCTGTGGCCCTACTGTCAACTTGTACTTCCCCTATATTTAAATGGAAATACATGAGACAGAAGGCTCTGGTATCTCTTGTATATTCATGAAGATAAACCATGTTTTAAAAAAGAATGTTGATGATGGTGTATATAAGACGACTTCTCAATGTAATGAAAATATCTGTTGGATTAAAAGCATATTGATTAATGGCCTAAGGAAAACCCAATTAAGTCATGTCTTGAAGAGAGTGTGGATCCCTGTAGAATTTATAGAGTGACTTTCATGGAAGGCTAAATCAATTGTGCGTGAACCCATGTAATAAAACTGAAAAGCACAAAATATATAGGCATAAAGAAGGACAACCACTAATAGGCTTAAATAAATCAAGGGTGCCTATGCTGCTGGTTGCTGTGAATTCTACTCTGATTGACTGCAGGCAAGAGTCCTCACCAGGGCAAGCATAGCACATAGCACGTGCTGTGAGTGGGCCACAGTAGACGATGGTTTCTCACGGAATGGATGACTTGGGGGTGCTTCACGGAAAAAAAGAAGTTATGCATTTATCTACGGTGGTATTATTAGTGTTAGTATTTATCTTCCAATAAGTGAACATTTTATCTATAGATATTTCAGACTGGGATTCTTCCAGTGGGAGACAAACACTTCCCATGAAGTCGAACGTTGATGATGGGCCTCCATGTAAACCACCAGAACCGACCACAAGCCACTCAACATCTGCAAAGTTTGGAAGGACGACCTTAACACAAAAAGAAAAGAACATAACAGGAGCCGAGTTTGTAATTTGCGATGATCCCGTGGATGGCCTGGCTAAAGCAGGGCCATCAGAATACAAAAGGAGCAGAAAAGGTAAACAACCACAGACAATCCAATCATACAGCCCCTCTCTTGGCTTCAGTGGACTTCTGACTTGCCCTAACCACTTGTGTACAACTTCCTTTGAGTTTCCCTCCTTTCTGCAAACTGCCACCCAACCACACTTTTACATGGTATTTGCTTTCTTCATGCAACCAAAGCAGCAATGACATAGCTAGGAGTCTTTGGAGGGGGCTTCTTTCCTTCCGGCTTATTGAAAGTGTACTCATACTTGAGCATAGATAGTAAACAGTAGGTTGATGGTTGAATTTTGTGACTAGAAGAGCTCATTAATTTGAAGGTTACAGATGGGCCACTTGAACCCAATGTGTCTGCATATTTCTGTATGTCTGAATTTACAACTGTAAACAGCACATTCCAATGTAACCAAACCAGCACCATCTGAAAAGAAATACCAAACGGTGTGTTCACATTTTGCATAGTTCAGAATGCTGATCTTAATTTAATGAATATCAACGAAGTTTTGCTATCTAGTACCCATTCTTAGGGGTGACCACATACCTTATAACCTTATAATACTGATGCTATTGTATGCAATGATTAAGGAGATGTGGTTGCACCATGGTTGAAAGTGGTTGGCTGCCAATTGGCACGTCAGCCATTAGAACCCATCATTGTGTCCAGAGAAGAGAGATATGAATGTTTGTAACTACTGAAATTCCAGTCTTGGAATCCCACTGTTATCTACCAGCAGGGTCGTTACAAGTTGCGATTGATTCAATAACACACCTAACAGAAACAATAGTGAATAATAGTTCATTGTTACTTTAAAATAGTACTGTATAATTTAAAATAGTACCAATTTGAAAGAGTACAATGACATTCAAAAGTAGAAAAAAGGGTAATTGATTTTAATTTTACCAGTCTATGCAATTTGTTGATTAATTGCATCAAATACGGTTCCTGCATTGTTGAATCAAAGGTCTTAATTGAACCAATGCTATCAGTTGGCTTAAAGAGCCTTGGTGGTACTGTTGGGTAAGCTTGAGGCTGGCAACTGTATATTTGTCATTTCAATATCTAAGAACTGCACCAGGTAGAAAGTTCCGGCTAACTGTACCCTGAAAGATGTCCATCCCTGGATATTTCTTGCCACGAGTCAGGATGGATTGGACGGTAGTGAGTTTTGGGTGGGTGTGATTAAGCCTATGTTCATTAATGATTCACGGTCATTTAAAACCATATATTTGACATGCCTTTTTCCATGGTCATGATTTCCATCTCAGAATAAAGACCACCTTGGTCTACAGCAATCAGCATGCCAATCCAGACTTATGAACACTTACATTTTCAGGTGTAGTGATTGAAAATATAATCTCCGTTTAAAAACCTTCATGGTATATTTGGTAAACTTATATTCCTATTGTTTCTTCGGTTTTTAAAATATGGATTCAGATTTTGTTCGCGCTGCTTTTATAACAAACACAACCAACATCCAAATCTCAATTATGTCAGCCACATATTTCTAAAGCCTGACATCAGTATTCAGCTTGTTACTAATTCCGCATGAATGTGTGAGATTAGTTTTTGTAACATTGACATGCCACTGATTTTGTCCAGTTTTCTCTTTAGATTCTGCAATAAAACATCGACATTTAAAGGTAATAACTTTTATATAAAACTTCCATATTTTTACCTTTAGTTAGTGACTACATTTGTCTAAAATGTTCGTTACATATTAATCTTCTTGTTTTATTTTCCACTCAGGATACCAAAGATGCTTATTCTGATCAAGACATAGCACCCAAGGATCAGCACACATCTAAGTCGGGTACATGTCTCGATACATTATAATTAGGACATTAAACTACTTGGCAAGTTCCCGGGATCCTTGATGTTTTATCTTTCCATTTTTTGTTTGCAAATTTAGTTATGAGAATTGAAATTTGGCATGCATATGCCTTATCTGTTTTTCGTACTTGAATCATAATGGAATGCTTTCACCACAGTAAGTTTGAACTCACATTTTCCCATTGGTATATTTTCAACACCCCCCCCTCCAAATTCTCCATTTGGAAAGTCTATAGATTTGGAAATTCATAGATGTGAATTATGAAATGCTAAGGTTTTTTTTGAAATGCTTTAAAGTGGTCACTGGATATTTGATCCACGGCAGAGGAAAAGCCTTACCAGCTCCTGTGAGTTTTAACTTTATTTCATTTTACTGCTGTCCTAGTGATACTCTTAATCAACCACATTTTCTCCTTCGCAGACCCTGTGTGGTGTATGGTACATGTAGCAGCAATCATTCTTTAGTGGTTGTTTGGTAGACACAATCTTGGAAATAGTGGATTCTGAAAGTCTTCAGCGTCAGTGTCCCTTTGTGTTTTTTTAATATTATTTAAAGTGTCTAAGAGGTTTTGTTGAAGTGAATTTAAGTCCTTGCTATATCAGAAATGAAAGATGAAGCCAAATAAATACAACCATAATTACTCATGAATTTCATAATTTTTGAGTATGATGTTATCCCTCATCTTGCTGTGTCTGAACACCAGCATGGTGCACTTAGTAGAGAACAACACTGGAAATGACAAGTGACCTTTTCTATAGTTTTGATAATAGGATGTTCTTCCTTGGACACCCTGATACTGATCTTGGGAATCCAGAGTTTCAAAGCTCATGCTTTAGAATCATCATTTTACACTTCATAATCCCCTAGTGGCACAACCATTTATGTTCATTAATCGAGAGATTGGTGGTTCACATGCACACTGTGGTCACGAACGGCCTGGGTATGTACTTGCCTAATGTGATAGACTTTAAAAATGCTGGTGCATACTTGTGCTTTCACATGTGTGGTGTTTCCATGGTGTGCAATCAGTTTTCAGGCAACTGATGGTTGCTTTCTTACCCAGATAGTATGCTTGTAAAATTACTATAGTGCACTCGGAAACATGTTCTCAAATTTTACTTCTACATTTCTTGTTTTGAGCACTTTTGTCATTTTGAAATTTACATTTGGTTTTTCACAACTGAGTAAAATGTTTTTTTTCTTTCAATATTTATTGCTTGTTTCTAGTATGTTCCTATTCTGTGGCCCTAGTGTCAACTTGTACTTCCCCTATATTTAAATGGAAATACATGAGACAAAAGGCTCTGGTATCTCTTGTATATTCATGAAGATAAGCCATGTTTTAAAAAAGAATGTTGATGATGGTGTATATAAGACGACTTCTCAATGAAATGAAAATATCTGTTGGATTGAAAGCACATTGATTAATGGCCTAAGGAAAACCCAATTAAGTCATGTCTTGAAGAGAGTGTGGATCCCTGTAGAATTTATAGAGTGACTTTCATGGAAGGCTAAATCAATTGTGCGTGAACCCATGTAACAAAACTGAAAAGCACAAAATATATAGGCATAAAGAAGGACAACCACTAATAGGCTTAAGTAAATCAAGGGTGCCTATGCTGCTGGTTGCTGTGAATTCTACTCTGATTGAATGCAGGCAAGAGTCCTCACCAGGGCAAGCATAGCACATAGCACGTGCTGTGAGTGGGCCACAGTAGACGATGGTTTCTCACGGAATGGATGACTTGGGGGTGCTTCACGGAAAAAAAGAAGTTATGCATTTATCTACGGTGGTATTATTAGTGTTAGTATTTATCTTCCAATAAGTGAACATTTTATCTATAGATATTTCAGACTGGGATTCTTCCAGTGGGAGACAAACACTTCCCAAGAAGTCGAACGTTGATGATGGGCCTCCATGTAAACCACCAGAACCGACCACAAGCCACTCAACATCTGCAAAGTTTGGAAGGACGACCTTAACACAAAAAGAAAAGAACATAACAGGAGCCGAGTTTGTAATTTGCGATGATCCCGTGGATGGCCTGGCTAAAGCAGGGCCATCAGAATACAAAAGGAGCAGAAAAGGTAAACAACCACAGACAATCCAATCATACAGCCCCTCTCTTGGCTTCAGTGGACTTCTGACTTGCCCTAACCCCTTGTGTACAACTTCCTTTGAGTTTCCCTCCTTTCTGCAAACTGCCACCCAACCACACTTTTACATGGTATTTGCTTTCTTCATGCAACCAAAGCAGCAATGACATAGCTAGGAGTCTTTGGAGGGGGCTTCTTTCCTTCCGGCTTATTGAAAGTGTACTCATACTTGAGCATAGATAGTAAACAGTAGGTTGATGGTTGAATTTTGTGACTAGAAGAGCTCATTAATTTGAAGGTTACAGATGGGCCACTTGAACCCAATGTGTCTGCATATTTCTGTATGTCTGAATTTACAACTGTAAACAGCACATTCCAATGTAACCAAACCAGCACCATCTGAAAAGAAATACCAAACGGTGTGTTCACATTTTGCATAGTTCAGAATGCTGATCTTAATTTAATGAATATCAACGAAGTTTTGCTATCTAGTACCCGTTCTTAGGGGTGACCACATACCTTATTACCTTATAATACTGATGCTATTGTATGCAATGATTAAGGAGATGTGGTTGCACCATGGTTGAAAGTGGTTGGCTGCCAATTGGCACGTCAGCCATTAGAACCCATCATTGTGTCCAGAGAAGAGAGATATGAATGTTTCTAACTACTGAAATTCCAGTCTTGGAAACCCACTGTTATCTACCAGTAGGATCGTTACAAGTTGCGATTGATTCAATAACACACCTAACACAAACAATAGTGAATAATAGTTCATTGTTACTTTAAAATAGTACTGTATAATTTAAAATAGTACCAATTTGAAAGAGTACAATGACATTCAAAAGTAGAAAAAAGGGTAATTAATTTTAATTTTACCAGTCTATGCAATTTGTTGATTAATCGCATCAAATACGGTTCCTGCATTGTTGAATCAAAGGTCTTAATTGAACCAATGCTATCAGTTGGCTTAAAGAGCCTTGGTGGTACTGTTGGGTAAGCTTGAGGCTGGCAACTGTATATTTGTCATTTCAATATCTAAGAACTGCACCAGGTAGAAAGTTCCGGCTAACTGTACCCTGAAAGATGTCCATCCCTGGATATTTCTTGCCACGAGTCAGGATGGATTGGACGGTAGTGAGTTTTGGGTGGGTGTGATTAAGCCTATGTTCATTAATGATTCACGGTCATTTAAAACCATATATTTGACATGCCTTTTTCCATGGTCATGATTTCCATCTCAGAATAAAGACCACCTTGGTCTACAGCAATCAGCATGCCAATCCAGACTTATGAACACTTACATTTTCAGGTGTAGTGATTGAAAATATAATCTCCGTTTAAAAACCTTCATGGTATATTTGGTAAACTTATATTCCTATTGTTTCTTCGGTTTTTAAAATATGGATTCAGATTTTGTTCGCGCTGCTTTTATAACAAACACAACCAACATCCAAATCTCAATTATGTCAGCCACATATTTCTAAAGCCTGACATCAGTATTCAGCTTGTTACTAATTCCGCATGAATGTGTGAGATTAGTTTTTGTAACATTGACATGCCACTGATTTTGTCCAGTTTTCTCTTTAGATTCTGCAATAAAACATCGACATTTAAAGGTAATAACTTTTATATAAAACTTCCATATTTTTACCTTTAGTTAGTGACTACATTTGTCTAAAATGTTCGTTACATATTAATCTTCTTGTTTTATTTTCCACTCAGGATACCAAAGATGCTTATTCTGATCAAGACATAGCACCCAAGGATCAGCACACATCTAAGTCGGGTACATGTCTCGATACATTATAATTAGGACATTAAACTACTTGGCAAGTTCCCGGGATCCTTGATGTTTTATCTTTCCATTTTTTGTTTGCAAATTTAGTTATGAGAATTGAAATTTGGCATGCATATGCCTTATCTGTTTTTCGTACTTGAATCATAATGGAATGCTTTCACCACAGTAAGTTTGAACTCACATTTTCCCATTGGTATATTTTCAACACCCCCCCCCCTCCAAATTCTCCATTTGGAAAGTCTATAGATTTGGAAATTCATAGATGTGAATTATGAAATGCTAAGGTTTTTTTTCGAAATGCTTTAAAGTGGTCACTGGATATTTGATCCACGGCAGAGGAAAAGCCTTACCAGCTCCTGTGAGTTTTAACTTTATTTCATTTTACTGCTGTCCTAGTGATACTCTTAATCAACCACATTTTCTCCTTCGCAGACCCTGTGTGGTGTATGGTACATGTAGCAGCAATCATTCTTTAGTGGTTGTTTGGTAGACACAATCTTGGAAATAGTGGATTCTGAAAGTCTTCAGCTTCAGTGTCCCTTTGTGTTTTTTTAATATTATTCAAAGTGTCTAAGAGGTTTTGTTGAAGTGAATTTAAGTCCTTGCTATATCAGAAATGAAAGATGAAGCCAAATAAATACAACCATACTTACTCATGAATTTCATAATTTTTGAGTATGATGTTATCCCTCATCTTGCTGTGTCTGAACACCAGCATGGTGCACTTAGTAGAGAACAACACTGGAAATGACAAGTGACCTTTTCTATAGTTTTGATAATAGGATGTTCTTCCTTGGACACCCTGATACTGATCTTGGGAATCCAGAGTTTCAAAGCTCATGCTTTAGAATCATCATTTTACACCTCATAATCCCCTAGCGGCACAACCATTTATGTTCATTAATCGAGAGATTGGTGGTTCACATGCACACTGTGGTCACGAACGGCCTGGGTATGTACTTGCCTAATGTGATAGACTTTAAAAATGCTGGTACATACTTGTGCTTTCACATGTGTGGTGTTTCCATGGTGTGCAATCAGTTTTCAGGCAACTGATGGTTGCTTTCTTACCCAGATAGTATGCTTGTAAAATTACTATAGTGCACTCGGAAACATGTTCTCAAATTTTACTTCTACATTTCTTGTTTTGAGCACTTTTGTCATTTTGAAATTTACATTTGGTTTTTCACAACTGAGTAAAATGTTTTTTTTCTTTCAATATTTATTGCTTGTTTCTAGTATGTTCCTATTCTGTGGCCCTAGTGTCAACTTGTACTTCCCCTATATTTAAATGGAAATACATGAGACAAAAGGCTCTGGTATCTCTTGTATATTCATGAAGATAAGCCATGTTTTAAAAAAGAATGTTGATGATGGTGTATATAAGACGACTTCTCAATGTAATGAAAATATCTGTTGGATTAAAAGCACATTGATTAATGGCCTAAGGAAAACCCAATTAAGTCATGTCTTGAAGAGAGTGTGGATCCCTGTAGAATTTATAGAGTGACTTTCATGGAAGGCTAAATCAATTGTGCGTGAACCCATGTAACAAAACTGAAAAGCACAAAATATATAGGCATAAAGAAGGACAACCACTAATAGGCTTAAGTAAATCAAGGGTGCCTATGCTGCTGGTTGCTGTGAATTCTACTCTGATTGAATGCAGGCAAGAGTCCTCACCAGGGCAAGCATAGCACATAGCACGTGCTGTGAGTGGGCCACAGTAGACGATGGTTTCTCACGGAATGGATGACTTGGGGGTGCTTCACGGAAAAAAAGAAGTTATGCATTTATCTACGGTGGTATTATTAGTGTTAGTATTTATCTTCCAATAAGTGAACATTTTATCTATAGATATTTCAGACTGGGATTCTTCCAGTGGGAGACAAACACTTCCCAAGAAGTCGAACGTTGATGATGGGCCTCCATGTAAACCACCAGAACCGACCACAAGCCACTCAACATCTGCAAAGTTTGGAAGGACGACCTTAACACAAAAAGAAAAGAACATAACAGGAGCCGAGTTTGTAATTTGCGATGATCCCGTGGATGGCCTGGCTAAAGCAGGGCCATCAGAATACAAAAGGAGCAGAAAAGGTAAACAACCACAGACAATCCAATCATACAGCCCCTCTCTTGGCTTCAGTGGACTTCTGACTTGCCCTAACCCCTTGTGTACAACTTCCTTTGAGTTTCCCTCCTTTCTGCAAACTGCCACCCAACCACACTTTTACATGGTATTTGCTTTCTTCATGCAACCAAAGCAGCAATGACATAGCTAGGAGTCTTTGGAGGGGGCTTCTTTCCTTCCGGCTTATTGAAAGTGTACTCATACTTGAGCATAGATAGTAAACAGTAGGTTGATGGTTGAATTTTGTGACTAGAAGAGCTCATTAATTTGAAGGTTACAGATGGGCCACTTGAACCCAATGTGTCTGCATATTTCTGTATGTCTGAATTTACAACTGTAAACAGCACATTCCAATGTAACCAAACCAGCACCATCTGAAAAGAAATACCAAACGGTGTGTTCACATTTTGCATAGTTCAGAATGCTGATCTTAATTTAATGAATATCAACGAAGTTTTGCTATCTAGTACCCGTTCTTAGGGGTGACCACATACCTTATTACCTTATAATACTGATGCTATTGTATGCAATGATTAAGGAGATGTGGTTGCACCATGGTTGAAAGTGGTTGGCTGCCAATTGGCACGTCAGCCATTAGAACCCATCATTGTGTCCAGAGAAGAGAGATATGAATGTTTCTAACTACTGAAATTCCAGTCTTGGAAACCCACTGTTATCTACCAGTAGGATCGTTACAAGTTGCGATTGATTCAATAACACACCTAACACAAACAATAGTGAATAATAGTTCATTGTTACTTTAAAATAGTACTGTATAATTTAAAATAGTACCAATTTGAAAGAGTACAATGACATTCAAAAGTAGAAAAAAGGGTAATTAATTTTAATTTTACCAGTCTATGCAATTTGTTGATTAATCGCATCAAATACGGTTCCTGCATTGTTGAATCAAAGGTCTTAATTGAACCAATGCTATCAGTTGGCTTAAAGAGCCTTGGTGGTACTGTTGGGTAAGCTTGAGGCTGGCAACTGTATATTTGTCATTTCAATATCTAAGAACTGCACCAGGTAGAAAGTTCCGGCTAACTGTACCCTGAAAGATGTCCATCCCTGGATATTTCTTGCCACGAGTCAGGATGGATTGGACGGTAGTGAGTTTTGGGTGGGTGTGATTAAGCCTATGTTCATTAATGATTCACGGTCATTTAAAACCATATATTTGACATGCCTTTTTCCATGGTCATGATTTCCATCTCAGAATAAAGACCACCTTGGTCTACAGCAATCAGCATGCCAATCCAGACTTATGAACACTTACATTTTCAGGTGTAGTGATTGAAAATATAATCTCCGTTTAAAAACCTTCATGGTATATTTGGTAAACTTATATTCCTATTGTTTCTTCGGTTTTTAAAATATGGATTCAGATTTTGTTCGCGCTGCTTTTATAACAAACACAACCAACATCCAAATCTCAATTATGTCAGCCACATATTTCTAAAGCCTGACATCAGTATTCAGCTTGTTACTAATTCCGCATGAATGTGTGAGATTAGTTTTTGTAACATTGACATGCCACTGATTTTGTCCAGTTTTCTCTTTAGATTCTGCAATAAAACATCGACATTTAAAGGTAATAACTTTTATATAAAACTTCCATATTTTTACCTTTAGTTAGTGACTACATTTGTCTAAAATGTTGGTTACATATTAATCTTCTTGTTTTATTTTCCACTCAGGATACCAAAGATGCTTATTCTGATCAAGACATAGCACCCAAGGATCAGCACACATCTAAGTCGGGTACATGTCTCGATACATTATAATTAGGACATTAAACTACTTGGCAAGTTCCCGGGATCCTTGATGTTTTATCTTTCCATTTTTTGTTTGCAAATTTAGTTATGAGAATTGAAATTTGGCATGCATATGCCTTATCTGTTTTTCGTACTTGAATCATAATGGAATGCTTTCACCACAGTAAGTTTGAACTCACATTTTCCCATTGGTATATTTTCAACACCCCCCCCTCCAAATTCTCCATTTGGAAAGTCTATAGATTTGGAAATTCATAGATGTGAATTATGAAATGCTAAGGTTTTTTTTGAAATGCTTTAAAGTGGTCACTGGATATTTGATCCACGGCAGAGGAAAAGCCTTACCAGCTCCTGTGAGTTTTAACTTTATTTCATTTTACTGCTGTCCTAGTGATACTCTTAATCAACCACATTTTCTCCTTCGCAGACCCTGTGTGGTGTATGGTACATGTAGCAGCAATCATTCTTTAGTGGTTGTTTGGTAGACACAATCTTGGAAATAGTGGATTCTGAAAGTCTTCAGCGTCAGTGTCCCTTTGTGTTTTTTTAATATTATTTAAAGTGTCTAAGAGGTTTTGTTGAAGTGAATTTAAGTCCTTGCTATATCAGAAATGAAAGATGAAGCCAAATAAATACAACCATAATTACTCATGAATTTCATAATTTTTGAGTATGATGTTATCCCTCATCTTGCTGTGTCTGAACACCAGCATGGTGCACTTAGTAGAGAACAACACTGGAAATGACAAGTGACCTTTTCTATAGTTTTGATAATAGGATGTTCTTCCTTGGACACCCTGATACTGATCTTGGGAATCCAGAGTTTCAAAGCTCATGCTTTAGAATCATCATTTTACACTTCATAATCCCTTAGTGGCACAACCATTTATGTTCATTAATCGAGAGATTGGTGGTTCACATGCACACTGTGGTCACGAACGGCCTGGGTATGTACTTGCCTAATGTGATAGACTTTAAAAATGCTGGTGCATACTTGTGCTTTCACATGTGTGGTGTTTCCATGGTGTGCAATCAGTTTTCAGGCAACTGATGGTTGCTTTCTTACCCAGATAGTATGCTTGTAAAATTACTATAGTGCACTCGGAAACATGTTCTCAAATTTTACTTCTACATTTCTTGTTTTGAGCACTTTTGTCATTTTGAAATTTACATTTGGTTTTTCACAACTGAGTAAAATGTTTTTTTTCTTTCAATATTTATTGCTTGTTTCTAGTATGTTCCTATTCTGTGGCCCTAGTGTCAACTTGTACTTCCCCTATATTTAAATGGAAATACATGAGACAAAAGGCTCTGGTATCTCTTGTATATTCATGAAGATAAGCCATGTTTTAAAAAAGAATGTTGATGATGGTGTATATAAGACGACTTCTCAATGAAATGAAAATATCTGTTGGATTAAAAGCACATTGATTAATGGCCTAAGGAAAACCCAATTAAGTCATGTCTTGAAGAGAGTGTGGATCCCTGTAGAATTTATAGAGTGACTTTCATGGAAGGCTAAATCAATTGTGCGTGAACCCATGTAACAAAACTGAAAAGCACAAAATATATAGGCATAAAGAAGGACAACCACTAATAGGCTTAAGTAAATCAAGGGTGCCTATGCTGCTGGTTGCTGTGAATTCTACTCTGATTGAATGCAGGCAAGAGTCCTCACCAGGGCAAGCATAGCACATAGCACGTGCTGTGAGTGGGCCACAGTAGACGATGGTTTCTCACGGAATGGATGACTTGGGGGTGCTTCACGGAAAAAAAGAAGTTATGCATTTATCTACGGTGGTATTATTAGTGTTAGTATTTATCTTCCAATAAGTGAACATTTTATCTATAGATATTTCAGACTGGGATTCTTCCAGTGGGAGACAAACACTTCCCAAGAAGTCGAACGTTGATGATGGGCCTCCATGTAAACCACCAGAACCGACCACAAGCCACTCAACATCTGCAAAGTTTGGAAGGACGACCTTAACACAAAAAGAAAAGAACATAACAGGAGCCGAGTTTGTAATTTGCGATGATCCCGTGGATGGCCTGGCTAAAGCAGGGCCATCAGAATACAAAAGGAGCAGAAAAGGTAAACAACCACAGACAATCCAATCATACAGCCCCTCTCTTGGCTTCAGTGGACTTCTGACTTGCCCTAACCACTTGTGTACAACTTCCTTTGAGTTTCCCTCCTTTCTGCAAACTGCCACCCAACCACACTTTTACATGGTATTTGCTTTCTTCATGCAACCAAAGCAGCAATGACATAGCTAGGAGTCTTTGGAGGGGGCTTCTTTCCTTCCAGCTTATTGAAAGTGTACTCATACTTGAGCATAGATAGTAAACAGTAGGTTGATGGTTGAATTTTGTGACTAGAAGAGCTCATTAATTTGAAGGTTACAGATGGGCCACTTGAACCCAATGTGTCTGCATATTTCTGTATGTCTGAATTTACAACTGTAAACAGCACATTCCAATGTAACCAAACCAGCACCATCTGAAAAGAAATACCAAACGGTGTGTTCACATTTTGCATAGTTCAGAATGCTGATCTTAATTTAATGAATATCAACGAAGTTTTGCTATCTAGTACCCGTTCTTAGGGGTGACCACATACCTTATTACCTTATAATACTGATGCTATTGTATGCAATGATTAAGGAGATGTGGTTGCACCATGGTTGAAAGTGGTTGGCTGCCAATTGGCACGTCAGCCATTAGAACCCATCATTGTGTCCAGAGAAGAGAGATATGAATGTTTCTAACTACTGAAATTCCAGTCTTGGAAACCCACTGTTATCTACCAGTAGGATCGTTACAAGTTGCGATTGATTCAATAACACACCTAACACAAACAATAGTGAATAATAGTTCATTGTTACTTTAAAATAGTACTGTATAATTTAAAATAGTACCAATTTGAAAGAGTACAATGACATTCAAAAGTAGAAAAAAGGGTAATTAATTTTAATTTTACCAGTCTATGCAATTTGTTGATTAATCGCATCAAATACGGTTCCTGCATTGTTGAATCAAAGGTCTTAATTGAACCAATGCTATCAGTTGGCTTAAAGAGCCTTGGTGGTACTGTTGGGTAAGCTTGAGGCTGGCAACTGTATATTTGTCATTTCAATATCTAAGAACTGCACCAGGTAGAAAGTTCCGGCTAACTGTACCCTGAAAGATGTCCATCCCTGGATATTTCTTGCCACGAGTCAGGATGGATTGGACGGTAGTGAGTTTTGGGTGGGTGTGATTAAGCCTATGTTCATTAATGATTCACGGTCATTTAAAACCATATATTTGACATGCCTTTTTCCATGGTCATGATTTCCATCTCAGAATAAAGACCACCTTGGTCTACAGCAATCAGCATGCCAATCCAGACTTATGAACACTTACATTTTCAGGTGTAGTGATTGAAAATATAATCTCCGTTTAAAAACCTTCATGGTATATTTGGTAAACTTATATTCCTATTGTTTCTTCGGTTTTTAAAATATGGATTCAGATTTTGTTCGCGCTGCTTTTATAACAAACACAACCAACATCCAAATCTCAATTATGTCAGCCACATATTTCTAAAGCCTGACATCAGTATTCAGCTTGTTACTAATTCCGCATGAATGTGTGAGATTAGTTTTTGTAACATTGACATGCCACTGATTTTGTCCAGTTTTCTCTTTAGATTCTGCAATAAAACATCGACATTTAAAGGTAATAACTTTTATATAAAACTTCCATATTTTTACCTTTAGTTAGTGACTACATTTGTCTAAAATGTTGGTTACATATTAATCTTCTTGTTTTATTTTCCACTCAGGATACCAAAGATGCTTATTCTGATCAAGACATAGCACCCAAGGATCAGCACACATCTAAGTCGGGTACATGTCTCGATACATTATAATTAGGACATTAAACTACTTGGCAAGTTCCCGGGATCCTTGATGTTTTATCTTTCCATTTTTTGTTTGCAAATTTAGTTATGAGAATTGAAATTTGGCATGCATATGCCTTATCTGTTTTTCGTACTTGAATCATAATGGAATGCTTTCACCACAGTAAGTTTGAACTCACATTTTCCCATTGGTATATTTTCAACACCCCCCCCTCCATATTCTCCATTTGGAAAGTCTATAGATTTGGAAATTCATAGATGTGAATTATGAAATGCTAAGGTTTTTTTTGAAATGCTTTAAAGTGGTCACTGGATATTTGATCCACGGCAGAGGAAAAGCCTTACCAGCTCCTGTGAGTTTTAACTTTATTTCATTTTACTGCTGTCCTAGTGATACTCTTAATCAACCACATTTTCTCCTTCGCAGACCCTGTGTGGTGTATGGTACATGTAGCAGCAATCATTCTTTAGTGGTTGTTTGGTAGACACAATCTTGGAAATAGTGGATTCTGAAAGTCTTCAGCGTCAGTGTCCCTTTGTGTTTTTTTAATATTATTTAAAGTGTCTAAGAGGTTTTGTTGAAGTGAATTTAAGTCCTTGCTATATCAGAAATGAAAGATGAAGCCAAATAAATACAACCATAATTACTCATGAATTTCATAATTTTTGAGTATGATGTTATCCCTCATCTTGCTGTGTCTGAACACCAGCATGGTGCACTTAGTAGAGAACAACACTGGAAATGACAAGTGACCTTTTCTATAGTTTTGATAATAGGATGTTCTTCCTTGGACACCCTGATACTGATCTTGGGAATCCAGAGTTTCAAAGCTCATGCTTTAGAATCATCATTTTACACTTCATAATCCCTTAGTGGCACAACCATTTATGTTCATTAATCGAGAGATTGGTGGTTCACATGCACACTGTGGTCACGAACGGCCTGGGTATGTACTTGCCTAATGTGATAGACTTTAAAAATGCTGGTGCATACTTGTGCTTTCACATGTGTGGTGTTTCCATGGTGTGCAATCAGTTTTCAGGCAACTGATGGTTGCTTTCTTACCCAGATAGTATGCTTGTAAAATTACTATAGTGCACTCGGAAACATGTTCTCAAATTTTACTTCTACATTTCTTGTTTTGAGCACTTTTGTCATTTTGAAATTTACATTTGGTTTTTCACAACTGAGTAAAATGTTTTTTTTCTTTCAATATTTATTGCTTGTTTCTAGTATGTTCCTATTCTGTGGCCCTAGTGTCAACTTGTACTTCCCCTATATTTAAATGGAAATACATGAGACAAAAGGCTCTGGTATCTCTTGTATATTCATGAAGATAAGCCATGTTTTAAAAAAGAATGTTGATGATGGTGTATATAAGACGACTTCTCAATGAAATGAAAATATCTGTTGGATTAAAAGCACATTGATTAATGGCCTAAGGAAAACCCAATTAAGTCATGTCTTGAAGAGAGTGTGGATCCCTGTAGAATTTATAGAGTGACTTTCATGGAAGGCTAAATCAATTGTGCGTGAACCCATGTAACAAAACTGAAAAGCACAAAATATATAGGCATAAAGAAGGACAACCACTAATAGGCTTAAGTAAATCAAGGGTGCCTATGCTGCTGGTTGCTGTGAATTCTACTCTGATTGAATGCAGGCAAGAGTCCTCACCAGGGCAAGCATAGCACATAGCACGTGCTGTGAGTGGGCCACAGTAGACGATGGTTTCTCACGGAATGGATGACTTGGGGGTGCTTCACGGAAAAAAAGAAGTTATGCATTTATCTACGGTGGTATTATTAGTGTTAGTATTTATCTTCCAATAAGTGAACATTTTATCTATAGATATTTCAGACTGGGATTCTTCCAGTGGGAGACAAACACTTCCCAAGAAGTCGAACGTTGATGATGGGCCTCCATGTAAACCACCAGAACCGACCACAAGCCACTCAACATCTGCAAAGTTTGGAAGGACGACCTTAACACAAAAAGAAAAGAACATAACAGGAGCCGAGTTTGTAATTTGCGATGATCCCGTGGATGGCCTGGCTAAAGCAGGGCCATCAGAATACAAAAGGAGCAGAAAAGGTAAACAACCACAGACAATCCAATCATACAGCCCCTCTCTTGGCTTCAGTGGACTTCTGACTTGCCCTAACCACTTGTGTACAACTTCCTTTGAGTTTCCCTCCTTTCTGCAAACTGCCACCCAACCACACTTTTACATGGTATTTGCTTTCTTCATGCAACCAAAGCAGCAATGACATAGCTAGGAGTCTTTGGAGGGGGCTTCTTTCCTTCCAGCTTATTGAAAGTGTACTCATACTTGAGCATAGATAGTAAACAGTAGGTTGATGGTTGAATTTTGTGACTAGAAGAGCTCATTAATTTGAAGGTTACAGATGGGCCACTTGAACCCAATGTGTCTGCATATTTCTGTATGTCTGAATTTACAACTGTAAACAGCACATTCCAATGTAACCAAACCAGCACCATCTGAAAAGAAATACCAAACGGTGTGTTCACATTTTGCATAGTTCAGAATGCTGATCTTAATTTAATGAATATCAACGAAGTTTTGCTATCTAGTACCCGTTCTTAGGGGTGACCACATACCTTATTACCTTATAATACTGATGCTATTGTATGCAATGATTAAGGAGATGTGGTTGCACCATGGTTGAAAGTGGTTGGCTGCCAATTGGCACGTCAGCCATTAGAACCCATCATTGTGTCCAGAGAAGAGAGATATGAATGTTTCTAACTACTGAAATTCCAGTCTTGGAAACCCACTGTTATCTACCAGTAGGATCGTTACAAGTTGCGATTGATTCAATAACACACCTAACACAAACAATAGTGAATAATAGTTCATTGTTACTTTAAAATAGTACTGTATAATTTAAAATAGTACCAATTTGAAAGAGTACAATGACATTCAAAAGTAGAAAAAAGGGTAATTAATTTTAATTTTACCAGTCTATGCAATTTGTTGATTAATCGCATCAAATACGGTTCCTGCATTGTTGAATCAAAGGTCTTAATTGAACCAATGCTATCAGTTGGCTTAAAGAGCCTTGGTGGTACTGTTGGGTAAGCTTGAGGCTGGCAACTGTATATTTGTCATTTCAATATCTAAGAACTGCACCAGGTAGAAAGTTCCGGCTAACTGTACCCTGAAAGATGTCCATCCCTGGATATTTCTTGCCACGAGTCAGGATGGATTGGACGGTAGTGAGTTTTGGGTGGGTGTGATTAAGCCTATGTTCATTAATGATTCATGGTCATTTAAAACCATATATTTGACATGCCTTTTTCCATGGTCATGATTTCCATCTCAGAATAAAGACCACCTTGGTCTACAGCAATCAGCATGCCAATCCAGACTTATGAACACTTACATTTTCAGGTGTAGTGATTGAAAATATAATCTCCGTTTAAAAACCTTCATGGTATATTTGGTAAACTTATATTCCTATTGTTTCTTCGGTTTTTAAAATATGGATTCAGATTTTGTTCGCGCTGCTTTTATAACAAACACAACCAACATCCAAATCTCAATTATGTCAGCCACATATTTCTAAAGCCTGACATCAGTATTCAGCTTGTTACTAATTCCGCATGAATGTGTGAGATTAGTTTTTGTAACATTGACATGCCACTGATTTTGTCCAGTTTTCTCTTTAGATTCTGCAATAAAACATTGACATTTAAAGGTAATAACTTTTATATAAAACTTCCATATTTTTACCTTTAGTTAGTGACTACATTTGTCTAAAATGTTCGTTACATATTAATCTTCTTGTTTTATTTTCCACTCAGGATACCAAAGATGCTTATTCTGATCAAGACATAGCACCCAAGGATCAGCACACATCTAAGTCGGGTACATGTCTCGATACATTATAATTAGGACATTAAACTACTTGGCAAGTTCCCGGGATCCTTGATGTTTTATCTTTCCATTTTTTGTTTGCAAATTTAGTTATGAGAATTGAAATTTGGCATGCATATGCCTTATCTGTTTTTCGTACTTGAATCATAATGGAATGCTTTCACCACAGTAAGTTTGAACTCACATTTTCCCATTGGTATATTTTCAACACCCCCCCCCCTCCAAATTCTCCATTTGGAAAGTCTATAGATTTGGAAATTCATAGATGTGAATTATGAAATGCTAAGGTTTTTTTTCGAAATGCTTTAAAGTGGTCACTGGATATTTGATCCACGGCAGAGGAAAAGCCTTACCAGCTCCTGTGAGTTTTAACTTTATTTCATTTTACTGCTGTCCTAGTGATACTCTTAATCAACCACATTTTCTCCTTCGCAGACCCTGTGTGGTGTATGGTACATGTAGCAGCAATCATTCTTTAGTGGTTGTTTGGTAGACACAATCTTGGAAATAGTGGATTCTGAAAGTCTTCAGCTTCAGTGTCCCTTTGTGGTTTTTTAATATTATTCAAAGTGTCTAAGAGGTTTTGTTGAAGTGAATTTAAGTCCTTGCTATATCAGAAATGAAAGATGAAGCCAAATAAATACAACCATACTTACTCATGAATTTCATAATTTTTGAGTATGATGTTATCCTTCATCTTGCTGTGTCTGAACACCAGCATGGTGCACTTAGTAGAGAACAACACTGGAAATGACAAGTGACCTTTTCTATAGTTTTGATAATAGGATGTTCTTCCTTGGACACCCTGATACTGATCTTGGGAATCCAGAGTTTCAAAGCTCATGCTTTAGAATCATCATTTTACACCTCATAATCCCCTAGCGGCACAACCATTTATGTTCATTAATCGAGAGATTGGTGGTTCACATGCACACTGTGGTCACGAACGGCCTGGGTATGTACTTGCCTAATGTGATAGACTTTAAAAATGCTGGTACATACTTGTGCTTTCACATGTGTGGTGTTTCCATGGTGTGCAATCAGTTTTCAGGCAACTGATGGTTGCTTTCTTACCCAGATAGTATGCTTGTAAAATTACTATAGTGCACTCGGAAACATGTTCTCAAATTTTACTTCTACATTTCTTGTTTTGAGCACTTTTGTCATTTTGAAATTTACATTTGGTTTTTCACAACTGAGTAAAATGTTTTTTTTCTTTCAATATTTATTGCTTGTTTCTAGTATGTTCCTATTCTGTGGCCCTAGTGTCAACTTGTACTTCCCCTATATTTAAATGGAAATACATGAGACAAAAGGCTCTGGTATCTCTTGTATATTCATGAAGATAAGCCATGTTTTAAAAAAGAATGTTGATGATGGTGTATATAAGACGACTTCTCAATGTAATGAAAATATCTGTTGGATTAAAAGCACATTGATTAATGGCCTAAGGAAAACCCAATTAAGTCATGTCTTGAAGAGAGTGTGGATCCCTGTAGAATTTATAGAGTGACTTTCATGGAAGGCTAAATCAATTGTGCGTGAACCCATGTAACAAAACTGAAAAGCACAAAATATATAGGCATAAAGAAGGACAACCACTAATAGGCTTAAGTAAATCAAGGGTGCCTATGCTGCTGGTTGCTGTGAATTCTACTCTGATTGAATGCAGGCAAGAGTCCTCACCAGGGCAAGCATAGCACATAGCACGTGCTGTGAGTGGGCCACAGTAGACGATGGTTTCTCACGGAATGGATGACTTGGGGGTGCTTCACGGAAAAAAAGAAGTTATGCATTTATCTACGGTGGTATTATTAGTGTTAGTATTTATCTTCCAATAAGTGAACATTTTATCTATAGATATTTCAGACTGGGATTCTTCCAGTGGGAGACAAACACTTCCCAAGAAGTCGAACGTTGATGATGGGCCTCCATGTAAACCACCAGAACCGACCACAAGCCACTCAACATCTGCAAAGTTTGGAAGGACGACCTTAACACAAAAAGAAAAGAACATAACAGGAGCCGAGTTTGTAATTTGCGATGATCCCGTGGATGGCCTGGCTAAAGCAGGGCCATCAGAATACAAAAGGAGCAGAAAAGGTAAACAACCACAGACAATCCAATCATACAGCCCCTCTCTTGGCTTCAGTGGACTTCTGACTTGCCCTAACCCCTTGTGTACAACTTCCTTTGAGTTTCCCTCCTTTCTGCAAACTGCCATCCAACCACACTTTTACATGGTATTTGCTTTCTTCATGCAACCAAAGCAGCAATGACATAGCTAGGAGTCTTTGGAGGGGGCTTCTTTCCTTCCGGCTTATTGAAAGTGTACTCATACTTGAGCATAGATAGTAAACAGTAGGTTGATGGTTGAATTTTGTGACTAGAAGAGCTCATTAATTTGAAGGTTACAGATGGGCCACTTGAACCCAATGTGTCTGCATATTTCTGTATGTCTGAATTTACAACTGTAAACAGCACATTCCAATGTAACCAAACCAGCACCATCTGAAAAGAAATACCAAACGGTGTGTTCACATTTTGCATAGTTCAGAATGCTGATCTTAATTTAATGAATATCAACGAAGTTTTGCTATCTAGTACCCGTTCTTAGGGGTGACCACATACCTTATTACCTTATAATACTGATGCTATTGTATGCAATGATTAAGGAGATGTGGTTGCACCATGGTTGAAAGTGGTTGGCTGCCAATTGGCACGTCAGCCATTAGAACCCATCATTGTGTCCAGAGAAGAGAGATATGAATGTTTCTAACTACTGAAATTCCAGTCTTGGAAACCCACTGTTATCTACCAGTAGGATCGTTACAAGTTGCGATTGATTCAATAACACACCTAACACAAACAATAGTGAATAATAGTTCATTGTTACTTTAAAATAGTACTGTATAATTTAAAATAGTACCAATTTGAAAGAGTACAATGACATTCAAAAGTAGAAAAAAGGGTAATTAATTTTAATTTTACCAGTCTATGCAATTTGTTGATTAATCGCATCAAATACGGTTCCTGCATTGTTGAATCAAAGGTCTTAATTGAACCAATGCTATCAGTTGGCTTAAAGAGCCTTGGTGGTACTGTTGGGTAAGCTTGAGGCTGGCAACTGTATATTTGTCATTTCAATATCTAAGAACTGCACCAGGTAGAAAGTTCCGGCTAACTGTACCCTGAAAGATGTCCATCCCTGGATATTTCTTGCCACGAGTCAGGATGGATTGGACAGTAGTGAGTTTTGGGTGGGTGTGATTAAGCCTATGTTCATTAATGATTCACGGTCATTTAAAACCATATATTTGACATGCCTTTTTCCATGGTCATGATTTCCATCTCAGAATAAAGACCACCTTGGTCTACAGCAATCAGCATGCCAATCCAGACTTATGAACACTTACATTTTCAGGTGTAGTGATTGAAAATATAATCTCCGTTTAAAAACCTTCATGGTATATTTGGTAAACTTATATTCCTATTGTTTCTTCGGTTTTTAAAATATGGATTCAGATTTTGTTCGCGCTGCTTTTATAACAAACACAACCAACATCCAAATCTCAATTATGTCAGCCACATATTTCTAAAGCCTGACATCAGTATTCAGCTTGTTACTAATTCCGCATGAATGTGTGAGATTAGTTTTTGTAACATTGACATGCCACTGATTTTGTCCAGTTTTCTCTTTAGATTCTGCAATAAAACATCGACATTTAAAGGTAATAACTTTTATATAAAACTTCCATATTTTTACCTTTAGTTAGTGACTACATTTGTCTAAAATGTTCGTTACATATTAATCTTCTTGTTTTATTTTCCACTCAGGATACCAAAGATGCTTATTCTGATCAAGACATAGCACCCAAGGATCAGCACACATCTAAGTCGGGTACATGTCTCGATACATTATAATTAGGACATTAAACTACTTGGCAAGTTCCCGGGATCCTTGATGTTTTATCTTTCCATTTTTTGTTTGCAAATTTAGTTATGAGAATTGAAATTTGGCATGCATATGCCTTATCTGTTTTTCGTACTTGAATCATAATGGAATGCTTTCACCACAGTAAGTTTGAACTCACATTTTCCCATTGGTATATTTTCAACACCCCCCCCCCTCCAAATTCTCCATTTGGAAAGTCTATAGATTTGGAAATTCATAGATGTGAATTATGAAATGCTAAGGTTTTTTTTGAAATGCTTTAAAGTGGTCACTGGATATTTGATCCACGGCAGAGGAAAAGCCTTACCAGCTCCTGTGAGTTTTAACTTTATTTCATTTTACTGCTGTCCTAGTGATACTCTTAATCAACCACATTTTCTCCTTCGCAGACCCTGTGTGGTGTATGGTACATGTAGCAGCAATCATTCTTTAGTGGTTGTTTGGTAGACACAATCTTGGAAATAGTGGATTCTGAAAGTCTTCAGCTTCAGTGTCCCTTTGTGTTTTTTTAATATTATTCAAAGTGTCTAAGAGGTTTTGTTGAAGTGAATTTAAGTCCTTGCTATATCAGAAATGAAAGATGAAGCCAAATAAATACAACCATACTTACTCACGAATTTCATAATTTTTTGAGTATGATGTTATCCCTCATCTTGCTGTGTCTGAACACCAGCATGGTGCACTTAGTAGAGAACAACACTGGAAATGACAAGTGACCTTTTCTATAGTTTTGATAATAGGATGTTCTCCCTTGGACACCCTGATACTGATCTTGGGAATCCAGAGTTTCAAAGCTCATGCTTTAGAATCATCATTTTACACCTCATAATCCCCTAGTGGCACAACCATTTATGTTCATTAATCGAGAGATTGGTGGTTCACATGCACACTGTGGTCACGAACGGCCTGGGTATGTACTTGCCTAATGTGATAGACTTTAAAAATGCTGGTGCATACTTGTGCTTTCACATGTGTGGTGTTTCCATGGTGTGCAATCAGTTTTCAGGCAACTGATGGTTGCTTTCTTACCCAGATAGTATGCTTGTAAAATTACTATAGTGCACTCGGAAACATGTTCTCAAATTTTACTTCTACATTTCTTGTTTTGAGCACTTTTGTCATTTTGAAATTTACATTTGGTTTTTCACAACTGAGTAAAATGTTTTTTTTCTTTCAATATTTATTGCTTGTTTCTAGTATGTTCCTATTCTGTGGCCCTAGTGTCAACTTGTACTTCCCCTATATTTAAATGGAAATACATGAGACAAAATGCTCCGGTATCTCTTGTATATTCATGAAGATAAACCATGTTTTAAAAAAGAATGTTGATGATGGTGTATATAAGACGACTTCTCAATGTAATGAAAATATCTGTTGGATTAAAAGCATATTGATTAATGGCCTAAGGAAAACCCAATTAAGTCATGTCTTGAAGAGAGTGTGGATCCCTGTAGAATTTATAGAGTGACTTTCATGGAAGGCTAAATCAATTGTGCGTGAACCCATGTAATAAAACTGAAAAGCACAAAATATATAGGCATAAAGAAGGACAACCACTAATAGGCTTAAATAAATCAAGGGTGCCTATGCTGCTGGTTGCTGTGAATTCTACTCTGATTGAATGCAGGCAAGAGTCCTCACCAGGGCAAGCAAAGCACATAGCACGTGCTGTGAGTGGGCCACAGTAGACGATGGTTTCTCACGGAATGGATGACTTGGGGGTGCTTCACGGAAAAAAAGAAGTTATGCATTTATCTACGGTGGTATTATTAGTGTTAGTATTTATCTTCCAATAAGTGAACATTTTATCTATAGATATTTCAGACTGGGATTCTTCCAGTGGGAGACAAACACTTCCCAAGAAGTCGAACGTTGATGATGGGCCTCCATGTAAACCACCAGAACCGACCGCAAGCCACTCAACATCTGCAAAGTTTGGAAGGACGACCTTAGCACAAAAAGAAAAGAACATAACAGGAGCCGAGTTTGTAATTTGCGATGATCCCGTGGATGGCCTGGCTAAAGCAGGGCCATCAGAATACAAAAGCAGCAGAAGAGGTAAGCAATCAAAGACAATCCAATCATACAGCCCCTCTCTTGGCTTCAGTGGACTTCTGACTTGCCCTAACCACTTGTGTACAACTTCCTTTGAGTTTCCCTCCTTTCTGCAAACTGCCACCCAACCACACTTTTTCATGGTATTTGCTTTCTTCATGCAACCAAAGCAGCAATGACATAGCTAGGAGTCTTTGGAGGGGGGTTCTTTCCTTCCGGCTCATTGAAAGTGTACTCATACTTGAGCATAGATAGTAAACAGTAGGTTGATGGTTGAATTTTGTGACTAGAAGAGCTCATTAATTTGAAGGTTACAGATGGGCCACTTGAACCCAATGTGTCTGCATATTTCTGTATGTCTGAATTTACAATGTAAACAGCACATTCCAATGTAACCAAACCAGCACCATCTGAAAAGAAATACCAAACGGTGTGTTCACATTTTGCATAGTTCAGAATGCTGATCTTAATTTAATGAATATCAACGAAGTTTTGCTATCTAGTACCCGTTCTTAGGGGTGACGACATACCTTATTACCTTATAATACTGATGCTATTGTATGCAATGGTTAAGGAGATGTGGTTGCACCATGGTTGAAAGTGGTTGGCTGCCAATTGGCACGTCAGCCATTAGAACCCATCATTGTGTCCAGAGAAGAGAGTTATGGATGTTTGTAACTACAGAAATTCCAGTCTTGGAATCCCACTGTTATCTACCAGTAGGGTCGTTACAAGTTGTGATTGATTCAATAACACACCTAACACAAACAATAGTGAATAATAGTTCATTGTTACTTTAAAATAGTACTGTATAGTTTAAAATAGTACCAATTTGAAAGAGTACAATGACATTCAAAAGTAGAAAAAAGGGTAATTAATTTTAATTTTACCAGTCTATGCAATTTGTTGATTAATTGCATCAAATACAGTTCCTGCATTGTAGAATCAAAGGTCTTAATTGAACCAATGCTATCAGTTGGCCTAAAGAGCCTTGGTGGTACTGTTGGGTAAGCTTGAGGCTGGCAACTGTATATTTGTCATTTCAATATCTAAGAACTGCACCAGGTAGAAAGTTCCGGCTAACTGTACCCTGAAAGATGTCCATCCCTGGATATTTCTTGCCACGAGTCAGGATGGATTGGACAGTAGTGAGTTTTGGGTGGGTGTGATTAAGCCTATGTTCATTAATGATTCACGGTCATTTAAAACCATATATTTGGTTTTTTTTGTTTTTTTTTTAAATTTTTTTATTTTAACAATTTATTGGGGCTGATACAATTCTTTTCATAGTTCATACATATACATACATCAATTGTATAAAGCACATCTGTACAGTCTTTGCCCTAATCATTTTTTTCTCTTTTCTTCTTTTACATTTTATTAGGGACTCAAACAACTCTTACCACAATCCATACATATACATACATCAATTGTATAAAGCACATCCATACATTCCCTGCCCAAACATTCTTAAGGCATTTGCTCTCCACTTAATCCCCTTGCATCAGGTCCTCTTTCCCCCCCCCTCCCTCCCCATTCCTCCCTCCCTCATATGCCCTTGGTAATTTATACCTCGTTATTTTGTCATATCTTGCCCTATCCGGAGTCTCCCTTCCCCCCTTCTCTGCTGTCCCTCTCGCAGGGAAGAGGTCACATGTGGATCCTTGTAATCAGTTCCCCCTTTCCTTGAAACAGAGAATCCTTGAAACTTCGATATGGAGTTCGCGTGCTCTGCGTTAACGATGTCCTCTATCGCCTTATAATACACACATCTTTGTTTTCAATGATTACAGGAGCCCTTGTTTCACAGGGGCTCAAAGTGCTGGCTGCTAATTGGCTGGTGAGCAATTGGAAGCCATCAGTGCCACCACAGACACAAGTCGTATAAATCTGTAAACAAACCATTACAACGTGAAATCCCTCTTATGTCCTGGCTTTAGGTTCCCTATGAGTTTTAATCTATCCATAGAAACAGAAAAAAATAACAACACTGAATATATAGTTTTCAGATATTCTTAATTATAAATGATGCTGTAGCGCTGAATAGTGATATAGGGCTAATCCTTTTGTATACTGCTACTCTCTGCAATTTCTCGATTCATTGCATCCAATGTGTTTTACTTTATGTAGATTTAATGGGCTATATTTAACTAGTCCTGTAAGTAAGCCTACAGAGCCCTGGTGGCACTGTGGAGTAAATTTCAGCCCGTCAGAGGTTTATCTGGAAGTCCTAAAGCCACTAGCTGCACCACAGGAGAAACATCGGGTTAACTGTGCCCAGAATCGTGTCCAGCCTTGGGGATCCTCTTGCTATGAGTCAGACTTGACTCCATGGCAGTGGGCTTTGGGTGGGTAAGATTATGTCTGTGTTCATTAAGTGTTCATTCTCACTTGTGACCTTCAGCTATGCCATCTTTCCCTAACTGTACCATTAGCTTAGTTTTCATACGCCCACTATATTTGTCGCCCTTTTTCTCAGGGTCATGATGTGCTCCTCAGCTTAGAGAGCACCTTTGTCTCCATCAATCAGCACGCCCACATTGACTTAGGGACACTTTTGCTTTCAGTTGCTGTGATTAAAACCAGAATCTCTCTTTTTAAATCTTCTTGCCATGTTTACTTATCCTATGTTCCTATGATTTCTTCAGTATTTCCAGATGGATTCAGGTTTGTTTATGTTTCTTTTTCTACCAATGAACTAAACAGCCACTCCCAAACATACAAGTTACACATTCCTATGGCCCAGTATGAGGATTCAGCTTGATCTTCATTCCTCATGCCTGTGTGTGACCAGTTTTTGCCGTATTTTCACCCAGTTTATTATGTCCTTTGTGCCCTTTAGGTTCTATGATGAAATCTATGCATCTGAAGGTAATAATTTTATGTAAAACTTCCACATTTTTATCTTAAGACTGCAGGTTGTGTACCTTATTTGTTAATACTCTTTGTTTTAATTTCCTTTTAGGCTATCAAAGAAGCTTCTCCTGATATAGAGTTAGCACCTGAGCATGTACACACACCCAAACCAGGTAAAGTTCACAATACATATTTCACTTTGTTAAAAAGACATTAAGTTATTTCACACGTCTACAGGATTCTTGTTACTTATTTCACTTTTTGGAAATTTAGGTGACAGGCTTAACAGAAATCATGAATATGCCCATGTTGGTATTCATGTGTGATTTAAATACCTAGCGGCATAAGTGGAAGAATTCACCACAGGAAGCATGGTCTCATATCTTGTGATTTATATTCTTCCTACTTCCCAAGTTTGGAATTTGTCTACTGCTTGGAAATATACAGATGTTCCTTATGGCAGATGTGAAGTATGGCACTCTGCGACTTTTTTTCCTAATGCTTGACAATGCTCATTTGGATTCTTGTCTTCACCAGAAGCAAAGCCTTACTCTGCCTCATGTGTGTTTCAACTTTATTTCATTTTTATAGAGTCCCAGAATTGATCTTGTCAGCCAAAACTTTTCATTAACTGAAGTAGTGTGGTGTGTCGTATGTGTATTTATAATGCGGGTGAAGTCATTAATCATCCCCCAGAGAAGGTCTGTTACACAACCATTGACATAATGAATTTCACAACTCTTCAGCCTTGGGATCCTTTTATGGTATTCATTATTACATAGATTTCCTCAAAGGTTGTGTTCAGGGAGTTGGACCTATTTCCATATCAGAAATGGTAGCCGAACCCATGTAAATATGAGTGCACATTCTCAGAAATGTCATTTGTTATCCTCTTTCACCTGCCGTTATGATATTCATATTTGGAATTCCAAAAAGACAAAAAAACCTTATTTTGACTATATGATTTTCTTGTGTCAGAGCATATTGTTCTACTTTGTCACTAGGCTCAGTTTGGACTTACCCTATGTTTAAATGGAAGCACTTAGAATGCCAAAGACTATTGCTTCTCTTGTATATTCATTACGTTCACACAAAGGTTAGGTAATAAATGTTGAAGACTGTGAACTGAAGTGAGGTTAACTCATTGTATTGAAAATAGTTTTAAAATATGAAATATTATCTTCAAAAATGCTGACATGCACACAGTATTGTCTCTAGAATAAAGAAAACAGACTGCTATTCATAGTTAAGCTTGAAATGTGGAGGCAAGGGGTCTGTTATTAGGAAGAAAGAGCGAATTCTGGGAGGATTATAATGAAATTCCATGGAACACAAAATAAATCATTGAATGTGCTGAGTGATCACAAGCAGGTAACCCAGGAAATTGAAGATATTTAAACAACAGGAACGACAATTGCTAATAAGATTATCTAAATGAAGACCACTGTGCTTCTGGTCACTGTCAAGTCTACTGTGACTCGATGGAAGCACAGCGTTTCCCCAGAACAAGTGTACAACATGCCCCATGCAGTGTGACATAAAGCACCACTGTTTGTCAAGGAGAGGGAGACAAGAGACTGCTACACTCAAGCATGATTTCTGTTTATCTAAGCTGGTCACATTTATGTTATTATTTACCTTCTTGTAAATGAGCATTGTATCTTCCGATATTCCAGACTCTGGTTCCCCCCGGGTGAGTCAGGAACGTACCAGGAAACTCGACGTTGATGATCAAGATCCATTTAAGCCACCATCACAGACCACAAATCAGGCAACCTCTACGAAATGTAGAAGGATGACCTTAGAAGAAAAGGAAAGAGACAATATTGAAGTTCTGCTTGTAACAGAAGACAAAACGGTCCACACCATGGATAAAGCAGAGAGATCAGAAGTACCAAAGAGCAGAAAAGGTAAACAAGCACAGAGAAGTCAATCAGAGAGTCTCTTGGCTTCAGCCTACTTCTGACTTTCCAGAATCATTTTGTGCAAACTTCGCTTTGGGTTGACTTCTCTTACGTAACCTACAACCCAACCAGTCTTTTCCTAGGTATTTCCTTTCTTCATCCAACCAAAGCAGCAAGTAGATTTCAAGGACTGTTTGGAGGCGTTCTTTCTTGTAGGGTAGCAGAAAGCAGATATATACTTGAGAGTACATGCTAAACGGTGGGTAAATTGTCAAACTCTGGGACTGGAGGCGCACATTAGGTAGAGTTTCATAGATGGCCCACAGGGACACAGTACTACTGATTTCTCAATTGCTTTTGTCTGAAATTAGGTGCTTAAATACTAATGTATTCCGTTGTAAACAGACTCACAGCTTATGAAGAGAAATGCTGAATGACTTCCCGTCAGTTTGCATCATTCTCAATGCTGCTGTCCATTTACAGAGAATCCTTGAAACTTCGATATGGAGTTCGCGTGCTCTGCGTTAACGATGTCCTCTATCGCCTTATAATACACACATCTTTGTTTTCAATGATTACAGGAGCCCTTGTTTCACAGGGGCTCAAAGTGCTGGCTGCTAATTGGCTGGTGAGCAATTGGAAGCCATCAGTGCCACCACAGACACAAGTCGTATAAATCTGTAAACAAACCATTACAACGTGAAATCCCTCTTATGTCCTGGCTTTAGGTTCCCTATGAGTTTTAATCAATCCATAGAAACAGAAAAAAATAACAACACTGAATAAAGAGTTTTCAGATATTCTTAATTATAAATGATGCTGTAGCGCTGAATAGTGATATAGGGCTAATCCTTTTGTATACTGCTACTCTCTGCAATTTCTCGATTCATTGCATCCAATGTGTTTTACTTTATGTAGATTTAATGGGCTAAATTTAACTAGTCCTGTAAGTAAGCCTACAGAGCCCTGGTGGCACTGTGGAGTAAATTTCAGCCCGTCAGAGGTTTATCTGGAAGTCCAAAAGCCACTAGCTGCACCACAGGAGAAACATCGGGTTAACTGTGCCCAGAATCGTGTCCAGCCTTGGGGATCCTCTTGCTATGAGTCAGACTTGACTCCATGGCAGTGGGCTCTGGGTGGGTAAGATTATGTCTGTGTTCATTAAGTGTTCATTCTCACTTGTGACCTTCAGCTATGCCATCTTTCCCTAACTGTACCGTTAGCTTAGTTTTCATACGCCCACTATATTTGTCGCCCTTTTTCTCAGGGTCATGATGTGCTCCTCAGCTTAGAGAGCACCTTTGTCTCCATCAATCAGCACGCCCACATTGACTTAGGGACACTTTTGCTTTCAGTTGCTGTGATTAAAACCAGAATCTCTCTTTTTAAATCTTCTTGCCATGTTTACTTATCCTATGTTCCTATGATTTCTTCAGTATTTCCAGATGGATTCAGGTTTGTTTATGTTTCTTTTTCTACCAATGAACTAAACAGCCACTCCCAAACATACAAGTTACACATTCCTATGGCCCAGTATGAGGATTCAGCTTGATCTTCATTCCTCATGCCTGTGTGTGACCAGTTTTTGCCGTATTTTCACCCAGTTTATTATGTCCTTTGTGCCCTTTAGGTTCTATGATGAAATCTATGCATCTGAAGGTAATAATTTTATGTAAAACTTCCACATTTTTATCTTAAGACTGCAGGTTGTGTACCTTATTTGTTAATACTCTTTGTTTTAATTTCCTTTTAGGCTATCAAAGAAGCTTCTCCTGATATAGAGTTAGCACCTGAGCATGTACACACACCCAAACCAGGTAAAGTTCACAATACATATTTCACTTTGTTAAAAAGACATTAAGTTATTTCACACGTCTACAGGATTCTTGTTACTTATTTCACTTTTTGGAAATTTAGGTGACAGGCTTAACAGAAATCATGAATATGCCCATGTTGGTATTCATGTGTGATTTAAATACCTAGCGGCATAAGTGGAAGAATTCACCACAGGAAGCATGGTCTCATATCTTGTGATTTATATTCTTCCTACTTCCCAAGTTTGGAATTTGTCTACTGCTTGGAAATATACAGATGTTCCTTATGGCAGATGTGAAGTATGGCACTCTGCGACTTTTTTTCCTAATGCTTGACAATGCTCATTTGGATTCTTGTCTTCACCAGAAGCAAAGCCTTACTCTGCCTCATGTGTGTTTCAACTTTATTTCATTTTTATAGAGTCCCAGAATTGATCTTGTCAGCCAAAACTTTTCATTAACTGAAGTAGTGTGGTGTGTCGTATGTGTATTTATAATGCGGGTGAAGTCATTAATCATCCCCCAGAGAAGGTCTGTTACACAACCATTGACATAATGAATTTCACAACTCTTCAGCCTTGGGATCCTTTTATGGTATTCATTATTACATAGATTTCCTCAAAGGTTGTGTTCAGGGAGTTGGACCTATTTCCATATCAGAAATGGTAGCCGAACCCATGTAAATATGAGTGCACATTCTCAGAAATGTCATTTGTTATCCTCTTTCACCTGCCGTTATGATATTCATATTTGGAATTCCAAAAAGACAAAAAAACCTTATTTTGACTATATGATTTTCTTGTGTCAGAGCATATTGTTCTACTTTGTCACTAGGCTCAGTTTGGACTTACCCTATGTTTAAATGGAAGCACTTAGAATGCCAAAGACTATTGCTTCTCTTGTATATTCATTACGTTCACACAAAGGTTAGGTAATAAATGTTGAAGACTGTGAACTGAAGTGAGGTTAACTCATTGTATTGAAAATAGTTTTAAAATATGAAATATTATCTTCAAAAATGCTGACATGCACACAGTATTGTCTCTAGAATAAAGAAAACAGACTGCTATTCATAGTTAAGCTTGAAATGTGGAGGCAAGGGGTCTGTTATTAGGAAGAAAGAGCGAATTCTGGGAGGATTATAATGAAATTCCATGGAACACAAAATAAATCATTGAATGTGCTGAGTGATCACAAGCAGGTAACCCAGGAAATTGAAGATATTTAAACAACAGGAACGACAATTGCTAATAAGATTATCTAAATGAAGACCACTGTGCTTCTGGTCACTGTCAAGTCTACTGTGACTCGATGGAAGCACAGCGTTTCCCCAGAACAAGTGTACAACATGCCCCATGCAGTGTGACATAAAGCACCACTGTTTGTCAAGGAGAGGGAGACAAGAGACTGCTACACTCAAGCATGATTTCTGTTTATCTAAGCTGGTCACATTTATGTTATTATTTACCTTCTTGTAAATGAACATTGTATCTTCCGATATTCCAGACTCTGGTTCCCCCCGGGTAAGTCAGGAACGTACCAGGAAACTCGACGTTGATGATCAAGATCCATTTAAGCCACCATCACAGACCACAAATCAGGCAACCTCTACGAAATGTAGAAGGATGACCTTAGAAGAAAAGGAAAGAGACAATATTGAAGTTCTGCTTGTAACAGAAGACACAACGGTCTACAACATGGATAAAGCAGAGAGATCAGAAGTACCAAAGAGCAGAAAAGGTAAACAAGCACAGAGAAGTCAATCAGAGAGTCTCTTGGCTTCAGCCTACTTCTGACTTTCCAGAATCATTTTGTGCAAACTTCGCTTTGGGTTGACTTCTCTTACGTAACCTACAACCCAACCAGTCTTTTCCTAGGTATTTCCTTTCTTCATCCAACCAAAGCAGCAAGTAGATTTCAAGGACTGTTTGGAGGCGTTCTTTCTTGTAGGGTAGCAGAAAGCAGATATATACTTGAGAGTACATGCTAAACGGTGGGTAAATTGTCAAACTCTGGGACTGGAGGCGCACATTAGGTAGAGTTTCATAGATGGCCCACAGGGACACAGTACTACTGATTTCTCAATTGCTTTTGTCTGAAATTAGGTGCTTAAATACTAATGTATTCCGTTGTAAACAGACTCACAGCTTATGAAGAGAAATGCTGAATGACTTCCCGTCAGTTTGCATCATTCTCAATGCTGCTGTCCATTTACAGAGAATCCTTGAAACTTCGATATGGAGTTCGCGTGCTCTGCGTTAACGATGTCCTCTATCGCCTTATAATACACACATCTTTGTTTTCAATGATTACAGGAGCCCTTGTTTCACAGGGGCTCAAAGTGCTGGCTGCTAATTGGCTGGTGAGCAATTGGAAGCCATCAGTGCCACCACAGACACAAGTCGTATAAATCTGTAAACAAACCATTACAACGTGAAATCCCTCTTATGTCCTGGCTTTAGGTTCCCTATGAGTTTTAATCAATCCATAGAAACAGAAAAAAATAACAACACTGAATAAAGAGTTTTCAGATATTCTTAATTATAAATGATGCTGTAGCGCTGAATAGTGATATAGGGCTAATCCTTTTGTATACTGCTACTCTCTGCAATTTCTCGATTCATTGCATCCAATGTGTTTTACTTTATGTAGATTTAATGGGCTAAATTTAACTAGTCCTGTAAGTAAGCCTACAGAGCCCTGGTGGCACTGTGGAGTAAATTTCAGCCCGTCAGAGGTTTATCTGGAAGTCCAAAAGCCACTAGCTGCACCACAGGAGAAACATCGGGTTAACTGTGCCCAGAATCGTGTCCAGCCTTGGGGATCCTCTTGCTATGAGTCAGACTTGACTCCATGGCAGTGGGCTCTGGGTGGGTAAGATTATGTCTGTGTTCATTAAGTGTTCATTCTCACTTGTGACCTTCAGCTATGCCATCTTTCCCTAACTGTACCGTTAGCTTAGTTTTCATACGCCCACTATATTTGTCGCCCTTTTTCTCAGGGTCATGATGTGCTCCTCAGCTTAGAGAGCACCTTTGTCTCCATCAATCAGCACGCCCACATTGACTTAGGGACACTTTTGCTTTCAGTTGCTGTGATTAAAACCAGAATCTCTCTTTTTAAATCTTCTTGCCATGTTTACTTATCCTATGTTCCTATGATTTCTTCAGTATTTCCAGATGGATTCAGGTTTGTTTATGTTTCTTTTTCTACCAATGAACTAAACAGCCACTCCCAAACATACAAGTTACACATTCCTATGGCCCAGTATGAGGATTCAGCTTGATCTTCATTCCTCATGCCTGTGTGTGACCAGTTTTTGCCGTATTTTCACCCAGTTTATTATGTCCTTTGTGCCCTTTAGGTTCTATGATGAAATCTATGCATCTGAAGGTAATAATTTTATGTAAAACTTCCACATTTTTATCTTAAGACTGCAGGTTGTGTACCTTATTTGTTAATACTCTTTGTTTTAATTTCCTTTTAGGCTATCAAAGAAGCTTCTCCTGATATAGAGTTAGCACCTGAGCATGTACACACACCCAAACCAGGTAAAGTTCACAATACATATTTCACTTTGTTAAAAAGACATTAAGTTATTTCACACGTCTACAGGATTCTTGTTACTTATTTCACTTTTTGGAAATTTAGGTGACAGGCTTAACAGAAATCATGAATATGCCCATGTTGGTATTCATGTGTGATTTAAATACCTAGCGGCATAAGTGGAAGAATTCACCACAGGAAGCATGGTCTCATATCTTGTGATTTATATTCTTCCTACTTCCCAAGTTTGGAATTTGTCTACTGCTTGGAAATATACAGATGTTCCTTATGGCAGATGTGAAGTATGGCACTCTGCGACTTTTTTTCCTAATGCTTGACAATGCTCATTTGGATTCTTGTCTTCACCAGAAGCAAAGCCTTACTCTGCCTCATGTGTGTTTCAACTTTATTTCATTTTTATAGAGTCCCAGAATTGATCTTGTCAGCCAAAACTTTTCATTAACTGAAGTAGTGTGGTGTGTCGTATGTGTATTTATAATGCGGGTGAAGTCATTAATCATCCCCCAGAGAAGGTCTGTTACACAACCATTGACATAATGAATTTCACAACTCTTCAGCCTTGGGATCCTTTTATGGTATTCATTATTACATAGATTTCCTCAAAGGTTGTGTTCAGGGAGTTGGACCTATTTCCATATCAGAAATGGTAGCCGAACCCATGTAAATATGAGTGCACATTCTCAGAAATGTCATTTGTTATCCTCTTTCACCTGCCGTTATGATATTCATATTTGGAATTCCAAAAAGACAAAAAAACCTTATTTTGACTATATGATTTTCTTGTGTCAGAGCATATTGTTCTACTTTGTCACTAGGCTCAGTTTGGACTTACCCTATGTTTAAATGGAAGCACTTAGAATGCCAAAGACTATTGCTTCTCTTGTATATTCATTACGTTCACACAAAGGTTAGGTAATAAATGTTGAAGACTGTGAACTGAAGTGAGGTTAACTCATTGTATTGAAAATAGTTTTAAAATATGAAATATTATCTTCAAAAATGCTGACATGCACACAGTATTGTCTCTAGAATAAAGAAAACAGACTGCTATTCATAGTTAAGCTTGAAATGTGGAGGCAAGGGGTCTGTTATTAGGAAGAAAGAGCGAATTCTGGGAGGATTATAATGAAATTCCATGGAACACAAAATAAATCATTGAATGTGCTGAGTGATCACAAGCAGGTAACCCAGGAAATTGAAGATATTTAAACAACAGGAACGACAATTGCTAATAAGATTATCTAAATGAAGACCACTGTGCTTCTGGTCACTGTCAAGTCTACTGTGACTCGATGGAAGCACAGCGTTTCCCCAGAACAAGTGTACAACATGCCCCATGCAGTGTGACATAAAGCACCACTGTTTGTCAAGGAGAGGGAGACAAGAGACTGCTACACTCAAGCATGATTTCTGTTTATCTAAGCTGGTCACATTTATGTTATTATTTACCTTCTTGTAAATGAACATTGTATCTTCCGATATTCCAGACTCTGGTTCCCCCCGGGTAAGTCAGGAACGTACCAGGAAACTCGACGTTGATGATCAAGATCCATTTAAGCCACCATCACAGACCACAAATCAGGCAACCTCTACGAAATGTAGAAGGATGACCTTAGAAGAAAAGGAAAGAGACAATATTGAAGTTCTGCTTGTAACAGAAGACACAACGGTCTACAACATGGATAAAGCAGAGAGATCAGAAGTACCAAAGAGCAGAAAAGGTAAACAAGCACAGAGAAGTCAATCAGAGAGTCTCTTGGCTTCAGCCTACTTCTGACTTTCCAGAATCATTTTGTGCAAACTTCGCTTTGGGTTGACTTCTCTTACGTAACCTACAACCCAACCAGTCTTTTCCTAGGTATTTCCTTTCTTCATCCAACCAAAGCAGCAAGTAGATTTCAAGGACTGTTTGGAGGCGTTCTTTCTTGTAGGGTAGCAGAAAGCAGATATATACTTGAGAGTACATGCTAAACGGTGGGTAAATTGTCAAACTCTGGGACTGGAGGCGCACATTAGGTAGAGTTTCATAGATGGCCCACAGGGACACAGTACTACTGATTTCTCAATTGCTTTTGTCTGAAATTAGGTGCTTAAATACTAATGTATTCCGTTGTAAACAGACTCACAGCTTATGAAGAGAAATGCTGAATGACTTCCCGTCAGTTTGCATCATTCTCAATGCTGCTGTCCATTTACAGAGAATCCTTGAAACTTCGATATGGAGTTCGCGTGCTCTGCGTTAACGATGTCCTCTATCGCCTTATAATACACACATCTTTGTTTTCAATGATTACAGGAGCCCTTGTTTCACAGGGGCTCAAAGTGCTGGCTGCTAATTGGCTGGTGAGCAATTGGAAGCCATCAGTGCCACCACAGACACAAGTCGTATAAATCTGTAAACAAACCATTACAACGTGAAATCCCTCTTATGTCCTGGCTTTAGGTTCCCTATGAGTTTTAATCAATCCATAGAAACAGAAAAAAATAACAACACTGAATAAAGAGTTTTCAGATATTCTTAATTATAAATGATGCTGTAGCGCTGAATAGTGATATAGGGCTAATCCTTTTGTATACTGCTACTCTCTGCAATTTCTCGATTCATTGCATCCAATGTGTTTTACTTTATGTAGATTTAATGGGCTAAATTTAACTAGTCCTGTAAGTAAGCCTACAGAGCCCTGGTGGCACTGTGGAGTAAATTTCAGCCCGTCAGAGGTTTATCTGGAAGTCCAAAAGCCACTAGCTGCACCACAGGAGAAACATCGGGTTAACTGTGCCCAGAATCGTGTCCAGCCTTGGGGATCCTCTTGCTATGAGTCAGACTTGACTCCATGGCAGTGGGCTCTGGGTGGGTAAGATTATGTCTGTGTTCATTAAGTGTTCATTCTCACTTGTGACCTTCAGCTATGCCATCTTTCCCTAACTGTACCGTTAGCTTAGTTTTCATACGCCCACTATATTTGTCGCCCTTTTTCTCAGGGTCATGATGTGCTCCTCAGCTTAGAGAGCACCTTTGTCTCCATCAATCAGCACGCCCACATTGACTTAGGGACACTTTTGCTTTCAGTTGCTGTGATTAAAACCAGAATCTCTCTTTTTAAATCTTCTTGCCATGTTTACTTATCCTATGTTCCTATGATTTCTTCAGTATTTCCAGATGGATTCAGGTTTGTTTATGTTTCTTTTTCTACCAATGAACTAAACAGCCACTCCCAAACATACAAGTTACACATTCCTATGGCCCAGTATGAGGATTCAGCTTGATCTTCATTCCTCATGCCTGTGTGTGACCAGTTTTTGCCGTATTTTCACCCAGTTTATTATGTCCTTTGTGCCCTTTAGGTTCTATGATGAAATCTATGCATCTGAAGGTAATAATTTTATGTAAAACTTCCACATTTTTATCTTAAGACTGCAGGTTGTGTACCTTATTTGTTAATACTCTTTGTTTTAATTTCCTTTTAGGCTATCAAAGAAGCTTCTCCTGATATAGAGTTAGCACCTGAGCATGTACACACACCCAAACCAGGTAAAGTTCACAATACATATTTCACTTTGTTAAAAAGACATTAAGTTATTTCACACGTCTACAGGATTCTTGTTACTTATTTCACTTTTTGGAAATTTAGGTGACAGGCTTAACAGAAATCATGAATATGCCCATGTTGGTATTCATGTGTGATTTAAATACCTAGCGGCATAAGTGGAAGAATTCACCACAGGAAGCATGGTCTCATATCTTGTGATTTATATTCTTCCTACTTCCCAAGTTTGGAATTTGTCTACTGCTTGGAAATATACAGATGTTCCTTATGGCAGATGTGAAGTATGGCACTCTGCGACTTTTTTTCCTAATGCTTGACAATGCTCATTTGGATTCTTGTCTTCACCAGAAGCAAAGCCTTACTCTGCCTCATGTGTGTTTCAACTTTATTTCATTTTTATAGAGTCCCAGAATTGATCTTGTCAGCCAAAACTTTTCATTAACTGAAGTAGTGTGGTGTGTCGTATGTGTATTTATAATGCGGGTGAAGTCATTAATCATCCCCCAGAGAAGGTCTGTTACACAACCATTGACATAATGAATTTCACAACTCTTCAGCCTTGGGATCCTTTTATGGTATTCATTATTACATAGATTTCCTCAAAGGTTGTGTTCAGGGAGTTGGACCTATTTCCATATCAGAAATGGTAGCCGAACCCATGTAAATATGAGTGCACATTCTCAGAAATGTCATTTGTTATCCTCTTTCACCTGCCGTTATGATATTCATATTTGGAATTCCAAAAAGACAAAAAAACCTTATTTTGACTATATGATTTTCTTGTGTCAGAGCATATTGTTCTACTTTGTCACTAGGCTCAGTTTGGACTTACCCTATGTTTAAATGGAAGCACTTAGAATGCCAAAGACTATTGCTTCTCTTGTATATTCATTACGTTCACACAAAGGTTAGGTAATAAATGTTGAAGACTGTGAACTGAAGTGAGGTTAACTCATTGTATTGAAAATAGTTTTAAAATATGAAATATTATCTTCAAAAATGCTGACATGCACACAGTATTGTCTCTAGAATAAAGAAAACAGACTGCTATTCATAGTTAAGCTTGAAATGTGGAGGCAAGGGGTCTGTTATTAGGAAGAAAGAGCGAATTCTGGGAGGATTATAATGAAATTCCATGGAACACAAAATAAATCATTGAATGTGCTGAGTGATCACAAGCAGGTAACCCAGGAAATTGAAGATATTTAAACAACAGGAACGACAATTGCTAATAAGATTATCTAAATGAAGACCACTGTGCTTCTGGTCACTGTCAAGTCTACTGTGACTCGATGGAAGCACAGCGTTTCCCCAGAACAAGTGTACAACATGCCCCATGCAGTGTGACATAAAGCACCACTGTTTGTCAAGGAGAGGGAGACAAGAGACTGCTACACTCAAGCATGATTTCTGTTTATCTAAGCTGGTCACATTTATGTTATTATTTACCTTCTTGTAAATGAACATTGTATCTTCCGATATTCCAGACTCTGGTTCCCCCCGGGTAAGTCAGGAACGTACCAGGAAACTCGACGTTGATGATCAAGATCCATTTAAGCCACCATCACAGACCACAAATCAGGCAACCTCTACGAAATGTAGAAGGATGACCTTAGAAGAAAAGGAAAGAGACAATATTGAAGTTCTGCTTGTAACAGAAGACACAACGGTCTACAACATGGATAAAGCAGAGAGATCAGAAGTACCAAAGAGCAGAAAAGGTAAACAAGCACAGAGAAGTCAATCAGAGAGTCTCTTGGCTTCAGCCTACTTCTGACTTTCCAGAATCATTTTGTGCAAACTTCGCTTTGGGTTGACTTCTCTTACGTAACCTACAACCCAACCAGTCTTTTCCTAGGTATTTCCTTTCTTCATCCAACCAAAGCAGCAAGTAGATTTCAAGGACTGTTTGGAGGCGTTCTTTCTTGTAGGGTAGCAGAAAGCAGATATATACTTGAGAGTACATGCTAAACGGTGGGTAAATTGTCAAACTCTGGGACTGGAGGCGCACATTAGGTAGAGTTTCATAGATGGCCCACAGGGACACAGTACTACTGATTTCTCAATTGCTTTTGTCTGAAATTAGGTGCTTAAATACTAATGTATTCCGTTGTAAACAGACTCACAGCTTATGAAGAGAAATGCTGAATGACTTCCCGTCAGTTTGCATCATTCTCAATGCTGCTGTCCATTTACAGAGAATCCTTGAAACTTCGATATGGAGTTCGCGTGCTCTGCGTTAACGATGTCCTCTATCGCCTTATAATACACACATCTTTGTTTTCAATGATTACAGGAGCCCTTGTTTCACAGGGGCTCAAAGTGCTGGCTGCTAATTGGCTGGTGAGCAATTGGAAGCCATCAGTGCCACCACAGACACAAGTCGTATAAATCTGTAAACAAACCATTACAACGTGAAATCCCTCTTATGTCCTGGCTTTAGGTTCCCTATGAGTTTTAATCAATCCATAGAAACAGAAAAAAATAACAACACTGAATAAAGAGTTTTCAGATATTCTTAATTATAAATGATGCTGTAGCGCTGAATAGTGATATAGGGCTAATCCTTTTGTATACTGCTACTCTCTGCAATTTCTCGATTCATTGCATCCAATGTGTTTTACTTTATGTAGATTTAATGGGCTAAATTTAACTAGTCCTGTAAGTAAGCCTACAGAGCCCTGGTGGCACTGTGGAGTAAATTTCAGCCCGTCAGAGGTTTATCTGGAAGTCCAAAAGCCACTAGCTGCACCACAGGAGAAACATCGGGTTAACTGTGCCCAGAATCGTGTCCAGCCTTGGGGATCCTCTTGCTATGAGTCAGACTTGACTCCATGGCAGTGGGCTCTGGGTGGGTAAGATTATGTCTGTGTTCATTAAGTGTTCATTCTCACTTGTGACCTTCAGCTATGCCATCTTTCCCTAACTGTACCGTTAGCTTAGTTTTCATACGCCCACTATATTTGTCGCCCTTTTTCTCAGGGTCATGATGTGCTCCTCAGCTTAGAGAGCACCTTTGTCTCCATCAATCAGCACGCCCACATTGACTTAGGGACACTTTTGCTTTCAGTTGCTGTGATTAAAACCAGAATCTCTCTTTTTAAATCTTCTTGCCATGTTTACTTATCCTATGTTCCTATGATTTCTTCAGTATTTCCAGATGGATTCAGGTTTGTTTATGTTTCTTTTTCTACCAATGAACTAAACAGCCACTCCCAAACATACAAGTTACACATTCCTATGGCCCAGTATGAGGATTCAGCTTGATCTTCATTCCTCATGCCTGTGTGTGACCAGTTTTTGCCGTATTTTCACCCAGTTTATTATGTCCTTTGTGCCCTTTAGGTTCTATGATGAAATCTATGCATCTGAAGGTAATAATTTTATGTAAAACTTCCACATTTTTATCTTAAGACTGCAGGTTGTGTACCTTATTTGTTAATACTCTTTGTTTTAATTTCCTTTTAGGCTATCAAAGAAGCTTCTCCTGATATAGAGTTAGCACCTGAGCATGTACACACACCCAAACCAGGTAAAGTTCACAATACATATTTCACTTTGTTAAAAAGACATTAAGTTATTTCACACGTCTACAGGATTCTTGTTACTTATTTCACTTTTTGGAAATTTAGGTGACAGGCTTAACAGAAATCATGAATATGCCCATGTTGGTATTCATGTGTGATTTAAATACCTAGCGGCATAAGTGGAAGAATTCACCACAGGAAGCATGGTCTCATATCTTGTGATTTATATTCTTCCTACTTCCCAAGTTTGGAATTTGTCTACTGCTTGGAAATATACAGATGTTCCTTATGGCAGATGTGAAGTATGGCACTCTGCGACTTTTTTTCCTAATGCTTGACAATGCTCATTTGGATTCTTGTCTTCACCAGAAGCAAAGCCTTACTCTGCCTCATGTGTGTTTCAACTTTATTTCATTTTTATAGAGTCCCAGAATTGATCTTGTCAGCCAAAACTTTTCATTAACTGAAGTAGTGTGGTGTGTCGTATGTGTATTTATAATGCGGGTGAAGTCATTAATCATCCCCCAGAGAAGGTCTGTTACACAACCATTGACATAATGAATTTCACAACTCTTCAGCCTTGGGATCCTTTTATGGTATTCATTATTACATAGATTTCCTCAAAGGTTGTGTTCAGGGAGTTGGACCTATTTCCATATCAGAAATGGTAGCCGAACCCATGTAAATATGAGTGCACATTCTCAGAAATGTCATTTGTTATCCTCTTTCACCTGCCGTTATGATATTCATATTTGGAATTCCAAAAAGACAAAAAAACCTTATTTTGACTATATGATTTTCTTGTGTCAGAGCATATTGTTCTACTTTGTCACTAGGCTCAGTTTGGACTTACCCTATGTTTAAATGGAAGCACTTAGAATGCCAAAGACTATTGCTTCTCTTGTATATTCATTACGTTCACACAAAGGTTAGGTAATAAATGTTGAAGACTGTGAACTGAAGTGAGGTTAACTCATTGTATTGAAAATAGTTTTAAAATATGAAATATTATCTTCAAAAATGCTGACATGCACACAGTATTGTCTCTAGAATAAAGAAAACAGACTGCTATTCATAGTTAAGCTTGAAATGTGGAGGCAAGGGGTCTGTTATTAGGAAGAAAGAGCGAATTCTGGGAGGATTATAATGAAATTCCATGGAACACAAAATAAATCATTGAATGTGCTGAGTGATCACAAGCAGGTAACCCAGGAAATTGAAGATATTTAAACAACAGGAACGACAATTGCTAATAAGATTATCTAAATGAAGACCACTGTGCTTCTGGTCACTGTCAAGTCTACTGTGACTCGATGGAAGCACAGCGTTTCCCCAGAACAAGTGTACAACATGCCCCATGCAGTGTGACATAAAGCACCACTGTTTGTCAAGGAGAGGGAGACAAGAGACTGCTACACTCAAGCATGATTTCTGTTTATCTAAGCTGGTCACATTTATGTTATTATTTACCTTCTTGTAAATGAACATTGTATCTTCCGATATTCCAGACTCTGGTTCCCCCCGGGTAAGTCAGGAACGTACCAGGAAACTCGACGTTGATGATCAAGATCCATTTAAGCCACCATCACAGACCACAAATCAGGCAACCTCTACGAAATGTAGAAGGATGACCTTAGAAGAAAAGGAAAGAGACAATATTGAAGTTCTGCTTGTAACAGAAGACACAACGGTCTACAACATGGATAAAGCAGAGAGATCAGAAGTACCAAAGAGCAGAAAAGGTAAACAAGCACAGAGAAGTCAATCAGAGAGTCTCTTGGCTTCAGCCTACTTCTGACTTTCCAGAATCATTTTGTGCAAACTTCGCTTTGGGTTGACTTCTCTTACGTAACCTACAACCCAACCAGTCTTTTCCTAGGTATTTCCTTTCTTCATCCAACCAAAGCAGCAAGTAGATTTCAAGGACTGTTTGGAGGCGTTCTTTCTTGTAGGGTAGCAGAAAGCAGATATATACTTGAGAGTACATGCTAAACGGTGGGTAAATTGTCAAACTCTGGGACTGGAGGCGCACATTAGGTAGAGTTTCATAGATGGCCCACAGGGACACAGTACTACTGATTTCTCAATTGCTTTTGTCTGAAATTAGGTGCTTAAATACTAATGTATTCCGTTGTAAACAGACTCACAGCTTATGAAGAGAAATGCTGAATGACTTCCCGTCAGTTTGCATCATTCTCAATGCTGCTGTCCATTTACAGAGAATCCTTGAAACTTCGATATGGAGTTCGCGTGCTCTGCGTTAACGATGTCCTCTATCGCCTTATAATACACACATCTTTGTTTTCAATGATTACAGGAGCCCTTGTTTCACAGGGGCTCAAAGTGCTGGCTGCTAATTGGCTGGTGAGCAATTGGAAGCCATCAGTGCCACCACAGACACAAGTCGTATAAATCTGTAAACAAACCATTACAACGTGAAATCCCTCTTATGTCCTGGCTTTAGGTTCCCTATGAGTTTTAATCAATCCATAGAAACAGAAAAAAATAACAACACTGAATAAAGAGTTTTCAGATATTCTTAATTATAAATGATGCTGTAGCGCTGAATAGTGATATAGGGCTAATCCTTTTGTATACTGCTACTCTCTGCAATTTCTCGATTCATTGCATCCAATGTGTTTTACTTTATGTAGATTTAATGGGCTAAATTTAACTAGTCCTGTAAGTAAGCCTACAGAGCCCTGGTGGCACTGTGGAGTAAATTTCAGCCCGTCAGAGGTTTATCTGGAAGTCCAAAAGCCACTAGCTGCACCACAGGAGAAACATCGGGTTAACTGTGCCCAGAATCGTGTCCAGCCTTGGGGATCCTCTTGCTATGAGTCAGACTTGACTCCATGGCAGTGGGCTCTGGGTGGGTAAGATTATGTCTGTGTTCATTAAGTGTTCATTCTCACTTGTGACCTTCAGCTATGCCATCTTTCCCTAACTGTACCGTTAGCTTAGTTTTCATACGCCCACTATATTTGTCGCCCTTTTTCTCAGGGTCATGATGTGCTCCTCAGCTTAGAGAGCACCTTTGTCTCCATCAATCAGCACGCCCACATTGACTTAGGGACACTTTTGCTTTCAGTTGCTGTGATTAAAACCAGAATCTCTCTTTTTAAATCTTCTTGCCATGTTTACTTATCCTATGTTCCTATGATTTCTTCAGTATTTCCAGATGGATTCAGGTTTGTTTATGTTTCTTTTTCTACCAATGAACTAAACAGCCACTCCCAAACATACAAGTTACACATTCCTATGGCCCAGTATGAGGATTCAGCTTGATCTTCATTCCTCATGCCTGTGTGTGACCAGTTTTTGCCGTATTTTCACCCAGTTTATTATGTCCTTTGTGCCCTTTAGGTTCTATGATGAAATCTATGCATCTGAAGGTAATAATTTTATGTAAAACTTCCACATTTTTATCTTAAGACTGCAGGTTGTGTACCTTATTTGTTAATACTCTTTGTTTTAATTTCCTTTTAGGCTATCAAAGAAGCTTCTCCTGATATAGAGTTAGCACCTGAGCATGTACACACACCCAAACCAGGTAAAGTTCACAATACATATTTCACTTTGTTAAAAAGACATTAAGTTATTTCACACGTCTACAGGATTCTTGTTACTTATTTCACTTTTTGGAAATTTAGGTGACAGGCTTAACAGAAATCATGAATATGCCCATGTTGGTATTCATGTGTGATTTAAATACCTAGCGGCATAAGTGGAAGAATTCACCACAGGAAGCATGGTCTCATATCTTGTGATTTATATTCTTCCTACTTCCCAAGTTTGGAATTTGTCTACTGCTTGGAAATATACAGATGTTCCTTATGGCAGATGTGAAGTATGGCACTCTGCGACTTTTTTTCCTAATGCTTGACAATGCTCATTTGGATTCTTGTCTTCACCAGAAGCAAAGCCTTACTCTGCCTCATGTGTGTTTCAACTTTATTTCATTTTTATAGAGTCCCAGAATTGATCTTGTCAGCCAAAACTTTTCATTAACTGAAGTAGTGTGGTGTGTCGTATGTGTATTTATAATGCGGGTGAAGTCATTAATCATCCCCCAGAGAAGGTCTGTTACACAACCATTGACATAATGAATTTCACAACTCTTCAGCCTTGGGATCCTTTTATGGTATTCATTATTACATAGATTTCCTCAAAGGTTGTGTTCAGGGAGTTGGACCTATTTCCATATCAGAAATGGTAGCCGAACCCATGTAAATATGAGTGCACATTCTCAGAAATGTCATTTGTTATCCTCTTTCACCTGCCGTTATGATATTCATATTTGGAATTCCAAAAAGACAAAAAAACCTTATTTTGACTATATGATTTTCTTGTGTCAGAGCATATTGTTCTACTTTGTCACTAGGCTCAGTTTGGACTTACCCTATGTTTAAATGGAAGCACTTAGAATGCCAAAGACTATTGCTTCTCTTGTATATTCATTACGTTCACACAAAGGTTAGGTAATAAATGTTGAAGACTGTGAACTGAAGTGAGGTTAACTCATTGTATTGAAAATAGTTTTAAAATATGAAATATTATCTTCAAAAATGCTGACATGCACACAGTATTGTCTCTAGAATAAAGAAAACAGACTGCTATTCATAGTTAAGCTTGAAATGTGGAGGCAAGGGGTCTGTTATTAGGAAGAAAGAGCGAATTCTGGGAGGATTATAATGAAATTCCATGGAACACAAAATAAATCATTGAATGTGCTGAGTGATCACAAGCAGGTAACCCAGGAAATTGAAGATATTTAAACAACAGGAACGACAATTGCTAATAAGATTATCTAAATGAAGACCACTGTGCTTCTGGTCACTGTCAAGTCTACTGTGACTCGATGGAAGCACAGCGTTTCCCCAGAACAAGTGTACAACATGCCCCATGCAGTGTGACATAAAGCACCACTGTTTGTCAAGGAGAGGGAGACAAGAGACTGCTACACTCAAGCATGATTTCTGTTTATCTAAGCTGGTCACATTTATGTTATTATTTACCTTCTTGTAAATGAGCATTGTATCTTCCGATATTCCAGACTCTGGTTCCCCCCGGGTGAGTCAGGAACGTACCAGGAAACTCGACGTTGATGATCAAGATCCATTTAAGCCACCATCACAGACCACAAATCAGGCAACCTCTACGAAATGTAGAAGGATGACCTTAGAAGAAAAGGAAAGAGACAATATTGAAGTTCTGCTTGTAACAGAAGACAAAACGGTCCACACCATGGATAAAGCAGAGAGATCAGAAGTACCAAAGAGCAGAAAAGGTAAACAAGCACAGAGAAGTCAATCAGAGAGTCTCTTGGCTTCAGCCTACTTCTGACTTTCCAGAATCATTTTGTGCAAACTTCGCTTTGGGTTGACTTCTCTTACGTAACCTACAACCCAACCAGTCTTTTCCTAGGTATTTCCTTTCTTCATCCAACCAAAGCAGCAAGTAGATTTCAAGGACTGTTTGGAGGCGTTCTTTCTTGTAGGGTAGCAGAAAGCAGATATATACTTGAGAGTACATGCTAAACGGTGGGTAAATTGTCAAACTCTGAGACTGGAGGCGCACATTAGGTAGAGTTTCATAGATGGCCCACAGGGACACAGTACTACTGATTTCTCAATTGCTTTTGTCTGAAATTAGGTGCTTAAATACTAATGTATTCCGTTGTAAACAGACTCACAGCTTATGAAGAGAAATGCTGAATGACTTCCCGTCAGTTTGCATCATTCTCAATGCTGCTGTCCATTTACAGAGAATCCTTGAAACTTCGATATGGAGTTCGCGTGCTCTGCGTTAACGATGTCCTCTATCGCCTTATAATACACACATCTTTGTTTTCAATGATTACAGGAGCCCTTGTTTCACAGGGGCTCAAAGTGCTGGCTGCTAATTGGCTGGTGAGCAATTGGAAGCCATCAGTGCCACCACAGACACAAGTCGTATAAATCTGTAAACAAACCATTACAACGTGAAATCCCTCTTATGTCCTGGCTTTAGGTTCCCTATGAGTTTTAATCAATCCATAGAAACAGAAAAAAATAACAACACTGAATAAAGAGTTTTCAGATATTCTTAATTATAAATGATGCTGTAGCGCTGAATAGTGATATAGGGCTAATCCTTTTGTATACTGCTACTCTCTGCAATTTCTCGATTCATTGCATCCAATGTGTTTTACTTTATGTAGATTTAATGGGCTAAATTTAACTAGTCCTGTAAGTAAGCCTACAGAGCCCTGGTGGCACTGTGGAGTAAATTTCAGCCCGTCAGAGGTTTATCTGGAAGTCCAAAAGCCACTAGCTGCACCACAGGAGAAACATCGGGTTAACTGTGCCCAGAATCGTGTCCAGCCTTGGGGATCCTCTTGCTATGAGTCAGACTTGACTCCATGGCAGTGGGCTCTGGGTGGGTAAGATTATGTCTGTGTTCATTAAGTGTTCATTCTCACTTGTGACCTTCAGCTATGCCATCTTTCCCTAACTGTACCGTTAGCTTAGTTTTCATACGCCCACTATATTTGTCGCCCTTTTTCTCAGGGTCATGATGTGCTCCTCAGCTTAGAGAGCACCTTTGTCTCCATCAATCAGCACGCCCACATTGACTTAGGGACACTTTTGCTTTCAGTTGCTGTGATTAAAACCAGAATCTCTCTTTTTAAATCTTCTTGCCATGTTTACTTATCCTATGTTCCTATGATTTCTTCAGTATTTCCAGATGGATTCAGGTTTGTTTATGTTTCTTTTTCTACCAATGAACTAAACAGCCACTCCCAAACATACAAGTTACACATTCCTATGGCCCAGTATGAGGATTCAGCTTGATCTTCATTCCTCATGCCTGTGTGTGACCAGTTTTTGCCGTATTTTCACCCAGTTTATTATGTCCTTTGTGCCCTTTAGGTTCTATGATGAAATCTATGCATCTGAAGGTAATAATTTTATGTAAAACTTCCACATTTTTATCTTAAGACTGCAGGTTGTGTACCTTATTTGTTAATACTCTTTGTTTTAATTTCCTTTTAGGCTATCAAAGAAGCTTCTCCTGATATAGAGTTAGCACCTGAGCATGTACACACACCCAAACCAGGTAAAGTTCACAATACATATTTCACTTTGTTAAAAAGACATTAAGTTATTTCACACGTCTACAGGATTCTTGTTACTTATTTCACTTTTTGGAAATTTAGGTGACAGGCTTAACAGAAATCATGAATATGCCCATGTTGGTATTCATGTGTGATTTAAATACCTAGCGGCATAAGTGGAAGAATTCACCACAGGAAGCATGGTCTCATATCTTGTGATTTATATTCTTCCTACTTCCCAAGTTTGGAATTTGTCTACTGCTTGGAAATATACAGATGTTCCTTATGGCAGATGTGAAGTATGGCACTCTGCGACTTTTTTTCCTAATGCTTGACAATGCTCATTTGGATTCTTGTCTTCACCAGAAGCAAAGCCTTACTCTGCCTCATGTGTGTTTCAACTTTATTTCATTTTTATAGAGTCCCAGAATTGATCTTGTCAGCCAAAACTTTTCATTAACTGAAGTAGTGTGGTGTGTCGTATGTGTATTTATAATGCGGGTGAAGTCATTAATCATCCCCCAGAGAAGGTCTGTTACACAACCATTGACATAATGAATTTCACAACTCTTCAGCCTTGGGATCCTTTTATGGTATTCATTATTACATAGATTTCCTCAAAGGTTGTGTTCAGGGAGTTGGACCTATTTCCATATCAGAAATGGTAGCCGAACCCATGTAAATATGAGTGCACATTCTCAGAAATGTCATTTGTTATCCTCTTTCACCTGCCGTTATGATATTCATATTTGGAATTCCAAAAAGACAAAAAAACCTTATTTTGACTATATGATTTTCTTGTGTCAGAGCATATTGTTCTACTTTGTCACTAGGCTCAGTTTAGACTTACCCTATGTTTAAATGGAAGCACTTAGAATGCCAAAGACTATTGCTTCTCTTGTATATTCATTACGTTCACACAAAGGTTAGGTAATAAATGTTGAAGACTGTGAACTGAAGTGAGGTTAACTCATTGTATTGAAAATAGTTTTAAAATATGAAATATTATCTTCAAAAATGCTGACATGCACACAGTATTGTCTCTAGAATAAAGAAAACAGACTGCTATTCATAGTTAAGCTTGAAATGTGGAGGCAAGGGGTCTGTTATTAGGAAGAAAGAGCGAATTCTGGGAGGATTATAATGAAATTCCATGGAACACAAAATAAATCATTGAATGTGCTGAGTGATCACAAGCAGGTAACCCAGGAAATTGAAGATATTTAAACAACAGGAACGACAATTGCTAATAAGATTATCTAAATGAAGACCACTGTGCTTCTGGTCACTGTCAAGTCTACTGTGACTCGATGGAAGCACAGCGTTTCCCCAGAACAAGTGTACAACATGCCCCATGCAGTGTGACATAAAGCACCACTGTTTGTCAAGGAGAGGGAGACAAGAGACTGCTACACTCAAGCATGATTTCTGTTTATCTAAGCTGGTCACATTTATGTTATTATTTACCTTCTTGTAAATGAACATTGTATCTTCCGATATTCCAGACTCTGGTTCCCCCCGGGTAAGTCAGGAACGTACCAGGAAACTCGACGTTGATGATCAAGATCCATTTAAGCCACCATCACAGACCACAAATCAGGCAACCTCTACGAAATGTAGAAGGATGACCTTAGAAGAAAAGGAAAGAGACAATATTGAAGTTCTGCTTGTAACAGAAGACACAACGGTCTACAACATGGATAAAGCAGAGAGATCAGAAGTACCAAAGAGCAGAAAAGGTAAACAAGCACAGAGAAGTCAATCAGAGAGTCTCTTGGCTTCAGCCTACTTCTGACTTTCCAGAATCATTTTGTGCAAACTTCGCTTTGGGTTGACTTCTCTTACGTAACCTACAACCCAACCAGTCTTTTCCTAGGTATTTCCTTTCTTCATCCAACCAAAGCAGCAAGTAGATTTCAAGGACTGTTTGGAGGCGTTCTTTCTTGTAGGGTAGCAGAAAGCAGATATATACTTGAGAGTACATGCTAAACGGTGGGTAAATTGTCAAACTCTGGGACTGGAGGCGCACATTAGGTAGAGTTTCATAGATGGCCCACAGGGACACAGTACTACTGATTTCTCAATTGCTTTTGTCTGAAATTAGGTGCTTAAATACTAATGTATTCCGTTGTAAACAGACTCACAGCTTATGAAGAGAAATGCTGAATGACTTCCCGTCAGTTTGCATCATTCTCAATGCTGCTGTCCATTTACAGAGAATCCTTGAAACTTCGATATGGAGGTCGCGTGCTCTGCATCAACGATGTCCTCTATTGCCTTATAATACGCACATCTTTGTTTTCAATGATTACAGGAGCCCTTGTTTCACAGGGGCTCAAAGTGCTGGCTGCTAATTGGCTGGTGAGCAATTGGAAGCCATCAGTGCCAACACAGACACAAGTCGTATAAATCTGTAAACAAACCATTACAACGTGAAATCCCTCTTATGTCCTGGCTTTAGGTTCCCTATGAGTTTTAATCAATCCATAGAAACAGAAAAAAATAACAACACTGAATAAAGAGTTTTCAGATATTCTTAATTATAAATGATGCTGTAGCGCTGAATAGTGATATAGGGCTAATCCTTTTGTATACTGCTACTCTCTGCAATTTCTCGATTCATTGCATCCAATGTGTTTTACTTTATGTAGATTTAATGGGCTATATTTAACTAGTCCTGTAAGTAAGCCTACAGAGCCCTGGTGGCACTGTGGAGTAAATTTCAGCCCGTCAGAGGTTTATCTGGAAGTCCTAAAGCCACTAGCTGCACCACAGGAGAAACATCGGGTTAACTGTGCCCAGAATCGTGTCCAGCCTTGGGGATCCTCTTGCTATGAGTCAGACTTGACTCCATGGCAGTGGGCTCTGGGTGGGTAAGATTATGTCTGTGTTCATTAAGTGTTCATTCTCACTTGTGACCTTCAGCTATGCCATCTTTCCCTAACTGTACCATTAGCTTAGTTTTCATACGCCCACTATATTTGTCGCCCTTTTTCTCAGGGTTATGATGTGCTCCTCAGCTTAGAGAGCACCTTTGTCTCCATCAATCAGCACGCCCACATTGACTTAGGGACACTTTTGCTTTCAGTTGCTGTGATTAAAACCAGAATCTCTCTTTTTAAATCTTCTTGCCATGTTTACTTATCCTATGTTCCTATGATTTCTTCAGTATTTCCAGATGGATTCAGGTTTGTTTATGTTTCTTTTTCTACCAATGAACTAAACAGCCACTCCCAAACATACAAGTTACACATTCCTATGGCCCAGTATGAGGATTCAGCATGATCTTCATTCCTCATGCCCGTGTGTGACCAGTTTTTGCCGTATTTTCACCCAGTTTATTATGTCCTTTGTGCCCTTTAGGTTCTATGATGAAATCTATGCATCTGAAGGTAATAATTTTATGTAAAACTTCCACATTTTTATCTTAAGTTAAGACTGCAGCTTGTGTACCTTATTTGTTAATACTCTTTGTTTTAATTTCCTTTTAGACTGTCAAAGATGCTTCTCCTGATATAGAGTTAGCACCTGAGCATGTACACACACCCAAACCAGGTAAAGTTCACAATACATATTTCACTTTGTTAAAAAGACATTAAGTTATTTCACACGTCTACAGGATTCTTGTTATTTATTTCACTCTTTGGAAATTCAGGTACAGGCTTAACAGAAATCATGAATTATGCCCATATTTTTATTCATGTGTGATCTAAATACCTAGCGGCATAAGTGGAAGAATTCACCACAGGAAGCATGGACTCATATCTTGTGATTTATATGCTTTCTACTTCCCATTTTGGAATTTCTCTATTGCTTGGAAATATACAGATGTTAATTATGCCACTCTAACATTTTTTCCTTATTCTTGACCATGCTCGTTGGAATTCTTGTCTTCACCAGAAGCACAGCCTTATATCGTCACGTGTTTTCAAACTGTATTTCATTTTAGGAGAGTACTAGAGCTGATTTTGTCCGCCAGATGTTTTCATTAGCTGAAGTAGTGTGTTGTGTGGTACGTGTATTTATAATGCAGGTGAAGTCATTAATCATTCCCCACAGATGATCTGTTACACCACCATTGAAATACTGAATTTTGTAACTCTTCAGCCTTGGGATCCTTTTATTGTATTCATTATTATGTAGACTTCACAAAGGTATTGTTCAGGCACTTGTACCTATTTCCATATGAGAAATGATAGCCAAACAAA